>NC_036875.1:39105413-39123948 GCF_002910315.2 Salvelinus sp. IW2-2015 | reverse complement strand
GACTGCCAGAGGTCCGGACAACAGGCCCTCCGATTTGACACACTGAACTCTATCTGAGAAGTAGTTGGTGAACCAGGCGAGGCAGTCATTTGAGAAGAAAAGGCTATTGAGTCTGCCGATAAGAATGCGGTGATTGACAGAGTCGAAATCCTTGGCCAGGTCTATGAAGACGGCTGCACAGTATTGTCTTTTATCGATGGCAGTTATGATATCGTTTAGGACCTTGAGTGTGGCTGAGGTGCACCCATGACCAGTTCTGAAACCAGATTGCATAGTGGAGAAATTACAGTGGGATTCGAAATGGTCGGTAATCTGTTTGTTAACTTGGCTTTCGAAGACCTTAGAAAGGCAGGGTAGGATAGATATAGGTCTCTATCAGTTTGGGTCTAGTGTGTCTCCCCCTTTGCAGCTTTCCAATCTTTGGGGATCTCAGACGATATGAAAGAGAGGTTGAATAGGCTAGTAATAGGGGTTGCAACAAGTTTGGCTGATAATTTTAGAAAGAGAGGGTCCAGATTGTCTAGCCCAGCTGATTTGTAGGGATCCAGATTTTGCAGCTATTTCAGAACATCAGCTGTCTGGATTTGGGTGAAAGAGAAGTGTGTGTGGGGGGGGGGCTTGGGCAAGTTGCTGCAGGGGGTGCTGAGATGTTGGTAGGGGTAGCCAGGTGGTTTAAGGGGAAACATTTAAACTTCCAATTGAYAATCTGTGGTATGACTTAAAGATTGCTGTACACCAGCGGAACCCATCCAACTTGAAGGAGCTGGAGCAGTTTMGCCTTGAAGAATGGGCAAAATTCCCAGTGGCTTTATGTGCCAAGCTTATAGAGACATACCCCAAGATACTTGCAGCTGTAATTCACAATAAAAAAATATTTTGTATCTTCAAAGTGGTAGGCATTTTGTGTAAATCAAATGATACAAACCCCCCAAAAATCTATTTTAATTCCAGGTTGTAAGGCAACAAAATAGGAAAAGTGCCAAGGGGGTGAATACTTTCGCAAGCCACTGTACATACATAATAAACTACAATATTGCCTCTGACAGGGAAGATGTATGCTTTATCAGATCAAAAGAATACAAAGGTGGGTTATATCACTCATCATCATTCTCTGCCCACCTGACAGGTTATATCACGTCACTGCCACCTGAACAGGTTATATCACTCTGCCCACCAGACATGTTATATCACTCTGCCCACCTGACATGTTATATCACTCTGCCCACCTGACATGTTATATCACTCTGCCCACCTGACATGTTATATCACTCACATGTTATATCACTCTGTCCACCAGACATGTTATATCACTCTGCCCACCAGATATGTTATATCACTCTGCCCACCTGACATGCGTAAGCCTACTGTACACTACAGTATCAGTATCACTGAGATTGAATATCAGGCATAACCACTGGTCTAAGCTGGCCTGCAGTCAGAGACACACAGAGAGTGTGATTCAGTGCATTTAGGCTGTTTATTAAGTCTCTAAGACCAGATTCAAGACTGGTGGTGATACAGGACGTTTCTTGTGTAGACCCTCAGTCTGTAAAAAGTGAGACTGATCATTGAGATAAAACAAGGGGAAACGCTTGGACCCTCTTGTCTTCATCTTTATGAGACTGACGTATGTGTGTGAGCTGTGTTCTTAAACAGACAACGTCGTCTGACAAGAGAAATCATATCATTCAGACAAGTGAATTGTTGATTGATAATAAAAAACACTGTGATCATTCTTTWAATTTTTAAATATTAGCTGCAATAATTGCTGATGATAAACAATGACAACCATTAAGCTCTTTCTTATTTTCATCATCGTGTTATGTTATATGTTATAATCAAAGAAGTAGCAATACTGAATGTGCAGTGTATGTTATGCTGACCCCTGCTGACAGCCAGTGGCAGTAGCAACAGCTTGCAATATAAATGAATTTCGCAACTCTAGTTCAAAGGACCACACTTCTGTATCCCTGCSTTTCAATTATCATGTGTTTGACTCCGACCCTATGTAACCCATGGTTGAATCAGGTTGGATGTCAGTTTACATTGGGATAGTTTGTGTGAATCATTTGTTTGTACRAGAAACTTAAATCATTATCCACTTTAAGGCGCCGGTGACTTTTCTTAGGTGTCCATATAGTTGCCTGCGATATTGCAGCCAGTCAGTCTTCTTGAATCGTCAATGCTGTGTCGTGTCCTTATTGTAGCCTACAGTTGAATACAGTGGAGTRTTCGCATACGCTCGTGTAGCCTACAGGATTGTTTGCTTAGTGAGCGTCGTTAGCTCGTGCACGGAACACATCTTATTCCCTAGCCTTCGTGTCTTCATTTTGAACTTCATCCTTGAAATGGAGTGTCGTGTGTTATCTATRCAGAGTCATGTTGTCAGGGGATACGTCGGGAATAAATCGGCGACATTTCCATTGCAGGTAAGAAATGAATATGTTTCCGTTACTTGCTCGTTCGACAACTCTGATCGACTTGCCTGGCTACATGCTGAGAAAGAGGACATACAGTATCCAAGGGTTAGGAGAGATTCGCAAATCTGGTTAGATTAGCAGAATTAGCTAAATTACATGGGCATACAGTAACCTGTAGTGTATTTAGCGAATAGAAGAGGTTAGGAGAAGCTCCGAATAGTCATTCAGAATAACAATAGTGCAGCCTATACTTGCCAGATTATTTTTGTATGTATTTTATTTCACCTTTTATTTAACCAGGTAGGCCAGTTGAGAACAAGTTCTCATTTACAATTGCGACCTGGTCAAGACAAAGCAAAGCAGTGCGACAKAAACAACAACACAGAGTTACACTGGGTATAAACAAACGTACAGTCAGTAACACAATAGAAAAATACAGGATACAGTGTGTCACAAGCCTGTTATAATGACGTGTCACATCTATTCCACAGACTGTTCATAGTGTCTCAACCAACCATGCAGACATAATGWATCAATGCAATGGGGGTTATGATGTTGTACTCAAATGATTGTGTGTGTTCATGAAGAAAGATYTGTCATAAACCCACAAAAGTGATGCAATATTTGCAAGCATTGTTATGATTTGCTTGTCTCCCCTCACAGGTGCTTGGGTTCGAAGTGGACTCCATCAACTCAGTGCAATTCTCCAATCACACAGGTGTGTGCAGTGCAGTAACTCCGTGCTCGTTTTTCAATGTAACATTTGACAGAAACATCTGGTAAACAGAGGCAACAATAGGCTATGTATAAGAAGTACACTAGAAGAAAAGGTTATCAAGAATCAAATGAAATCCTATCCCACACTTTTGGTCTTATGTAGCAACATTAGAAATTGTGTTTTTTTTTATATTGGATAAAAGTAAAGACTCGGGTAGAAAATGGTACATCATAGACTACAGTCGAGGAACAACGGGAAAGTAATTCTGCTTTGAAAGCTGATAAACCCCACTTTTTGAGAAAATGGTCCTTCCATGTTTTGGTACACCTACTGGAGAGCTCTTCTTTGTCTACACTCGTTCAGCATCGTTCACACCCTCTTAAGCCTTAGCCCCACCCATCTCTTTAAGGATTCACACGTGAGGCCATGTGCTAAACAGAGTGAGTAAGGTAGTGTAGTAAACAACCAAAGATTGCAAGACTAAAGACTGATTTAATACGATGACTATCGATATGTCTGGAATACAGTTGTCACAGTGACATCATGATCATTGTCAGACGACAGTAGAAAAGTATAAACACTCAAATGACAGGCTGCATGACATCAGCAGCCTGGTGGTCCAAAATAGCATATCTGGTGTATTTTAACACCAATAAACCAAACCGTTTTTAAAAATGAATTTAGTAAATGTCAATCTATCAAACCAGGCAACTAAAAGCATCTTTCTAACAATGTTTTGGTTAYTTTCTAGCTTGTTAAGTTAGCTAGCCAGTTCAAATAATCACCATACCATATAGCTGACAACGCCTTAACTTTAGATCATTTGTATTCATAATTACGCAAAAATAAACTCACAACAAGATCATTATTGACAAGTTAATGGCGAGCTAATTCCAGAAAATAGTTTACYGTTWTGAGTGTGACAAAATAAAAGCAGGCCARTGTCTCYTTGGCCTAACGTTATATCCTAATTTCYCTTTGGTGACGATCATGTTATTCTTCACATTACCGTCTCTGGTAAACGCACACTATATCAAATAAAATCTAAGTTTCTTTTTCACATGCACAGGATACAGAAGGTGTAAACAGTAGTGACATCATAAACATTCTATTGAAATGGTTGCTTGCATAATGGAGTCTTTTGTTTACACATGTAGCTAGCTAGCTAAACAGTGAACCATAATCCCAACTCATAACATTATTATTATCCTGCATGAATCTACAGGTAGCTTAAACTAACCAATCATGTTCAATGTTAGCTATCTAACATTAGGGTATAACTAGCAATACAAATGGCTCTGAGATACGAATAATATTACTACACGGATCCTACACATAACATTAGCTAGCTAGCTAACAGTATGTTTCAACTTGATGAATTTGAATTTGACAATTTTAAACCTATAATATCTGAAAATGTAGCTAGCTAGACTCTAGCTAGATGCTTCTCCCTCTCTGTCACGGATGCCATGTTTGCCCTTAGCTTGAAGATGTAATCTGGAGACAGGTGTTTTATACAACAGCTCTTTTCGACTCCTGCATATTTGCAAACAAACGCATMAATTCTCCATCCCTTTATACCCTGCTTCCACTGGGCCTTCCACTGATTTCAAAACTCTGTCCTCCAGAAAGTGGAGAGCATTAAAAAACACTTTTGCAGTTCTTTGTGATATCTCTCAAAAATGCAGCATTACAAAGGATTACTTACACATACAGCGCGGCTTGTGTTATAGACAAAAGCATTCTACATGGCAGACCAATCCGAACTCATCTCTTGGCATGTCCAGCCCACTCATTTCAGCCAATCATGACTAGTGGGAAGGTTCCTGGCTTTTTCCATGGCTAAACCAAATAGAATTGTCATTTAATTAGTTTTATTTGTATTTTCATATGGCATACAAGTTTGTTATTAAGGCACATTATTATTATTTTATTTAACTAGGCAAGTCAGTTAAGAATAAATTCTTATTTACAATGACGGCCTACCAAAAGGCAAAAGGTCTTCTGCAGGGATGGGGGCTGGGAGTAAAAATAAAAAACAAAATATAAATATAGGACAGAACACGCATCACGACAAGAGGGACAACACATCACTACATACAGAGAGACCTAAGACAGCAACATAGCAAGGCAGCAACACATCACAACACAGCATGGTAGCAACACAACATGACAACAACATGGTAGCAACACAACATGGTAGCAGCACAAAACATGGTACAAACATTATTGTTCACAGACAACAGCACAAAGGGCAAGAAGGTAGAGACAACAATACATCACGCAAAGCAGCCACAACTGTCAGTAAGAGTGTCCATTATTGAGTCTTTGAATGAAGAGATTGAGATAAAACTGTCCAGTTTGAGTGTTTGTTGCAGCTCGTTCCAGTTGCTAGCTGCAGCGAACTGAAAAGACGAGCGACCCAGGGATGTGTGTGCTTTMGGGACCTTTAACAAAATATGACTGGCAAAGTTCACATGTTCCAGAAGGCATTTCTGCRCCCCCCAAAAAAACATATGTTCAATTGCCTCCTGTGAGGTAGMGAAGTGCGACATATGCCTAGTTTTCTTAAACGAGTACCTTATGGAATGTATCACTGGTTGTGGGATTCTTTTTGGCCCATATCAGTAGCCAATATCATCTTGGCCCACATTCAAGATTCCAGTGACTGTATTTAGTAACCACAGTGTGTAGCACTAGCCTCACCCTCTTCATTTTTGGTGAGCCCTTTTTTTTTAACCTCTCTCCCCAATTTGAGGGTTTCCACCCATCTGTTGTAAAGTTCAACAGTGTTCACTCTGAGAGAAGAATTGAGCCTTTTGTTCTTATTCATAATGTGTTTTTGGCTCTAACTAGTGCAATTCCCAAAACAATTTTTTCTAAAGTTAAGTCATGAAAGACTGAATGTTTGGAGTGAAATGATGAGGCAGTGAACTCGTACATTACCCTGCAGTCTAAACAATCGCTCTTTCGACTTTGCATTACATGAACTCAGAGAAAGTACTTTTGTATCTGAGCAATTGCACTTATTAAATTAAATACAGTAAGGTGTTGGAGATAGTCCTACAGTTAATGATTGATAATCTGTTAACTGTACAGAAAGGAGATAGTGAACTGTTAAGTAATGGGTTCATAGAGTACGTGCCATTCACTCAGAGATTGAACCCTGGGATGGTTGCCTTTTAACTTCTAGTTGGCTACAGGATCTATGTTAGATCATGACTTGACCTCCCAATATGGGGCTTGGTAGTAGATGAAAAGAGATGTTCTTTTTTGCCATGAATCCTTTGATGGTGAGAAGTTAAGATCAATGTCTAGTTAGGCCTACAGCCCTCAGCCCAATCTGTTTAATGGAACAAGCTATAGAATGAGCCCTGTTGTTCCTCCCCACAGACCCCCTTAGAAATGTTTGCAAATGTATTAAGAATTTTAAAAACTGATATCACATTTACATAAGTATTCAGACCCTTTACTCAGTACTTTGTTGAAGCACCTTTGGCAGCGATTACAGCCTCGAGTCTTCTTGGGTATGACGCTGCAAGCTTGGCACACGTGTATTTGGGTAGTTTCTCCCATTCTTCTCTGCAGATTCTCTCAAGCTCTGTCAGGTTGGATGGGGAGTGTCACTGAACAGCTATTTTCAGGTCTATCCAGAGATGTTCGACTGGGTTCAAATCCGGCATCTGGCTGAGCCACTCAAAGACTTGTCCCAAAGCCCCTCCTGCATTGTCTTGGCTGTGTGCTTAGGGTTGTTGTCCTGTTGGAAGGTGAACTTTCGACCCAGTCTGAGGTCCTGAGCGCTCTGGAGCATGTTTTCGGCAAGGATCTCTCTGTACTTTGCTCCGTTCATCTTTCCCTCAAACCTGACTAGTCTGCCAGTCCCTGCTGCTGAAAAACATCACCACAGCATGATGCTGCCACCACCATGCTTCACCGTAGGGATGGTGCCAGGCTTCCTCCAGACGTGTCGCTTGGCATTCAGGCCAAAGAGTTATATCTTGGTTTCATCAGACCAGAGAATCTTGTTTCTCATGGTCTGAGTCCTTTAGGTGCCTTTTGGCACACTCCAAGTGGGCTGTAATGTGCCTTTTACTGAGGATTGGCTTCCGTCTGGCCACTCTACCATAACGGCCTGATTGGTGGGGTGCTGCAGAAATGGTTGTCCTTCTGGAAGGGTATCTCATCTCAAGAGGTACTCTGGAGCTCTGTCAGTGACCATCAGGTTCTTGGTCACATCTCTGACCAAGGTCCTTCTCCCCCGATTTCTCCGTTTCGCCGGGCGGCCAGATCTAGGAGTCTTGGTGGTTCCAAACTTCTTCCATTTAAGAATGATGGAGGCCACTGTGTTCTTGGGGACCTTCAATCCTGCAGAAATGTTTTGGTACCCTTCCCCAGATCTGTGCCTTGACACAATCCTGTCTCAAAGAGCTTCTACAGAAATTCCTCGATCCTCATGGCTTGGTTTTTGCTTTGACATGCACTGTCAACTGTGGAACTTTATATAACAGGTGTGTGCCTTTCCAATCATGTCCAATCAGTTGAATTCACCACAGGTGGACTCCAATAAAGTTGTAGAAACATCTCAAGTGATGATCATGGAAACCGGATGCACCTGAGCTCAATTTCGAGTCTCATAGAAAGGGTTGGATATACTATGTAAGTAAGGTTTTTCTTTTGTCATTATGGCGTCTGTGTTCTAGATTATAATATTAGAAAAATAATAATTGAATCAATTTGGAGAAATAGTCTAACCGTAACAAAATGTGGAAAACGTCAAGTGGTCTGATACTTTCCGAAGCACTGTATATACCAATTATTTGATGGTTCTGAACCGCATTTCTCCCCTATCAACACTCTTTTTATACCAGCGAAAATGACATAAGAAAGTAGTCAGACGACTAGCTTCATTGAGCCTCGCCATGTAAGTTTTGCAGTAGGTAAGGTGTACATACACCTTAAGCCAAATACATTTAATCTCAGTTGTATCACAATCCTGACCACTTCTCTCACACTCACGCTCACTCCTAATTTAGTCAGTAGGGTCACCAACTTTAATTTTAAGAATGTGAAATGTCAGAATAATAGTTAGATGAGTATTTAATTCAGCCTTTTATTTCTTTCATCAATTCCAGTGGGTCAGAAGTTTACATACATCAATTAGTATTTGGTAGCATTGCCTTAATTTGTTTTATTTGGGTCAAACGTTTTCGGGTAGCCTTCCACAAGCCTTCCAATACGTTGGGCTGAATTTTTGGCCATTCTCTCCTGACATGAGCTGGTGGTAACTGAGTCAGGTTTGTAGGCCTCCTTCTCGCACAAGCTTTTTCAGTTCTGCCACAATTTTTTCTAGTAGGTTGAGTAGGGCTTTGTGATGGCATCTCCAATACCCTTGACTTGTTTCCTTAGCCATTTTGCACACTGTTGGAAAGTATGACTTGGGGTCATTGTCCATTCGGAAGACCCATTTGCGACCAAGCTTTAACTTCCTGAGTGATGTCTTGAGATGTTGCTTCAATATATCCACAATTTTACTTCCTCATGATGCCATCTATTTTGTGAAGTGCACCAGTCCCTCCTGCAGCAAAGCACCCCCACAACATGATGTTGCCACCCCCGTGCTTCACGGTTGGAATGGTGTTCTTCGGCTTGCAAGCCTCCCCCTTTTTCCTCCAAACACAACGATGGTCATTATGGCCAAACAGTTCTATTTTTGTTTCATCAGACCAGAGGACATTTCTCCAAAAAGTACAATCTTGTGATTGTGATTCATCCTGTATTGTTCCTACCATCATTACCGCATAGCAACAGATGTGGGATACACACACACACACACACACACTCCCTGCCCTTCCCCCACAAACAACCACAAGCTCAGATGTTCAACAGTTGTTCCATCCCGAGCCCAATTCAAGAGAAGACTTGCGAATGCATCAACAGTTGTAGTTGTTTGAGAGGGCATGCTAGAATGGTGAGATTTGATTTATCAATCTCAAGTTCTAGCTGATGGTGCTCACACACACACACACACACACACACTTGTCCCCCGTCGTGACCATTTTCCCAAGCCTCTCTAGTGCAGTCAGACCTTATGATTTTGTGCCACCAGGAACACAAGAATTTGCCCCTTTTCTGATTGTCTGAGTGTGACCCCCTCCCCATGGGTTACTGCAGCTAGTGTTGCCAGCACTGCCACTACCTGGGTGGGGGCACCACACCGGAATCACCACCTGCTACGTACAAGGTCATCAAGGTTCTCATTAGCAGCTTTGAGAAATTCCTTATTATGCTCACCCATCAGGGGGCTTTGGCTTTGTTGTACCAAACCTGCCAGGCAGACTCAGACTCTTGAGGGGTAAGTGCTGCTTTAGTGGGTCTCTCACAGCGTTTATCTTTCTGTCTTGGCTGCATATACTTGCAGTAGGCCAATAAAACAGATAAGGATTTCTCCTTTTTGTGGGTCGCTCAGGTGGGTGACTAGGGTACAGGGTTGGGGACCGCTCCATCATGATAAGACAAATAAAAAAACTTTATTTATGATCTATTTTAAAATGTATATCCCATATTGGCACAAAATTGAAAGCTCTCTGTCACAATTCCTGCTCGCAGACACACATGGGCTCTGGCATTTGCAACCATTTTCTTTTTTCACTCACTTAACTCCAGACTTTATCAAACACAAAAACACACACCCCACCTTCCATCACAATATACCCACATACTGTGCCTTCTGTCCTCTGTTTGCTGTTTTTATCCCTACCATGCTGATTCCTACCTCATTTCAGGCTTTTAAGTACTTTGTTTTCCTGTTCCTTATATTTGAAGATTTATTATTTCAATAATTATCCTTTCTTCTAATGCTGTCTTTTATTTATTTATAAATACTATGAATAGAAAGTCAAAAATTATTTATTTAACAACATTCCCTATCTTGAATGGTATAGTATATTTGTGATTCGTTTCAGGAAACTATGCGTATGTCGCCCGTCACTACTTTTTGAATGTAAACTTAATTTTTTTTATCAAAATYCCTTTTTTTGGGGCAGAAATGTCTTCTGGAACATGTGAACTTTCATGTGCCTTATATTGTGAACTTGTATGACATATGTAACTACGAATAAAAATTGTTAAATTACGAGCCTAGCCACAGAAAAAGGGAAGCAACCTTCTCGCTAGCCATGATTGGCTGAAAAAATAAGTGGGCTGGACATGCTGAGAGATGAGTTTGGATTGGTCTGCCATGTAGCATGCTTCTGTCTATAACATGAGCTGGTCAGTATTTGTAGGTAATCCTTTCTAACACTGATTTTTATTTATTTAGATATATCACGTAGTAGAACTGTATGAGTGTTGCTCTCCACTTTCTGGAGGACCGAGTTTTGAAATCAGTGGTATTAGTGTATGATAGCTCAGGAGATGGAGAACATTCTGGCGTTTGATTGCAAATATGCAGATGGAGTCGAAAAGAGAACACACAGAAGTCTGTTGTATAAAACACCTGTCTCCAGATTACATCTTCAAACTAAGGGTAACCATGACATCCGTGAAAGAGCGGGAGAAGTGTCCATCCATGTGTAAGATAGTCTAGCTAGCTACATTTTKCGATATTACACGTTTCTAATTTCGTCAGAAAGTTGTTTTCATTTCAAGTTAAAGTGTACTGTTAGCAAGCTAGCTAACGTTAGCTGACTGGCTCGCTAGCTAACGTTACATGTATGATGTGTAGTAATATTATTTGTATCTCAGAGCCATTTGCATTGCTAGTTATAGCCTAATGTTAGCTAGCTAACATTGAACATGCAAGTAACCATTTCAATAGAATGTTCATGATGTCACTGCGACAACTGTCGATAGACGTAGCTGGTAAATTCGCTCTACTCCGATTTCAGAGCACTCTCGCTCGTCTGAGTGTGCCAGAGCGCAGAATAACGTGATGAATTTACGAACGCTCAACACCCGTTGAATATGGRCGGTGTCGGTAAASGTTGGGGGYAAAAGCGTGATTAAATTATTGCCAGCAGCACAGCTACAGTCASCAATGCTCTGGATAACATAAAAACAGCCTGYKCAGCTCTACTAGGGTGAGTAAAATGGTCAGTGAGCTGTTCTCTCATTTGTGTCTGGAAGTAGCTGGCAAGCTAGCCAATGTTAGCCAGTTAGCTTGGGTTTCAGACTGCTGCTGTTAGGTCAGAACGCTCGGATCAACCCTACTCCTCAGCCAGAGCATCCAGTGTGCGCTCTGAACACTCCAAGAGTGAAACACTCTGAATTTACAAACGGACAATCTTGACAATGCTCTGAATTTACGAATATAATTTACTAACACGCGTAGTATAAACCAGCCTTTAGTCTTAAAATCTTTGTTTTTTTAGTACATGGCCTCACGTGAATCCTTACACGGAACCCAAACCGGCTGCGCACGTGCGCCATCGTGCATAAATGTATTTTGTCCCCCCCACACCAAACGCGATCACGACACGCGGGTTAAAATAGCAAAACAAACTCTGAACCAATTATATTAATTTGGGGACAGGTCGAAAAGCATTAAACATTTAWGGCTAGTTAGCTTGCACTTGCTAGCTAATTTYTCCTATTTACTTAGCTWGCTGTTGCTAGCTAATTTGTCCTGTGATATAAACATTGACTGGTTGTTTTACCTGAAATGCACAAGGTCCTCTACTCCGCCAATTAATCCACCCATAAAACGGTCAACCAAATCGTTTCTTGTCATCTCTCTTCCTTCCAGACTTTTTCTTCTCTTGACTTTATATTGCGATTGGCAACTTTCATAAATTATGTGCATTACCGCCACTGACCTCGTTCGTCTTTGTCACCCACGTGGGTATAACCAATGAGGAGATGGCAGGTGGGTACCTGCTTCTACAAACCAATGAGGAGATGGGAGAGGCAGGACTTGCAGCGCGATCTGCGTCAAATAGAACTGATATCTATTTTAGCCCTTTGCAACGCAGACGCTCGTTGGAGCAATAATTGAATAACACAGATTTCTACATTTATTTTGCAACGGTGTGGTCAGCCTGTTAGAGATGGGTGGGGCTAAAGCTTAAGAGGGTGTGAACGATGCTGAATGGGTGTAGACAAAGAAGAGCTCTCCAGTAGGTGTACCAAGACATTCAAGGGCCGTTTTCTCAAAATTGAGGTTACAAGTTTATCAACTTTCAAAGCAGAATTACTTTACCATTGTTCCTCAACTGTAGTGTATGATTTACCAATTTCTTGCTCTGAGTCTCTACTTTTATCTAATGAAAAAACACAATTTCAAATTTTGCTACATAAGACTGAATCGAGCCACATTGTCACATTTGTAGTTTTATTTATTTTATCAATTGTTGTATTTGATTGTTTTACTGTTTTTGTTTTTTATTTATTACAATCCCTACCATGGACAGTATTCGGTGTTCCATTATTCGACTCCTCTATGGAAACTTTGCATTATTTAGAATAGCTATGGAATAGTCTTGGTGTCTCAGAACAGTTGGTTATCAATGTACAGTTGATCAACTACAAGAGCTACATGTTTCCCTTTTAAATCTATTATCCTTGAAGAGTGGGTACAGAACTTTGTGCCGTTCTGCAATTTCCTTTGGGAACTGATCATTCATTCCTATTTTTGTGCCAGCAACTATTTTGCGCAGGGTTTTAACCATTATTTTATCTTTGAAGAATGCAAATTTGGRAASGATTGGGCGCTCGTATCGCTGTACTGTGTCTGAAACAGTGTACACGTTCAAATTTGATTTTGTCGGCAGTATCGCCTGGAATCTGTAGCGCTTTAAGGAGAAATTCTTTCACCACGCTTTCAGACTCTTCCCACCTCATTTTATTTAATACCAGTAAGTACCAGATTCCGCATTGATCTAGTCTGTATACCAAGTAGGCTTCTCTCAGAAACATGTTGTCCTTTAAGTCATTAACATCTGTTTCAATTAGAGGTCGACCGATTATGATTTTCAACACATACCGATTATTGGAGGATTAAAAGCCGATACCGGTTAATCGGTCGATTTAAAATAAAAAAAAAAGACAATTACAACAATACTGAATGAACACTTTTATTTTAACTTAATATAATACATCAATAAAATCAATTTAGCCTCAAATAAATAATGAAACATGTTCAATTTGGTTTAAATAATGCAAAACATAGTGTTGGTGAAGAAAGTAAAAGTGCAATAGTGCCGTGTAAGAAAGCTAACGTTTAAGTTCCTTGCTCAGAACATGAGAACATATGAAAGCTGGTGGTTTCCTTTAACATGAGTCTTCAATATTCCCAGGTAAGAATCTTTAGTTGTAGTTATTATAGGAATTATAGGACTATTTCTCCTATACCATTTGTATTTCATATACCTTTGACTATTGGATGTTCTTATAGGCACTAGTATTGCCAGTGTAACAGTATAGCTTCCGTCCCTCTCCCACTCCTACCTGGTCTAACAGGAACACATCAGACAACAGCCACCCTCGAAGCAGCAATTACCCATGCAGAGCAAAGGGAACAACCACTCCAAGTCTCAGAGCGAGTGAAGTTTGAAACGCTATTAGCGCGTACCCCGCTAACTAGCTACCATTTCACATCAGTTACACCAGCCTAATCTCGGGAGTTGATAGCTTGAATTCATAAACAGCAGAGCTGCTGGCAAAACGCACGAAAGTGCTGTTTGAATGAATGCTTACGACCTGCTGGTGCCCACCACGCTCAGTCAGACTGCTCTATCAAATCATAGACTTAATTAAACATAAATAACACACAGAAATACGAGCCTTAGGTCTAATATGGTCGAATCCGGAAACTATCATCTCGAAAACAAAACATTATTCTTTCAGTGAAATACGGAACCGTTACGTATTTTATCTAACGGTGGCATCCATCAGTCTTAATATTCCTGTTACATTGCACAACCTTCAATGTTATGTCATAATTACGTACAATTCTGGCAAATTAGTTCGCAATGAGCCAGCGGCCCAAATGTTGCAATACCCTGACTCTGCGTGCAATGAACGCAAGAGAAGTGACACAATTTCACTTGCTAATATTGCTTGCTAACCTGGATTTCTTTTAGCTAAATATGCAGGTTTAAAAATATATACTTCTGTGTATTGATTTTAAGAAAGGCATTGATGTTTATGGTTAGGTACACTTGAGCAACGACAGTCCTTTTTCGCAATGCGCACTGCATCGATTATATGCAACGCAGACACGCTAGTAAACTAGTAATATCATCAACCAGTGTTAGTTATAACTAGTGATTATGATTGATTGTTTTTTTGTAAGATAAGTTTATCTAGCTAGCAACTTACCTTGGCTTCTTACTCTTCGCGTAACACACTCCCTTGAGGCAGATGGTAGACGTTGGACTAGTTAACCGTAAGGTTGCAAGATTGAATCCCTGAGCTGACAAGGTAAAAATCTGTCATTCTGCCCCTGAAGAAGGCAGTTAACCCACCATTCCTAGGCGTAATGAAAGTAAGAATGTGTTCTTAACTACTTGCCTAGTTAAATAAAGTGTTAAAAAAAAAACGGCAAAATCGGCGTCCAAAATTTCCGATTGTTATGAAAACTTGAAATCAGCCGTAATTAATCGGCCATTCCGATAATCGGTTGACCTCTAGTTTATAGTATTGACGTGTACCTTTTGCTTTGTTTGTTTCTCCATGTCACATCTTTAAGTACTCATTTCGAGCTCTCCTTTAAATCTTTACTGACACGTTCAAGTACCCAATTGATCAATTATTGACTTTAGCAGTGTTTCCACTCTTACCTACCAGGTTTCCACTCTTACCGTACCAGGTGGTTTCCACTCTTACTGACCAGGTGGTTTCCACTCTCACCACCAGGGTTTCCACTCTACACCTTACCAGGTGGTTCCACTCTTACGTACCAGGTGGCCACTCTACCGTACCAGGTGGGTTTCCACTCTTTACCTACCAGTGTGGTTCACTCTTCACTCTACCAGGGGTTTCCATCTCTTACGTACCAGTGGGTTTCCACTCTTACCGTACCATGTGGTTTCCACTTCTACCTACCAGTGGTTTCCACTCCTACCGTACCAGGTGGGTTTCCACTCTTACGACCAGGTGGGTTTTCCACTTCATACCGCTACCAGTGGTCCACTCTTACCCTACCAAGGGGTTTCCACTCTTACCGTACCAGGTGGGTTTCCACTCTTACCGTACCAGGTGGGTTTCCACTCTTACCGTACCAGGTGGTGAAAAGCATAAATCCTCAGTGTCTGTAGAGGAATCTCGTAGTTTTCACATGGAGTTTGGTTCTCCATTTTTTTATTTTTTTTTCATAGTTCCTCTCAGACATGTTTTGACCTCAACTGCGTTCGTAATATTTATTAATTCACTTCTGTAGCCTTATACATTTTGGGGGGGTTGTTATCCAACTTGAATATTATTGCCCCAAGTAAATCACATCAGTGTAGTGCTACTATTTAGTCTGTCTTAGAGATAATGAATATTGAGATTTCTCATGAGGCATTCTGTACRGCAATCTTCAGTCCGCCATCATATCTGGGACGGTTGCATTTGAACTATTAGTAGGCTACGTTATCTACGTTAAATCATGACTTGACCTCCCAATATGGGGCTTGGTAGTTGATGATGTTCTGCCATGAATCCTTTCATGGTGAGAAGATCAATATCTAGTTAGGCCTACAGCCCTCAGCCCAATCTGTTTAATGGAACAAGCTATAGGAGCCCTGTTGTTCCTCTACTTTTCCCTTTCACCCCACAAGTCCCCCTTATCTCTCTGTTCTTGGGCCTGGGCCAAGGGGGCCTCCACTAAACTCAGTGGGARGCCTGTGTGTTTCCTGGTTGAAACATTTATTTTTTCCCCTCGTGCATTCTTAATGCTGGAATGTCTCTTCATAATTCAGCAAAATAGGCCTAGCTTGTGGTCACCATATTTGTTATCTTGCGTACAGTGTAGTTAGTATCTAATTTGATAGTTCAGTGAGTTGCTCTTCCTGTCTGTTTTAATGTTTAAAAGAGTAATCCGYTAACGTTATCTGGCTGAAGTGAAACCTGAATCTGTGTCAGTGAGTTCACTACCTACAGGGAAGACGAACAGAAAGATGTTGGGGAGGACAAGGAAGGAGTGACTGTAAAGCGGGAGAGCGATAATGTGGGATTAAAGCAGATTTTGTAGCCCAAACACTTCACTTTGGCCTCTAAGGTCTGTGCCCAAACCTAGATTCCTTTGTGTGCAAATCACTTATTGCCCATCAACAAATGATTTGGGTAATGGTGTAAGTGCAGCATTTTCTTGGAGTTTCACCCTACTGTGTCCCCTCCCTGTCACAGACGCTCACAAACGCTAGCACAGGCACTCTACACACATACATGTTGTATTGTAGATATATAGTGGTGTAATAATATTATGTGATGTAATGTTTTATATTATATTTTATGTGATGTAGCTGCCATGGCAGCATTTAAATGGAGATCACTAATAAATACAAATGACTGACCAACTGTTTAAGTCCTAGCCCCTGCTCATGATTAACTATCATTTCCGTTAAATGTGTTCAACTCATGTTCAGGGTTAGAAGTTAATAAACACATTCCTTAGACGTTTGAACTTTGAAACCCGAGACTGTATTATTTTTGCCCCCAGCAGGGGGTTTATTAGAATWGTTTAGAGATTAGAATCGTTGCTGGGCCTGTTTCTTGCTCAGTTGTGAATGGCTTGTTTTCTTCAATGAGCTGCTKTGTCCTCAGCCCAATGTCAGAGGGAGAGATGCTAGTGAATGATTGATGCAGGTAACTGAATGTCTAACAATGGAGATTGTAGTCAGTCTTCCTCTGTCAGCATGTTTGATTGTCTCTCAGCCTCTTTATCTCTCCCAAAAATCTACCAAATCCAAACCTGAGTAACTGCTCGCTGACTTCTACTTCACGTTGACCCCTGCTGGTCATAAGAAGAACTGATCATAGACAGACGATATATTGATTGATGACAGAGATCATTGTTTCTATAATTACCTAAGAAACCAAATCTGCCTCTGGAATTACTTAAAAAAACATCTGGCCAACTTACCAGTCCACACTCTCCCTCCATAAACAACAGCCCCTTTTGTTGTTGGAACTTTTATTCAGGATAATAGCAGACATCGACAGACTTAACAGTCTGTTGAGTAAAGTTGAGTATGCTTTAMGTCTTAAGGTGATCCCTCACCTCTGACCCTTAACCTCTCTTGTTTCCAAGGTTATGCTCATTGGAAAGGGCAAGTGCTGACGGCAGAGGAGCTTAACGTTCTCTATGAGGGTATCAAACTCAACAACGTCAACCATTATGACTACATCCTCACGGGTGAGACTTGCAGCTGTTTCTATTGTCAATATGSATTCTGCCATTTTTAAGCAGTTTTTTAAATWAKATTTCTAGGATAGTATGTAGGATTGTTATGGCTGTGTTGATCTTTAACCCCCTAAGGTCGATGGCCGCACCCRCGCGGAAATCAAATTAGTATAATACAAAAAAAATCCCCATTAAAAATATGTTGGTTATAAGATAGAGAGATCTGTTGTTGTTTTTTTTGCATTGGATGCGTCTCAATCCACCACATCCACCTATGTTGCCCTTCCGCATCTGCTGTGAAAGGTGACAGYGCTAGAGCGGTGTTTGTCAGAKCATGAGACATCCCGAAAACTGGTCTTCTCACAAAGTCATCTGTAGCATCTTAATGGTTTGGCCCAGAAAATATTATGACCCCTCTCTCACGAACATGATGGTGTTCTCCATTTTGCTCTATGACGCCCACAAGCGTGATGGGACTCGTCTGAAGTCGGTACAGCTGATCTGCCAACTTCTGTCTGTAAGGTACGAACAGTTTGGGCTACACATTAATTTGACCCTTCTGTGCAAAGGTGAGACTCACGAACACATTGTTTTGCTCGAGTACGCCCACAGGCCTCACAAGATTCGTCTGATGGTCCCCTGGTGCCAGATCAAAAAATAAATGGAAGTATAAATGGAGACTGTTTAGTACCAAATATAAGGGGTTAAATACATGTCAAAATTAAGGCCAAATAAAAATGTTCATCAAATATTTTGATACTTTATAATACAATTCCATATAGCTTAGTAGAACCCCTCCCCCCCCTCTCCCGGCATAGACAGGGCTTAAACTGTTTAGTGCCAAAAAATAAGTGGTTATATATATATATATATATATACATACATGCATACACACACACAGTTGTGGACAAAAGTTTTGAGAATGACACAAATATTAATTTTCCACAAAGTTTGCTGCTTCAGTGTCTTTAGATATTTTTGTCAGATGTTACTATGGAATACTGAAGTATAATTACCAGCATTTCATAAGTGTCAAAGGCTTTTATTGACAATTACATGAAGTTGATGCAAAGA
>NC_036875.1:39068291-39104558 GCF_002910315.2 Salvelinus sp. IW2-2015 | reverse complement strand
GTTGATTTAGGTGCAATCTTACTGGCAGCAATATCCTTGCCTGTGAAGCCCTTTTTGTGCAAAGCAATGATGACGGCACGTGTTTCCTTGCAGGTAACCATGGTTGACAGAGGAAGAACAATGATTCCAAGCACCACCCTCCTTTTGAATCTTCCAGTCTGTTATTCGAACTCAATCAGCATGACAGAGTGATCTCCAGCCTTGTCCTCGTCAACACTCACACCTGTGTTAACGAGAGAATCACTGACAAGATATCAGCTGGTACTTTTGTGGCAGGGCTGAAATGCAGTGGAAATGTTTTTTGGGGATTCAGTTCATTTGCATGAGGGACTTTGCAATTAATTGCAATTCATCTGATCATTCTTCATAACATTCTGGAGTATATGCAAATTGCCATCGTACAAACTGATGCAGCAGACTTTGTGAAAATTGATATTTGTGTCATTCTCAACTTTTGGCTACGAGTGTGTGTGTGTATATATATTTTGTATGGGCTAATATGCTATATATACAAAAGTATGTGGACACCCCTTCTGGATTTGACTATCTGACACACCCGTTGCTGACAGGTGTATAAAATAGAGCACACAGCCATGCAATCTCCATAGACAAACATTGGCAGTAGAATGGCCTTACTGAAGAGCTCAGTGACTTTCAAATGTGGCACCGTCATAGGATGCCACCTTTCCAACAAGTCAGTTCATCAAATTTCAGGCTTGCTAGAGCTGCCCCGGTCAACTTTAAGGGCTGTTATTGTGAAGTGGAAACGTCTACGAGAAACAACGGCTCAGCCGCGAAGTGGCATGCCACAAAAGCTCACTGAACAGGACCGGCGAGTGTTGAAGCAGGGTAAAAGTAATCTGTCCTTGGTTGGAACACCTACTACAGAGTTCCAAACTGCCTCWGGAAGCAGCGTCTGCACAAGAACTGTTCGTCAAGAGCTTCATGAAATGGGTTTCCATGGCCAAGCAGCCGCACACAAACCTAAYATCACCATGCACAATGCCAAGCGTCGGCTGGAGTGGTGTAAAGCTCGCTGCCATTGGACTCTGGAGCAGTGGAAACGCGTTGCTATGGAGTGATGAATCATGCTTCACAATCTGGCAGTCCGACAGACTAATCTGGGTTTGGCGGCTGCCAGYACAACTCTACCTGCCTCAATGCATAGTGCCAACTGTAAAGTTTGTTGGAGGAGGAATAATGGTCTGAGGCTGTTTTTCATGGTTCAGGCTAGGCCCCTTTAGTTCCAGTGAAGGGAAATCTTAACGCTACAGCATACAGTGACATTCTAGATGATTTTGTGCCTTTCCTGTTTCAGCATGACAATGCCCCTGTGCACAAAGCGAGGTCCATACAGAAATGGTTTGTCGAGATCGGTGGGGAAGAACTTCACTGGTCTGCACAGAGCCCTAAACTCAACCCCATCAAACACCTTAGTGATGAATTGGAATGTTGACTGTGAGCCGGTCCTAACCGCCCAACATCAGTGCCCGACCTCACTAATGCTCATGCCTCAATGGAAGCAAGTCCCCGCAGCAATGTTCCAACATCTAGTGGAAAGCCTTCCCAGAAGAGTGGAGGCTGTTATAGCAGCAAAGGGGGGACCAACTCCATATTAATGATTATGGAATGAGATGTAGTGTAGCAGTAAGGACAAATATAATTTGTCATCAAATAATAATAATAATTATTACTATTGTTATTATATTTTTTTGTTACTTCAAGGGATCTTAAAATTCCAAATCGCCCAGCTTAGACTCTTATGGGTTAACCTAAGCTCTGTAAAGATTGGAATACGTTTATTTATTTTTTAAGTTTACACACGAGGTTTGTGACTTTTGAAGTGACCTTTGCGTAACTCAGAGATCTCTTCTTCCCAAGGGTACACCAGGGACACATCTTTCTTAGAGACAGTGGTGGACATTGTTCAAGAGCTGAAGAGGTTGAATCCCAAACTGGTATATGGTGAGTAACTATTGCTACACAGTTGTGTATCCCATACACGGTAGCTACGCTCAGCAAGGTTGTGGATGGATGTAGAGCTTGGGTGTGAGTGTATTCCATATTTTCTTTCTTTGTGTTATCAGTGTGTGATCCAGTGATGGGAGACCAAGGCTCTATGGTTAGTATCCATGCTTTTATAGAACTTTTATTATAGATTTATCCATGCGTATAGTCCATTCTTATTATTATTGTTATAGTCCTGTTCAGACCACTCATGAACACTCTACCCTCTTCTTTTCCAGTATGTCCCTGAGAATATACTGCCTGTTTACAGAGACAAAGTCGTAGCAGTGGCTGATATCCTCACACCCAACCAGTTTGAGGCAGAGTGAGTACAGTGGCTGATATCCTCACACCCAATCCCAGTTTGAAGGCAGAGTGAGTACAGTGGCTGATATACTCCAACCCACCAGTTTGAGGCAGAGTGAGTACAGTGGCTGATCTCCTCACACCCATACCAGTTTGAGGCAGAGTGAGTACAGTGGCTGATATCCTCACACCCGACCAGTTTGAGGCAGAGTGAGTACAGTGGCTGATCTCCTCAACCCGACCAGTTTGAGGCAGTGTGAGTACAGTGGCTGATCTCCTCACACCCGACCAGTTTTGAGGCAGAGTGAGTACAGTGGCTGATCTCCTCACACCGACAGTTTGAAGCAGAGTGAGTACAGTGGCTGATCTCTCACCTCCCGACCAGTTTTGAGGCAGAGTGAGTACAGTGGCTGATCTCTCAACCCGACCAGTTTGAGGCAGAGTGAGTACAGTGGCTGATCTCCTCACACCCGACCAGTTTGAGGCAGAGTGAGTACAGTGGCTGATCTCCTCAACCCGACCAGTTTGAGGCAGAGTGAGTACAGTGGCTGATCTCCTCACACCGACCAGTTTGAGGCAGAGTGAGTACAGTGGCTGATCTCCTCACACCCGACCAGTTTGAGCAGAGTGAGTACAGTGGCTGATCTCCTCACACCCGACCGTTTGAGGCAGAGTGAGTACAGTGGCTGATCTCCTCACACCCGACCAGTTTGGAGGCAGAGTGAGTACAGTGGCTGATATCCTCACACCCGACCAGTTTGAGGCAGAGTGAGTACAGTGGCTACTAGGATACATCGGGTTACATGTATTAAGTTGCTAAGTGCTACACAACATGTCATAATGTAGCTGTTACAGTAATGAGACCATCAATGCTTACTACAGTAGTACTACCTCAGAGAAAAACCTGGTTGCTGTTCTTAGCCCTTTGTAAAGTGAAGCAGTAAGGCCCGYGGGGGTGTGGTATATGGCCCATATACCACGGCTAAGGGCTGTTCTTATGCACGACTCAATGTGGAGTACCTGGATACAGTCCTTAGCCGTGGTATATTGGCCATATCCCACAAGTCCCACGAGGGGCCTTATTGCTGTTATAAACTGGTTTCCAACGTAAGTAGACCAGTAAATATACATTTTTTTGTCATGCTCATGGTATGCGGTCTGATATACCACGACTTTCAGCCAATCAGCATTCAGGGCTCAAAGCACCCAGTTTATAATAACTCTTATAGGTCACAAACTCATGTTTTATTCATAAAGCAGCAGACCAAACCTGTAAGGGAACTGTGCCCTGGTTTATGTATTCAGAATCACACATAGCTTGACTTGATTTGCCTGCAAAATACACCCGCTGGACTAATGTGGGATTACATTGGGAATGTGTGCAAGTATGTCTAGCACCTCTGTGCCTGTACTGTAACCTCTCTGCGTGTGTCTCTTAGGCTGCTGACGGGGAGGACGATCAGCACAGAAAAAGACGCTCTTGACGTGGGTTCCATTGTCCGTTATAGAGCTAATACACATGATGATGATGATGATGATGGTTTTAATCTTGACTTATAATGAAGGCTTCTTGCCCTCTCAGGTGATGGAGCTGCTCCATCAAATGGGTCCTGATACGGTGGTCCTCACCAGCACAGACCTGACCTCTCCTCATGGGGACCAGTTCCTGGTGGCCCTTGGGAGCCAGAAAATGGGTAAGGCCAGGGCCGGGAGGGAGGGTGAAAGTTTAACTTGCCAATGTTAAAAGGTAACAGACTCATACTGACACTGTGTCCTTTCCTCAGTTAGGACAGATGGGAGCAAGTTCACCCAGAAGATTCGRATTGAGATGCCCAAGGTGGATGCAGTGTTTGTGGGCACGGGGGACCTGTTCACTGCCATGCTGCTGGCCTGGAACCACCACCACCCCAATGACCTYAAGGTCAGTAATACCCCCAGCAGGGGGTTTATTAGAATTGTTTAGAGATTAGAATCGTTGCTGGGCCTGTTTCTTGCTCAGTTGTGAATGGCTTGTTTTCTTCAATGAGCTGCTATGTCCTCAGCCCAATGTCAGAGGGAGAGATGCTAGTGAATGATTGATGCAGGTAACTGAATGTCTAACAATGGAGATTGTAGTCAGTCTTCCTCTGTCAGCATGTTTGATTGTRTCTCAGCCTCTTTATCTCTCCCAACAATCTACCAAATCCAAACCTGAATAACTGCTCGCTGACTTCTACTTCACGTTGACCCCTGCTGGTCYTAAGAAGAACTGATCARAGACAGACGATATATTGATTGATGACAGAGATCAGTGTTTCTATAATTACCTAAGAAACCAAATCTGCCTCTGGAATTACTTAAAAAAACATCTGGCCAACTTACCAGTCCACACTCTCCCTCCATAAACAACAGCCCCTTTTGTTGTTGGAACTTCTTATTCAGGATAATAGCAGACATCGACAGACTTKACAGTCTGTTGAGTAAAGTTGAGTATGCTTTAGGTCTTAAGGTGATCCCTCACCTCTGACCCTTAACCTCTCTTGTTTCCAAGGTTATGCTCATTGGAAAGGGCAAGTGCTGACGGCAGAGGAGCTAAACGTTCTCTATGAGGGTATCAAACTCAACAACATAAAAATATGTCCGTTTTTTTTTGCATTGGATGGGTATCAATCCGCCTATGTCACCCTTCCGCATCTGTGGTTGATAAGAGAATTATGTTCTCATGGTACATAACCCAATTTAATTATATTACTCAGTCTGCAAACCAGAATTTGTAAGATCRTGGTCGAATGAAACAGACTGAGGCCCAGCTAAAATAGTCAAAAAGGTTTATTCACGGGAACGTTCTAAAGTCAAGAATACAAAACAATTCATTTTATACTGACTTCTCACGCCCACACATTCACACAACCATACGCACACACATGTCCTGCTACCCAGCCGACAGAGATTAGTGACCTTGTCCTTGAGACGTACTCCCCGTTCTCTCCCAAATCTCTAGTCAGGTCGGCACCAAGCTCAGACAATATGTCTTTATGGTATTTTAAACACAGACTGTCTTTACCCTAATTCTGACTAGGACCACACATTTATTGATTATGATTTTATACATTCTAATCAATTCCATACAATTATATGTTTCAGGGCGGAATATTCTAATCATTCAATTAACAGATCATTTTCACCTATCAGTGGTGAAAGGTGATAGAGCTGGATTGGTCAGACTACGAGACATCCCGAAAAAGCCGGTCTTCTCACAAAATCATCTGTAGTGTCCGAACGGCTTGGCTTAGAAAATATTATGACCTGTCTTTGGAAAGATGAGACTCTCACGAACACGATGGTGTTTTCTGTTTTGCTTTAACGACCWGAAGGTCAGTAATGCAGGGGACTGGGCAGGTTATCAATGCAGAGATAACAAACAAGCTACATTATCCTTAATAATGTAATAAATGTGGTTTGATCCATGGACTAGTCTATCTTTTCTAACATACTTGTCTCTCTTAGTCTGCCTGTGAGAAGACGGTCTCAGTCCTGCACCATGTTATCAAGAGGACCATCACCTATGCCAACGGTGAGATAATATTCAAGGCTCTACTTGCCTGTTTGTATGACTGTCTAATCTACATAACAAATGCAACATGCATCATTTTCAAAGATTTTACTGAGTTCCAGATCATAAGGAGATCGGTCAATTGAAATAAATAAATTAGGCCCTGATCTATGGATTTCACATGACTGGGAATACAGATTCGCATCTGTTGGTCACAAATACCTTTTTTTTTTTTTTAAGTAAGGGCATGGATCAGAAAACCAGTCAGTGTCTGGTGTGACCACCATTTMCCTCATGTAGCACGACGTATCCTTCACGCTGTTGATTGTGGCCTTTGGAATGTTGTCCCACTCCTCTTCAATGACTGTGCAAAGTTGCTGGATATTGGCAGGAACTGGAACACACTGTTGTACACGTCAATCCAGAGCAATCCAAACGTGCTCAATAGGTGACGTGTCTGGTGAGTATGCAGGCCACTGAAGAACTGGGACATTTACAGCTTTCAGGAATTGTGTACAGATCCTTGCGACATGGGGCTGTGCATTATCATGCTGAAACATGAGGTGATGGCGGCGGAAGAATGGCATGACATTGAGCCTCAGGATCTCGTCACGGTAACTCTGTGCATTCAAATTGCCATTGATAAAATGCAATTGTGTTCGTTGTCCATAGCTTATGCCTGCCCATACCATAACCCCACCYCCACCATGGGGCACTCTGTTCACAACGTCAACGTCAGCAAACCGCTCGCCCACACYACGCCATACACGCTGTCTGCCATCTGCACGGTACAGTTGAAACCGGGATACATCCGTGAAGATCTTACTTCTCCAGRGTGCCAGTGAAAGGGGGATACCTCGTCAGTTGTACAACTGAATGCATTCAACTGAAATGTGTCTTCCTCATTTAACCCAACCCCTCTGAATCAGAGAGGTGTGGGGGGCTGCCTTAATCGACATCATCGGTGCCCAGGGAACTGTGGGTAACTGCCTTGCTGAGGGGCAGAATTACATATTTTTACATTGTCAGCTCGGGGACTCGATCCAGCAACCTTTCGGTTACTGGCCCAACGCTCCTACCTTCCAGGCTACCTGCCGCCCCCGTGGCCATTGAAGGAGAGCATTTGCCCACTGAAGTCGGTTATGACGCTGAACTACAGTCAGGTCAAGACCCTGGTAAGAACGACGAGCACGCAGATGAGCTTCCCTGAGACGGTTTCTGACAGTTTGTGCAGAAATCCTTCGGTTGTGCAAACCCAGTTTCATCAGCTGTCTTGGTGGCTGGTCTCAGACGATCCCGCAGGTGAAGACGCTGGATGTGGAGGTCCTGGGTGGCGTGGTTACATGTGGTCTGCAGTTGTGAGGCTGGTTGGACGTACTGCRAAATTCTCCAAAACGACGGAGGCGGCTTATGGTAGAGAAATTAATTACATTCTCTGGCAACAGCTCTGGTGGACATTCCTGCAGTCAGCATGCCAATTGCACACTCCCCCAAAACTTAAGACATCTGTGACATTGTGTTATGACACAACTACATATTTTTGTGGCCTTTTATTGTCCCCAGCACAAGCAGCACCTGTGTAATGATCATGCTGTTTAATCAGCTTCTTGATATGGCACATCTGTCAGGTTCGATGGAATATCTTGGCAAAGGAAAAATGCTCACTAATGTAAACAAATTTGTGCTCAACATTTGAGAGAGAGCTTTTTGTGCGTATGAAACATTTTGGGGATTTTTTTTTTTCATCTCATGGGACCAACTCTTTTTACATGTTGCGTTTTATATTTTTGTTCAGTGTATATTCCAGTCTAACATCTKTCCTCCTCTCCATCAGAGATGGCCGGCCCTGGTAAGAGACCCAACCCTGCTCAGTTGGAGCTGAGGATGGTCCAGAGCAAAAAAGACATTGAGGACCCGGACATCGTAGTGGAGGCCACCATCTTATAACACCCAACGCCTCATAAATAAACGTATAGGACTTTTACATCATGAGGTGTCATCTTGCCTTATAGGATCTTGTAGAGAGCACTGTTTTCATGATGGACATCAGACTATTTGACCTGCACACTACACACACACATTTACTTAGTCACTGCCATGTGTCTTTACTATGACCTGAGCATTGTCACCCATTTGAAAACATAGATGGTCTTAGAGCAGGGTTGTTTAACTTTTCTCAGCTTGAGATCCAGTTGAGAAATTGACCGTCCTTCCGTGACCCGATTAATCCTCTAACGACCCAAATTAAGAATAGTGTGTGATTTTATAGATGTATTCTCATAACTCACCTCTCACATTACCCAGGGCCCACTTTGGGTCTCGACCRATAGTTTCAGAAACCCTATCTTAGAGGAACACACACAGGTTGTGGATATTACCATACATCAGAATAGCGAAGTGACTGAATGGATACCTGATTGGCCCTCAATAAGGCATAGGTATTGGCATGGGCCCTGAGTTTCCCCTGACAATGTGAGCTGACCAGGAGAATCTCTGCGCTTCAGTTATGGGTTGGTGATACATCATAGGCTTTTATCAGATCCAGTGACGCATTACATTTGTGCTACCATGAAGCATGTTATGCAGTACTAATCCGTGCACGTTTGATCATCAGATTTTCAATTGTCCATTTAAAAATATATATTTTAGGCAAAAAGTATAATATTTCATAGTTTGACAATTGTTTGTTTTTGTTTTCATACTTTTTATGATGTGAATGATTCATACATTTATTTTACTATTAATGTACTTTGTCCTAATAATAATTCTTGTCATTCTTAAATGTCTTACACATTTCTAACTGAGGTAACAATATTTGCACAGATAATCTTGATAAACATGTTTATTATTAATGTTAATCATTGAATGCTTTTCATGGTCTTGATTGTCTTACTATTTTCATATCGTTACTAGAACACAGGCCTATGTTGGTATGGAAGAAGTACAATTTGGCATTAGCCAAATAGCCGTTTAGAGGAATACCGTCGTTGAATGTTTTGTATCTATGCCTGCAAAGGTAATGAAATAAATATTTATTATACAATGTTAGAAAGATAAATGCCAAAGCTGAAGCTGATAAATGATGAGGAATAATAAAATATTATTTTAATTAAACCCACCCGTCTCTGTTGTAGTTGGGCCTCTATYCCTCATGTTCCTGTTGCTATGTCTCCCTTGAGTGGGATAACAGTGAGATCAGTAGTTTTCTATTCTACAGTCCTATAAGAGAGTGTAGATAGGGGCAGGCTTTAGCTTTGTTTTGCACTATTAATTGATCCCACAGGTATTGGGAAATGAATGATTTATGCCACCAGTGAATCTCTATCTTCTATATTATTTTGTTTGTGCTTGAACTAATGGAAATGACGATGCCACAAAAGGTGAATGTTGGAGATTAAATAAATTGGAGGAATATTACAGAATCATTTTACCGTCTGGGTGGGGGCCTGTATTCTGGTGAGATTATAGGGTCAGGTTTCACAGCATCAGATCGCTGCACTAATCCCAATGTGGATAGCCTGCATCGACCCAAATAAACAGGCAGGCCAAGTAAAGATGATCAGTCTGCTGTGTCAAGGCAACTCCAACCAAAATGACCCGTCATGCTTTTTGTTTGGGTTGTGTGACCSTAACCATGTCAGGAGTGTCTGCCCAGCAACAACACTGTCTGTGGTTACACCACCAACACCTGAGCCCCACTGGAGGTAGAGGAGGGTGTGGTTAGTTACAGTAACCAGCAGAGGGCCTCTGAGACACAGTTATCTCCCTGATCCATCCCTTGCTACTCAGGCCTGGACTGTACAGAGGACCATCAATAATCATAAGGGGATAGCATGAATCTTCTTGACTGTGGCTAACAATGAAGCAATACAATGCAACATTCCCAGAATTGTCTTTTAAAAAGTCTCTCTCCATTTGTCTGTATCTGAACTGCTGTGTCTCAGTTCATGGGAACTGCTAAATGATAGGGACCGGACAGGAAGTTTGATATCTTCTCTGCTCTGATTTTCTTTTGAGGGAGGGATGGTGCTCTCTAGTGATGGGTCGTCGATGCTTGTCACCATTGCTTTTTATATACACTAGATGACTGAGGGGGCGCTGTTTTAAGCCACCGTGCCTCCATCCTGGCACTCCGCCATTGTAAAATAATACTTTGGAAGCTGTAGAAATGCATCTATTCATGTGTACATTTGTTTTTGCCACTTTTATTCTATTACAGACACCTTAATGCATAATTAAAAATTATATGTGAGATAAACATAAAAATAGATATAAACGTATCATTTTTTTTTAAAGTTCTGTTACTTTCCCCCCAGGCTAAAAAAAAAATAATTAAATAAATGTAGTTTTGTTTAGTTTTTTCCCCCTCTGGTTGCACATGTGACATGCTGGTAAAAATTTGGTAAAACTGATTTAAGTTTGCCTGCATTAAAGTCCCCGGCCACTAGGAGCCCCACTTCTGGATTAGCATTGTCTTGTTTTCTTATGGCCTTATAGAGTTGGTTGAGTGCGGTCTTAGTGCCAGCATCGGTCTGTGGTGGTAAATAGATGGCTACGAATAATATAGATGAGAACTGTCTTGGTAGATAGGGTCTACAGCTTATCATAAGGTACTCTACCTCAGGTGAGCAATACCTCGAGACTTCTTTCATATTAGATATTGCGCACCAGCTGTTATTGACAAAAAGACACACACACCCACCCCTCGTCTTACCAGACGTAGCTTCTCTGTTCTGCCAGTGCATGGAAAATCCCGCCAGCTCTATATTATCCGTGTCGTCGTTCAGCCACATCTCGGTGAAACATAAGATATTACAGTTTTTAATGACCCCGTTGGTAGGATAATCTTAATCGTAGGTCATCAATTTTATTTTATTTTTATCTTCTGATGTCCAGAAGTTATTTTCGGTCATAAGAGACAGTAGCAGGAACATTATGTTCAAAATAAGTTACAAAATAAAACTAACAAAATAGCACGGTTGGTTCGGAGCATGTAAAACGTCAGCCGTCCTCTTCGGCACCATCTTATCACTGATCAAGCTGTTTAATCAGCTTCTTGATATGCCACACCTGTCAGGTGGATGGATTATCTAGGCAAAGCAGAAATGCTCACTAACAGGGATGCAAACAAATTTGTGCACAAAATTTGAGATAAATACGCTTTTTGTGTGTATGGACAATTTCTGGGATCTTTTATTTCAGCTCATCAAACATGGGACCAACACTTTATATGTTGCGTTTAGATTTTTGTTCAGTYTAKATTGATTTGCTTTGGAATGTCTAGCCAGCGTATTATGATAGCTAGCTAGATGTTGGTTTAGATAAACAAATGTAGTTCGCTAGCTAGTTAACTAAGTTAGCTACGTTACCGCTGCTCGAGTTCTTAGTAAGGTAACCGATTAAATGTTGCCCCAGCAGCCTGTGCTTGCTTGTAGTTTGCACATCCAGGTACTGAGCACCACACCACGACTAAACTTTACTGTTGTCTACACAAAAGAAAGTAAATAGTGATTTGCAAGCTGATGTTTTATAAACAAGTGACTGGTCCAGTGAGTAACGCTAGCTACCTGTTGACACCCATTCTCAAAGGGATCCACCTCGACAAGGGCGTTACTACGTCCTGAAATCGCTAAGAATTCTGGATATTGTGGTTTGCTTACAACCAAGAAATGTAGATTGCCCGTTTCTCCCGGGAAGATGCAGAAACGCATGTATTTGCATGTAGTTAGGAAATTTTTCTGACACATATTACATGTTAATAACATATTAATGGACATATACAGTGAAAGAGCAGCACTGAAATTTCTGTTTAAATTAGGACAGGCGGGACGTGGGGGCGCTATAACGTTGGATGCCAACCGCCGATAAACCCCACAGAAGAAGAAGAGGCGAGGGCAACAATGGTAGACAGTATCCTTCATCCCCTCAGTTCTGTTAACAACAGCGAGGGCAGGTGTTCAGCAGGCGGGAGTGAAATACACTGTGTGCTAGCTAGCAAGTCCTATGGAGGACTCCGATACACAGCAGGTGGGAGGCGGGGGCGACACCGCGTGCTAGCTAGCTAGGACACGGTTCGCTAACTAGCAAGATAGCTAGTTAGCTAGCACACGGTGTCACCCCCTGCCTGCTGTGTACCGAAGTAGCTAGCGGAAAGGGGTTGACACCAGTGAGCTAGCTGGCTAATCCTAGGAGGACTCCAGTACACAGCATGCGGGAGGCGGGTGCGACACAATSTCACCCCCGCCTCCCACCTGTGTACCGGGCACTGTTTTCGCACAGTTCTGTCAATGAAGGTGACAGCAGGTATTCAGCAGGCGGGAGCGAAGGACACTCTCTACTAGTGATGTTACATTTGATATTGAAGCTCCGAGGCATGCATCAAAATTGTTTACTTCGGAGAAGTGTGCCTGTATCACTTTTATCAGAAGCACATGATTTATGACGTCCAAAGCTTTGTTTCGTCGAACAACCACCGCCTTGGTTTGGTATTGGTTTCGGTAGAAGACTGTTACCCTGTGCACACGCTACTGCATGTGGGAAGTCATCTATAATAATTTGGCTGCTCTAAATTCTTTTGACCAGCAGGTGCCAATAGTGTACATTGTGTTGATCAAAGCCTCAAGTAATGAACCTACTGCATTTTCGACACAATTGGCTGGAAAGCCTCAATGCTTCAGGAAGCTTAGTTTTCCCATCACTACTGTCTACCAGTATCGCCCAAGGGGCCAGGGTTCTGGTCTAGAATCACGTTTTCAACTGCTCCTACAGTTTTGCTTCAGTACTGCAGTTTAACTGATGCGTGGCCCAGAAGGACAATTTCCATACTCGGCCACATAGAGAAGTCAGATTAGATTCCTAATAAGACACTTTAGTCATCACCTTTGTGKACAAAACATCCATTGAATTATTCATATAATTGTCGCTGTGGACGATTTTTTTTCCATCACTCACAGCCGAAGATGTCTTCCATGCTTTTGAATGACGTAATGCTCAAGATGTTCTCTGTGCGCATGTGATGTTGGTGTGTGCATGTGATGTTGGTGTGCGCATGTGATGTTGGTGTGTGCATGTGATGTTGGTGTGTGCATGTGATGTTGGTGTGTGCATGTGATGTTGGTCCGTATAAACCGGATTCAACATAGATACTTGGGTGCATTCTCAAAGCATGCTCAGACCTGCTGAATGGTGTCTTTACAGACACTTTCAATCTGTCCTTGACCCAGTCTGTAATCATAACATGTTTCAAGTTCACCACCATTGTCCCTGTTCTCAAGAGCTCCAAGGTAACCTGCTTAAATGACTATCGCCCTGTAGCACTCACAACTGTAATTATGAAGTGCTTTGAAAGACTGGTCATGACACACATCAACACCATCATCCCAGACACCCTAGTCAACGCCTCTTTCCCCTCAGGATGCGGAAAATATTTGMCATGGGCCCTCAGATCCTAAAAAGGTTATACAGCTGCACCATGGAGAGCATCTTGACTGGCTGCATCACCGCTTGGCAATCAAATCATATAAAATGTATTTATAAAAGCCCTTTTTACAAAGTGCTATACCTCAAAGCACTACAAAGGATGGGGTGGACAGCCCAGCACATCACTAGGGCTGAGCTCCTTGCCATCCAGGACCTTTATATCAGGCGGTGTCAGAGGAAGGCCCGAAAAATTGCCAAAGACTCCAGCCACCCAAGCCGTAGACTGTTCACTATGCTACCATCCGTCCGGCAAACGGTACCGGAGCATCGGCTCTCGCACCAACCAGTTCCGAGACAGCTTCTACCCCCAAGCCATAAGACTGCTAGATAGCCAAACTACTAGAGTGAATTATTGGTACCCAAACTATCTGCACTATCTTGCACTGACCTTAAGCACACTCACTAGACTTTATATACACATTCACTTACACACACATTTAAACACTACAGGCGCATACACACACATGCATATCGACACAGCACAAACAAACATACATACACACTTTTACACTCATCAATTGCTGCTACTCTGTTATTTATTTTACACTTATTATCTATCCTGATGCCTAGTCACTTTACCCTGCCTTCATGTACATGTCTACCTCAAATACCTTATTATCTATCCTGATGCCTAGTCACTTTACCCTGCCTTCATGTACATGTCTACCTCAAATACCTTATTATCTATGCTGATGCCTAGTCACTTTACCCTGCCTTCATGTACATGTCTACCTCAAATACAGGAAGTACCAGTACCATATCAATGTGCGGAGGTACAAGGTACTTGAGGTAGATGTGTACATATTATCTGCCCTGTCTTCATGTACATATCTACCTCAAGTACCTCGTACCTCTACACATTGATCTGATACTGGTACTTCCTGTATAGAACTCCATTCTTGTGTATTTAATTGTATTCCTCTTGTGTTAGTTACTATTCTGCATCGTTGGGAAGGGCTCGTAAGCAAGCATTTCACTGTAAAGTCTACACCAGTTGTATTCGGTGCATGTGATAAATTCAATTTTATTTTGAAGGTCCAGGAAATTGGCGTATGTGAACGTGAGTAGATTACGTTGAAAACAACAGTTGAACACCTTGGATGCGGTCTCCACGATTCGTATTATACCGGCTAGGACTCCGGTACACAGGAGGCAGGGGCAAAACTCCCATAATATTTTCATTTCCCTTTTGACCCACATTCAAAAGAGTCACACAAGCTTGAAGATGTCTTGCAAGAGGGGGGGCGTTCATGCAGGAACCAATGGGATGCTCGAGAAGGGCGTTCATGCAGAAACCAATCGGATGCTCGAGGTGGGGGGCGTTCATGAAGGAACCAATGGGATGCTCGAGGGGGCGTTCCTGCATATGCAGGAATGCCCACATGCTTGAACGCCCCGAATTGCGGCCCGCAATCACACTGTTGGAGCTTCAGCGACAAACAATAGCAACCATCCTGAGTGAATTAGCTAGCTACTGAGGATACTTTATATAGGAATCCAAAAGGAACCAAGGTGGCAGCACTAGTTAAAATCCTAGCATCTGCAAAACTGAAATAAATCCGGAGATCCAGCCCACGCCGAAATCAGGTAACGTCAACTTTAGCTAGCGTTTCACGCCGTATTACAGCAAGGGTTAAAATTAACGTTAGCTAGCGTTGTCTTGCTGTTGGGTAGCTAGCTAACGCTATATAGCTAGAAGAAAAACATTTATTGTGAAGTTGTATACCTTCCATGCTACAGCAATACCATCTCGTATTCGTTTCCTAGACGTATAACTAGTTAACTAGATTGGTCTCCTCATGCATCATGATTTGATGTTTGTAGTTACGTTTGCTGAGCAATCGTCTAGCTAGTGAGTTTCAAGCTTGCTATGCAACTAAMGTTATTATGTGCGAAGTGTATTGATGAAGAATTCGCAAACTGAATATCACAAACATCTTTGTGCTAAAATAATATGCAATTCCTGGTACACTCTCTTGGTTCCGGTGACACGGCATGTGTTCTTCGGTGTCAGTTGCGCTGACTTGGCATGCGTACGTTGTCGTACCACCTCGGGGTTACTTTAGTGCAAACTCTCCTGCGTGCCTTTGCGGTTCTGAACGGTGTAAAATCCCTTTTATTCTATTGCACCAGTAAAAGGAATCTCCTGGAGTGAATTTAAGAAAGCACTTTTTTAAATGTTTAACTAAGAACATTCAGTTTGTGTTTTAACTATTAGAAACATCCCCATGTGGATGGATATATTCGTAACTATGTAAATATTTAAGGTACTTCGTTTTATTAGTTTTATTGGTAGTTGTAGCCCTTGATCGTGACTCTCATACTGTTTTCACATAGGATTTATTTATTTTTTATGTGGCCATTGTTTACGATACCCTTAAAAATAGGCCCATTTTTGCCCGCATACACATGCCAGAATGTCAGGTGCTGCTGAGTGGTAATAGTGTTGTGCAGATGTGGGTGGGTTTTATTTTAGTAAATCCATTTAATATACACCATCAAAAATAAATACATTATTCATTTTTTGTTTGTTAGGTTGCTAAGAAGGTAGGCCATCATTGCATATACGAATTTGTTCTTAACTGACTTGCCTGGTTAAATAAAATAACGATAAATAAACATTAAGAATAATAAAATGTATTTTCGTTTTTATTAAGATGTAAATGTTAATTTCAAACAATTCAGCTTGTTTTTTCCCCCCATCTTTTTTTTTGTTGGGGAGAACAAAGACATACAATACATAACGTAACAGCGGCGGCAGGTAGCCTAGCCAGCTCGGGATTCAAACAAGGAACCTTACGGTTAATGTCCCAATGCTCTAACCGAAAGGTTGCTTGTTTGAATCCCAAGGTGGGAAAATTGTCCGTTCTGCCCTTGAGCAAGGCACTTAAGTTATCTTTAAATCAAGTCTAATTTTATTGYTCACATACACATGGTTAGCAGATGTTATTGCAAGTGTAGCGAAATGCTTGTTTAAAAAACTTTTTCATAAGGACTAGAAGAAGCAAGGCAGCCCTCTCTGTCAGCACCATCTTATGTTATCTTACGTAATTGTCCCAATTGGGTGACAACCATACAACCGATATACATATAACATGAAACAATGAGATCGATTAAAAAATGATTAATCAGTCTGCAAAATTGCAGCAATAAATAGACATTTCATGTGCAGATTCAGAAAATGTATGGCCTGTGGGATAAAAGTGATCCTGTATCTGTTGCTCTTGACTTTGGGAAGTCTAAACCAATGACCTGAGGGGAGGAGTGCAACATGTGGCTGCCTTCTAAAGTCATTGGCCATGTCTTTTAGTTTGGGACATTCAGATGGAGGAAGCGTTCTCACACCATGACACAGTCATCTACCACAGGCCCATGCTCCCCGTGACACAGTCATCTACCACAGGCCCATGCTCCCCCATGACACAGTCATCTACCACAGGCCCATGCTCCCCATGACAGTCATCTACCACAGGCCCATGCTCCCCCATGACAGTCATCTACCACAGGCCCATGCTCCCCCATGACACAGTCATCTACCACAGGCCCATGCTCCCCCATACAGTCATCTACCACAGCCCATGCTCCCCATACACAGTCATCTACCACAGGCCCATGCTCCCCATGACACAGTCATCTACCACAGGCCATGCTCCCCCGTGACACAGTCATCTACCACAGGCCCATGCTCCCCATGACACAGTCATCTACCACAGGCCCATGCTCCCCCATGACACAGTCATCTACCACAGGCCCATGCTCCCCCATGACACAGTCATCTACCACAGGACACAGTCATCTACCACAGGCCCATGCTCCCCCATGCACAGTCCTACCACAGGCCCATGCTCCCCATGACACAGTCATCTACCACAGGCCATGCTCCCCCATGACACAGTCATCTACCACAGGCCCATGCTCCCCCATGACACAGTCATCTACCACATGACAGGCCCATGCTCCCCCATGACAGTCATCTACCACAGGCCCATGCTCAGACTCTCCATTACTGTAGTAGACTGACAATGACAGTCATCAACTAACTTGATGTGCCCTTTTCATTTTTGGCTACGGACAGTTCATTAGTATGTACAGGAGAGGAGAGAGCACACAACCTTATGGGGAACCGGTGGAGGAGAAGAGCTGCTTTGACATGACCCCGTTTAAAACAGGCCTAGCATATTTTGAGTTGAATTATGTTACATCCAAATGAAGTTATTTTGTTAAACAGACAAGACACACCTACCCCAATCAGTCATCACACATTTATTTTATAGTAAGAATATAACAGAATAAAATTCAAATAATATTTTTCCCATGTAATTGTCACGGGAACGTGTGGAATCGCTGTCATGTCAAAAAGTGATATTCTAAAACAGAGGCCAAGCTGATGCTTTTGATGGATGTTTCATTTCATTCCTACCCTCTCACTTTGTGAGGGATGGGTCTTATCTTAATACTGATAGAAATTAATAGCAATCCTATTTTCGAAAGCATTTGATTCTCGTGTTCATTTTTCACAACCTTCAAGGGCTTTTGGAGTTACCAACACGCCGAGCGAGCAAAAAAAATAAAAATAAATCACAGGCTTTGGGTTGGGAGTAGGCCTGGGCTACTAAGCGACTGAGTGAGGAGCAAAATAAACCACTTGTTAAACTACATACATATGGCAAAATGTTCTGATAAATGAGCCAACATGTTTAAGGAAAACTGACTGAAGACAGTGGAATACCTGTGCTGATTAGCTATCTGCGACTCCGAGCACCTGTGTGAACGGAAGACAGACGCCACAAACGTGTTGTCACTGAAAAATACTGCTGGCTGAAACTGAAACTATATTCCACAAGTGTCTATTTTGTACTTGTGAAATTATTTTGATGTGATACGAAAGGAGAGGGTTTTATGTTTCTAGAACCAGAATCGATTCATGTTTAGATGGAGCATTTGGCTGTTTTGGCATCCAGAGCCAATTCACCTCTAAACAGAACATGTAAGGTCCTTGGACAGTAAGGACTAACGTTAGACTCCTTTAGTCCATGAATGGGCTAGCCTATTAGTAACATTTGTTGTACAACAATGTTTTTTTGTAAATCATATGTTTTTGTTTTTTATTATTAGACAGTAGTTGACATATTTTTTTCATTTGGACATGTAGCAACAGCTGTACAGTAGCAACAGCGGTATCTTAGCAACCTTCGATTTTCTGTCCCCATAATTTTAGATTACATATCTTGTTCATATGCTCATTCTCACCCCACTTACATCTGAGACATCAAGCATCATCTACGGGCATAACGTGATGTTTTTGACATGGCAGTCTCCCCCACAAGGGCACACATGGCAGTCTCCCCCACAAGGGCACACATGGCAGTCTCCCCCACAAGGGCACACATGGCAGTCTCCCCCACAAGGGCACACATGGCAGTCTCCCCCACAAGGGCACACATGGCAGTCTCCCCCACAAGGGCACACATGGCAGTCAGGAAAATAAAACAACGATAAAAAATAATCAAATGTTTTAGGTGGAAAGGTACCTATTTCCTGACTCAACACTGATAGTACTTTTGACAAAAGTACCTAATTTCGGCTTTACGCTTTCAATAAAACAACTAATTTGTCCACACTTAACAGATTTCTGAATCGTGAGTTCACTGGCAGCGGAGCAGAAGCCTGCACCCAGCAAGGAGGGGAGTGCCAACTCCACTGAACTAGTTTCAATGTATGGAGTCACTTGGTCGTTTCTGGATATTGGGTAAACTTCTCCTTTGACTGAAACTACAGCCTTCAGGCTATATTTCTGTGATTGCAAGGTGTGTTACACGCTGAACAAGTCATGGTAGCACTGAGAAGGGCTTGGCACGGAGTCAAGTAACATTGAGGGGATGTTTAATTAGTCGAACGTTTCCACTTTAGCCTTGTCATAGTAAGACCAGGCTTAATCCCATTACCCTTGAGAAGTGAATGAATGGTCACTGGAGAGTGACTGGGGGTAGACCAAGGCAACTCCAAGCTCGGGTCCCTGGGACAGAACACCTCCCTCTGCAACTGGATCCTGGACTTCCTGACGGGCCGCTCCCAGGTGGTGAGGGTAGGCAACAACACATCCGCCACGCTGACCCTCAACACGGGGTGGGGCCCCCCCTCTGTTCACCCACAACTGTGTGATCGRGCGCAACTCCAACACCACCATTGTTTTCTGACTACTCGATGGGGGTAGACATGATCACCAATGACTATGAGACAGCCTGTATGGAGGAGGTCAGTGACCTGGCAGTGGTGCCAGGACAAAAACCTCTCCCTCAATGTCAGCAAGACAAAGGAGCTGATTGTGGACTACAGGACGAGCACACTCCCATCCACATTGACTGTAGTGGAGTAGGTCGAGAGCTTGAAGTTTCTCTGGGTCCACATCACTAAGGAATTAACATGGTCCACACACACCAACACAGTCGRGAAGAAGGTCACGACAACACCTCTTCCCTCTCAAGTCTGGAACCAACAGGACCCTGAACAGCTTCTACTGCTAAATAGTCCGGGTAGCTATTTAGTTAAATAGTTAACCATTTGCATTGCCCCACTTTTGACTCATCACATACGCTGATGGTACTGTTTATTATCTATCCTGTTGCCTAGTCAGTTTATCCCTACCTACACTACCATTCAAAAGTATGGGATCACTTTGCAATGTCCTTGTTTTTGAAAGAAAATCACTTTTTTTGTCGAGTTTAAAATAACATCAAATTGATCAGAAATAGAGTGTAGACATTGTTAATGTTGTAAATGACTATTGTAGCTGGAAACGGCAAATAAAAAAATTGAACATCTACATAGGCGTACAGAGACCCATTATCAGCAACCATCACTCCAATGACACGTTGTGTTAGCTAATCCAAGTTTATAATTTTAAAAGGCTAATTTAGCATTAGAAAACCCTTTGCAATTATGTTAGCACAGCTGAAAACGGTTGTTCTGATTAAAGAAGCAATGAAACGGGCCTTCTTTAGACTAGTTGAGTATCTGGAYCATCAGTAATTTGTGGGTTCGATTACYGGCTCAAAATGGCCAGAAACAAAGGACTTTCTTCTGAAACTCGTCAGTCTATTCTTGTTTTTATAAATGAAGGCTATTCCATGAGAGAAATTGCAAAGAAACTGAAGATCCCGTACAATGCTGTGTACTACTCCCTTCACAGAACAGCACAAACTGGCRCTAACCAGAATAGAAAGAGGAGTGGGAGGCCCCAGTGCACAACTGAGCAAGAGGACAAGTACATTAGTGTCTAGTTTGAGAAACAGACGCCTCACAAGTCCTCAACTGTCWGCTTCATTAAATAGTACCCGCAAAACACCAGTCTTAACATCAACAGTGAAGAGGCGACTCCGGGATGCTGGCCTTCTAGGCAGAGTTGCAAAGAAAAAGCCATATCTCAGATTGTCTAATAAAAACGATAAATTAAGGCAAAAGAACAGACTCTTTCTGACGGCACTGTACATATCTACCTCAATTACCTCGTACCCCTGTTTATAGCCATGTTATTACCTCGTACCCCTGCACATTGACTCAGTACTGGTACCCCTTTATATAGACATGTTATTACTTTGAGGGCTGTACTCCTGAGGCAGTGATAACCAACCCTGGTCCTGCAGATGATCCTGGATCAAGGTGTGTTACATTGTGCCCTTTCAGCCCTGGTTGACTTGAAAGACAGACTGATGGAGAGAGGGAAAGAAAGCGCGAGGTAAAGAGAAACTGGAAGCTAAAGATGCAGAAAGATCACGTATAATACCCATAACCCTAGTGTGTTACACCTGGGTCTGTTGCCATGGCAACTATGTGATCATATGGTCCTTTTGAGGATGTCAAAGGGGGTGGATTCTTTCAGGTAATCCAATTTTATTTATTATTTTTTCACTGTAAGTGCACAAATGCACACCGGAAGCATTTTCTTCCAGTATTTATTGCAGTGAGTTGGAAAATAAATTGATCCAGTGGTCACATCTGAAGTGTGTGTGAACGTGTGTGAACGTGCTCTTTACTTTCTCTTACCTCAAAACACATAGCCTTGTCCTTTGGTCTCAGTTGGAAGCTTTGACTACAAGGATACACAGGCAGCTCTCATTCTGATACTCTCTGGTTAATGCCCTAAATGTCGGTGATTTATTACTCAATTCCAATGCCTTTCTATTTTCCACCTGGTGGGACGTGGGGAGATTCCCTCCCAAATGGTGTCTATCTCAAAGTGGCTAGGAATTGACTTGTTTGGCTACCTGGTCCCAGTCTTGTGTCTACTCCCATCCACGTGCTTTCTTTATCCCACTGGTTTAACTGGCAGTTTCTCACAGAGGCCCAATACGAAATCCACTCCTAGATCTGCCTGGACCATCTGGACCTTACCACTGAGGTTCCAATTTGGCCCACACACACACAGTCATAATGTTTGGACACCACTGGGTTCGACTCTTCCTGTAGGCCTAGATATGAGATGGTTGTGTGGAGGTAGTCCTAACTAATATTTTTCTTTTTTACATTTCTATAGAGCTTTTCATAGAATCTCAAAGTGCCTCGAGCATCAAAAAAAAAGGCAATACATCATGAGGGGTCAAGTCTTTGAAAGATGCATTCTCTGAAGATGGAGAGGGTCATTTCATGGCTTGAGCGAAGGATGAATGATGGAGCTACAGTGCCTTCAGAAAGTAGGCACACCCCTTTCCTTTTTCAACATTTTGTTGTTACAGCCGGAATTTAAATGGATTAAAAATATTTTTTAAATGTGGCACTGGACTACACACAATAGCCCATAATGTCAAAGTGGAATTATGTTTACAAATGGATTAAAAATATAAAGTTGTAATGTTGTGAGTAAATAAGTATTCAACCCCTTTGTTATGACATGCCTAAATAAATAAAGGAGTAGAAATGTCCTAAACAAGGTTTACATGATACGTTACATGGACTCACTCTGTACAATAATAGTGTTTTAACATGATTTTTTTGGAATGACTACCTAATTTCTGTACTCCACACATACAATTAGGTCCATCAGTCGAGCAGCGAATTTCAACCACAAAGACCAAGGAGCTTTTCAATGCATCGCACCTATTGATAGATGGGTAAAAAAAAAGCAGACATTGAATATGCCTTTGAGCACGGTGAAGTTATTAATTCCACGTTGGATGGTGTATCAATACACTCAGTCACTACAAAGATACAGGAATCCTTCCTAACTCAGTTGCCAGAGATGAAGAAAACCGCTCAGGGATTTCACCATGAGCCCAATGGTGACTTTAAACAGTAACATAGTTTAATGGTTGTGATAGAAGAAAACAACTCGGGATGGATCAACAACATTCCAGAACATGCACCCAGTTTGCAATAAGGCACTAAAAACCTCACAGCTGTAATCGCTGTGAGGGGATTTTAGCATGTATTCACTCAGGGGGTTGAATACTGCTCTAATCAAGATAAATTAGTGTTTTTCATACCTACATTTTTTTTTTAATATACAAATGTTAGAATTTGTGTGGATCGTTGACAAAACAATTACAATGAAATCCATTTCAAATCAAAGTTTATTTGTCATGTGCGTCAAATACAACAGGTGTAGTAGGCCTTACAGTGAAGTCCTAACCAACTTTGTAACCCTTCAGAATGTGGAAAAAGTCAAGGGGTGTGTATGCTTTCTGAAGACATTATCTATAGCACATGGTTTAGAAGCGTCTCAGGATTGGGGCTAGGGGATCATTTCAGACTTGGCCAATGACTTAACTGGGTGAGAGAATAGTCTGTCTCTGTAACAGTATCCCACCACTCTCCCTTCCCCTGGGGTCATGGTCGTAACTCTGTTTGTTCCAGATGGTGTCTGGCCAGCCAGAGCGAGACGGGATCTTCAGATAGGCTGTGACGATACCAGTATCGTGATGTTTTTTCCATGGCAAAAATTAAAACACAAAGCAACTCTTTTGGTTCTTTAAAACCCTGTTATATGTCAAATATTTTGTTCTATAGCTTGGAAAATGAATAAATGTTGACTCTGGATGACAACAATGTTTGTTTCCAACATCAGGGCTGTTTTCCTAAAGAAGTTAAATACACTTTGTGTTTTGTTTCCATGCAACGATGCTAAGGAATACTGCAGTACATGGTCCCGGCCCTAATCAGCAGCTGTCGGGGTAGTCACCTAATGGGTTGGCTCGGCTACCTCGTGTCTGAAGAGGAGGAACCAGTACCAAGATTCCTCCTAGTGCAAAGGTCCAGCTGGCTACTGATGTGAATGTAGCCTACTATTAATTCATTATGAGGAATTTAAAGTATTTAGGAATACTATCAGTGAAGAAGCCAATCCACTATGGAGTATGTGGACTACTCACTCAGTAGCCTATGTGAGCTGCTCACTAAGGAGTATTTGAACTAGGTATTTGAATTTTGAACCCCTATTTACTATTGGGTTGTTTAATTGCCATGGTTTAAATAACGAGCAGACACTTCTGGATAGAGCAGACACACTAAATCAAATGTTATTTTTCACATGCGCCGAATACAACCGGTGTAGACCTTACACCGTAGAAAATCGAAGTAAAAAAAATGATTAAAAAGCAGCAGTAAAATAACAATAGCGAGGCTATATACAAGGGGTACCGGTACAGAGTCAATGTGCACCGGTTAGTCAAGGTAATTGAGGTAATATGTACATGTAGGTAGAGTTAAAGTGACTATGCATAGATAATAAACAGAGTAGCAGCAGTGTAAAAGAGGGGTCTGGGTAGCCCTTTTGATTAGATGTTCAGGAGTATTATGGCTTGGGGGTAGAAGCTGTTAAGAAGCCTTTTAGACCTAGACTTGGCGCTCCAGTACCGCTTGCCGTGTGGTAGCAGAGAGAACAGTCTATGACTGGGGTGGCTGGAGTATGACAATTTCTTTTAGGGCCTTCCTCTGACACCGCCAGGTATAGAGGTCCTGAATTGCAGGAAGCTTGGCCCCAGTGATGTACTGGGCCGTGCGCACTACCCTCTGTAGTGCCTTGTGGTCTGAGGCCGAGCAGTTGCCATACCAGGCAGTGATGCAACCAATTAAGGATCTGAGGACCCATGCCAAATCTTTTCAGTCTCCTGAGGGGGAATAGGTTTTGTGTCATCTGCAAACTTAATGATGGTGTTGGAGTCGTGCCTGGCTGTGCAGTCATGGGTGAACAGGGAGTACAGGAGGGGACTGAGTAGGCATCCCTGTGTTGAGGATGAGCGTGGCGGATGTGTTGTTACCTACCCTTACCACCTGGGGGTGACCTGTCAGGAAGACCAGGATCCAGTTGCAGAGGGAGGTGTTTAGTACCAGGGTCCTTAGCTTATTGATGAGCTTTGAGGGCACTATGGTGTTMAACGCTGAGCTGTAGTCAATGAATAGCATTCTCACATAGGTGTTCCTTTTGTCCAGGTGGGAAAGGGCAGTGTGGAGTGCAATAGAGATTGCATCATCTGTTGGGGCTGCATGCAAATTGGAGTGGGTCTAGGGTTTCTGGGATAATGGTGTTGATGTGAGCCATGACCAGCCTTTCAAAGCACTTCATGGCTATAGACGTGAGTGCTACGGGTCGGTAGTCATTTAGGCAGGTTACCTTAGTGTCATTGGGCACAGGGTCTATGGTGGTCTACTTGAAACATGTTGGTATTACAGTCTCAGACAGGGAGAGGTTGAAAATGTCAGTGAAGACACTTGCCAGTTGGTCGGAGCACACGTCCTGGTAATCCATCTGGCCTTGTGAATGTTGACTTGTTTTAATGTCTTACTCACATTGGCTGTGGAGAGCGTGATCACACAGTCGTCCGGAACAGCTGATGCTCTCATGCATGTCTCAGTGTTACCTGCCTTGACGTGAGCATAGAAGTATTTTAGCGCTGGTCTGGTTGGCTCATGTCACTGGGCAGCTCTCAGCTGTGCTTCCCTTTTTGTAATCTGTAATAGTTTGTAAGCRCTGCCACATCCGACGAGCGTCGGAGCCGGTGTAGTACGATTCGATCTTATTCCTGTATTGACGCTTTGCTTGTTTGATGTTTCGTCGGAGGGCATAGCGGGATTTATTTTAAGCTTCCAGGTTAGAGTCCCGCTCCTTGAAAGCGGCAGCTCTACCCTTTAGCTTAGTGTGGATGTTGCCTGTAATCCATGGCTTCTGGTTGGGGTATGTACGTACAGTCATTGTGGGGACGACGTATTGATGCACTTATTGATGAAGCCAYTGACTGATGTGGTGTACTCCTCAATGCCATCGGAAGAATCCCTGAACATATTCCAGTCTGTGCTAGAAAAACAGTCCTGTAGCTTAGCATCTGCTTCATCTGACCACTTCTTTATTGACCGAGTCACTGGTGCTTCCTGCTTTAGTTTTTATTTGTTAGCAGGAATCAGGAGCATAGAATTATGGTCAGATTTGCCAAATGGACGGCAAGGGAGAGCTTTGTAGGTGTCTCTGTGTGTGGAGTAAAGGTGGTCTAGAGGTTTTTTGTTTGTTTGTTTTTTTCCTCTGGTTGCACATTTAATGCAGGTATAAATMAGATAAAACTGATTTAAGTTTCCCTGCATTAAAGTTAACGGCCACTAGGAGRGGCCCCTCTGGATGAGCGTTTTCCTGTTTGCTTATAGCCGTATACAGCTCACTGAGTGCTGTCTTAGTGCATCGGTTTGTGGTTGTAAATTGACAGCTACGAAGAATATAGATAAACTCTCTTGGTAAATAGTGTGGTCTACAGCGTATCATGAGATACTCTACRTCAGGCAAACAAAACCTCGAGACTTCCTTACTATTAGATTTCATGCACTAGCTGTTGTTTACAAATATACACAGACCGCCACCCCTTGTCTTACCGGAGGCGGCTGTTCTACCTTGCCGATGCAGCGTAAACCCCACAAGCTGTATGTTATTAATGTCGTTGTTCAGCCACGACTTGGTGAAACATAAAATATTACAGTTTTTAATGTCCCTTTGGTAGGATATTTGTGATCATAGTTCGTCTATTTTGTTATCCAATGATTGTACTGTTGGCTAATAGGACTGATGGTAGAGGCAGATTACCCACTTTCCYTCAGATCCTTACAAGGCACCCTGACCTACGTCCCCGATATCTCTGTCTCTTTCTCCTGCGAATCTCTGGGATTTCCTTTGTCTGCCTCGTTAAAGAAGGAAATCCTTTGTCTGCCTCGTTAAAGAAAAAATCTTTGTCCAGTACGAGATGAGTAATCGCTGTCCTGATATCTAGAAGCTCTTTTCGGGTCATAAGAAATGGTGGCAGAAACATTGTGAACAATATAAGTTACAAATAATATGAAAAAACATACACAATAGCACAATTGGTTAGGGGACCGTAAAACGGCAGCCACCTCCTCCGGTGCCATTATTCACCAATTAGTAGTCCCCTCCTGATCTACTAGAATGACAGACATTCTATTGTACAGACATTGACAGACATTCTATTCGACGGTATCTAGGCCTATCCCTGTGATCTAAGCCAATTGTGAGGGTAACACTTAAGTTCCCTCCAGACCTTTGTAAGCCACAAGAAAATGAGCCTTGAGCTTCCCTGGTTGTTTGAATTTCTTTACAGGCCACAGCCCATGTTCAAATAGCACCACGACCTAGTGGACAAACCTCAACATGGAGCTGGCTTCACACTCAGTCAGTGATGTTTTTTTTTTTTTTTTTACTGTTATTTAACTAGGCATGTCCGTTAAGAACAACTTATTTTACAATGGCGGCCTACCCCGGCCAAACCCTCCCCTAACCCGYATGACGCTGGGCCAATTGTGCGCCGCCCTATGGGAATCCAGATCACAGCCGGTTGTGATACAGCTCGGGATCGAACCAGGGTGTCTACAGTGACGCCTCTAGCACTGAGATGCAGTGCCTTAGACCGCTCCACTCGGGAGCCCGTGTTCAATACAGGAAGTAGACCTGCGGCCTTCTCAGAGCTGTGAGAAGACAACCAGTTCTTAGAACTTATTTGTACTGAGGAAGGAACCGTGTTTGTGATCTAGAGGCTCTGGGGTCGTTCCATGTCATTCCAGCTAGCCATGACAAACCCACCATCTCAGATTGTTCTGAAATGATTTCTGTAGTTAGAAGTCTGATTTGGCTGAAGCCAGGAGCTGAAGGCAGCGCTAGCAAGGTACTATATTTATTGGATATTGGATATTATACTCAAAAATACAATATAAACTTCTGAAAATCAATACGTAATATATCTATTTTCTTAATTAAACAGTATAGAACATAAACATGAGCAAATACAATGTCGGGTGATCACGGACTGTCCAGTTCTATATAATGGCCAACTTGGGTGCAGTCAGATTAATTTCTCAGAGATCTAATTATATTTAAACAAATTAATGTTGCAGGAATGTTTTATCTTTTCTATTTCTAACAGAACAATCTGAGATGGTGGGTGTCCAAGTCCTTTTTCTTGTGCTTTTTGAGGTGGAATGACCGTCTGCTATTTCTGTCAAATTATTCTACACACGAACAGACATACATATCATCACACAATCTCTGTCTCTCTTCCTCCCTCTCTGGCTAGCTGGTGTTTTTGTCCCTGAAAAATTGAGATATGGTTGTCCTGTCCTGTGAGGGAACAAAATACTTTTTCCTCTCTGAGAGATACACTGATATACTCACTGATACACACACCCTTACGTCACATTCTATCCCCTATGAGATGAGAGCATGCAGCCTCCAGGCATTGTCTGGTCTTATAACCCAAACCTAAACACCTCGGAGAACAGGAGGGAAAGATGAGAGACAAGTGAAGAGATGGAGGGGTAATGGAAAGTTGAATGTGAGATTAGAGGGATGAAGGGGAGGATGAGTAGGGGTTAAGGAGTTAGTCGAATGGAGGGATGTAATAGAATGAAAAGGAGAGGTGGAGTGTGCAGAGGAAGCTCTTGGTATTCAGGGTTGATCCTGTCTGCAGTGCATGACGCCTGATCTGTTTCTGCTCTCAGCTGTGTAATGGAATTGTCTTGGCAATGACAAGGGAGTACAAACCGATCTGGGACCAGGCTAGCCTGCACGGGAGGTCACGGTGGACTGGAGGGCTGTGTGATGTTGTCTGAGTGAGCGTAGGTCTACATCACAAAGACTGATAGTCACTGTACACACACACACACACACAGACAGACAGACAGACAGACAGACAGACAGACAGACAGACAGACACTGAAATCATGCATTTGCTGTGACACAAAATTTAATCCTCCTTGTCTGTCAAACACTCAGTCACTTCAGTCTGTGATGGACCTATACTCATACTCTTCTGTCACACACACACACAGTATAGCACATTCTCATGCTCTGCCAGAAAGATTGTGAGAAACTGTATGTTTCCCCTCTGGTCTCTGATAGCTTCCAGTTCAGTAGATTCTGGTTGGTAATGAGGTTGGCTACACCAGCTTCCTCATTACCTCTTCCTGTTGTGCAACCGTACTGTATGGTTTACAGTAGACTTTTTCTGCCTTTTTATATTGACCTCTGTCTCTCTGTCTCAGGTCTGTAATACTGAGTGTAGGGCTGTGAGAGAGGAGAATTATAAAGAGAACCCACCTTGCTTGGTAAGAATGAAAGAAACYTTGATGTCTTCTCGAATCACTCTCAGAACCAACCACGCACATCCTCCCTTTTTTTTAAATGGATTTCTTTAATCTTCTCTCTGAGCAACCACATCTAATGTATCAACCTGGGCTTCATTTCTGCTTTTACAACCACATCTAATGTATCAACCTGGGCTTCATTTCTGCTTTTAAACCACATCTAATGTATCAACCTGGGCTTCATTTCTGCTTTTACAACCACATCTAATGTATCAACCTGGGCTTCATTTCTGCTTTTTCTTTTTTGACCAATTTCTCCTTCTGTTATTTTTTAATTTATTCTTACTCCATGACACCTTTTATCTTACCGACTTTCTCCTCCCTGCCTCTCTCCTTCCTCCTGCACCCCCCCCTCTCCTCTCTCCTCCCCCAGGTTGTCGTAGTGTGTAGAGGAGAGGAGTGCTCCTCAGTAGCAGCAGCAGCCATGGGTCTGGTAGCTTACCTGAAGACCCAGTTTGTTCTGCAGCTCCTCCTGGGTTTTGTGTTCGTGGTGAGCGGCCTGCTCATCAACTTCATCCAGCTGTTGACGTGCGTCCTGTGGCCCATCGACAAGCAGCTGTACCGCAGGATCAACACCAGGCTCTCCTACTCCCTCTGGAGCCGTGAGTCACCACGCTGCAATTGTCCTGTGTCTGTGTAAGATCCTGGTGTGTGCGGGCGTGCGTTTGACTAGGTATTTGTGAGATCCTGGTGTGTGTGGGCGTGTGTGTTTGACTAGGTATTTGTGAGATCCTGGTGTGTGTGGGCGTGTGTGTTTGACTAGGTATTTGTGAGATCCTGGTGTGTGTGGGCGTGTGTTTGACTAGGTATTTGTGAGATCCTGGTGTGTGCGTGCCTGTGTTTGACTAGGTATTTGTGAGATCCTGGTGTTTCTGTGTGCGGGCGTGCGTTTGACTAGGTATTTGTGAGATCCTGGTGTGACGTCGTTAGTACGTAATGCGTTGTGTGTATAATATGAAGTCTTTTTGTCACACCTCAACGGGAGACCTTGTAACAGAATGGATCTTGTGACATTGATAACTGTGACTCAGTTGACTAGTAGAGTTGTTTGTATGAGACTGTGTAATAGAAAGCAAGTTGTGGCCTGATGTTGACGGAGTAGATTTAGTGGTGACAGAGTTCATACTGAATAACCTCCCAACTAGCACCTTTTTATGGACAACGTTTCGATCCAACAAGGATCTTGGTGGGGTAAAGTTGACCAGAGAGCTGTGAATAGATGTGACTYTGTTGACCCTGTTGTCCTGTACAGAGCTGGTGATGCTGCTGGAGTGGTGGTCAGGAACACAGTGCACCCTCTACACAGATCAGGCCACGGTGGACAAGTTCGGCAAGGAACACGTCATCATCATCCTCAACCACAACTATGAYATTGACTTCCTGTGCGGCTGGACTATCTGTGAGCGATACGGAGTCCTAGGGGTCAGTAATGATCTCCAACCCTCACTGGCTTGCTCCAATTCTCTGTCACTCTATTGGCCTGTCCTGTTGACTTGTCCTGTGTTTTCAGTGCAGATTAACAGGACAGTAGTTGAGGGCGCTACTGTAGACCATTGAGGTGGACCAGCGTTCTTCACATCTCTCCCTTTTTTCTGACCTGATGATCCATGTTTGTTTACCCAGAGTTCCAAGGTGCTGGCCAAACACGAGCTGCTGAAGGTGCCTCTGATTGGCTGGACCTGGTATTTCCTTGAGATCGTGTTCTGTAAGAGGAAGTGGGAGGAGGACAGAGAGACTGTGTTCAGAGGGCTAGAAAGACTCAGAGACTACCCTGAGTTTATGTGGGTGAGTATGTGAGTTATAGGGCTACATTTCTCTATCATGGTCCAGATTACTCAGGCTCCTTAGTTATAGGGCTACATTTCAACTGTCCTGGCCCAGATTACTCAGGCTCCTTAGTTATAGGGCTATATTTCTCTATCCTGGCCCAGATTACTCAGGCTCCTTAGTTATAGGGCTACATTTNCTGGCCCAGATTACTCAGGCTCCTTAGTTATAGGGCTATATTTCTCTATCCTGGCCCAGATTACTCAGGCTCCTTAGTTATAGGGCTACATTTCACTATCCTGGCTTTCACTATCCGACTATCCTAGTCGGCTCTTAACAGCCATTTGAAACACTGAAAATACATTGTACATTAGGCCCAGACGGCAGTGAATCTACACACAGGATTTATCCTTGAGCTCCTGGCTTCAGCCTGTTATAACAAGTCATTGGACTAGGTCCAGGAGTTCAGTCTTGTCCAGATCAGGTCTGGTTACTGTATCTCTGGTGCTATTTAACTGGCCGAGAAACCACAGGAATATAGGTCAGTGTGACTCTGGCCTGCTTCCTAAAGGCCCTCTTTAGAGAGGTTTGGACACATGCTGTCGCCCGGGCTGCAAGATTCCACGTCCGACGCTCGTTAACGGTTACCGGGAACTACCAGAGGGCTTCGGCTAATTAAGTGGTCTGATCTGATTTTTAGTGACACCTCGAAACCCCTCCCCAAACTCAACTCTGACACGGGGACAGGTCAGCTCTGACACGGGGACAGGTCAACTCTGACACGGGGACAGGTCAGCTCTGACACGGGGACAGGTCAGCTCTGACACGGGGACAGGTCAGCTCTGACACGGGGACAGGTCAGCTTTGCTTGGGACCAACATGGTTTGTGGTTTTTCTTGGAAAAATTAGGCCAACAACAGTTTTGAACCTGTTCCCCTGTTCCTAAACTGAGGACGTCTGGTCTGGATGACGCTGTGTCAAGTGGAAGACCTTGGGTTCTTGTTTTTAATGCCCTGTGCCCACCTCTAAATGGTTTATCTTGGTTTTGTTTTTTATGCTTGTTGCCACCTTCTTAAATGGTAGTCCTTGGGTCTTTGTTTTAATGCTGCTTTGCCCACTCTAAATGGAAGTCCTTGGGTTTCTGTTTAATGCTGTGCCACTCTAATGGATGTCCTTGGGTCTGTTAATGCTGTGCCACTCTAAATGAAAGTCCTTGGGTCTGTTAATGCTGTGCCCACTCTAATGGAGACCTTGGGTCTGTAATGCTGTGCCACAAATGGAGACCTTGGGTCTGTTAATGCTGTGCCACTCTAATGGAGTCCTTGGTCTGTTAATGCTGTGCCACTCTAAATGGAAGTCCTTGGGTCTGTTAATGCTGTGCCCACTCTAATGGAAGACCTTGGGTCTGTTAATGCTGTGCACTCTAAATGGAAGTCCTTGGGTCTGTTAATGCTGTGCCCACTCTAAATGGAAGTCCTTGGGTTGCTGTTAATGCTGTGCCCACTCTAATGGAAGTCCTTGGGTCTGTTAATGCTGTGCCACTCTAATGGAGTCCTTGGGTCTGTTAATGCTGTGCCCAAATGGAAGACCTTGGCGTCTGTTTAAATGTCTGTGGGCCACACTCATAAAATTGGAAGACCTTGGGTCTGTTAATGCTGTGCCCACTCTAATGGAAGACCTTGGGTCTGTTAATGCTGTGCCCACTCTAAATTCAAATTTATTTATAAAGCCCTTACATCAGCTGATGTCACAAAGTGCTGTATAGAAACTCAGCCTAAAACCCCAAACAGCAAGCAATGCAGGTGTAGAAGCACGGTGGCTGGGAAAAACTCCCTAGAAAGGAAGAAACCTAGGGAGGAACCAGACTATGAGTGGTTTTCAGTCCTATTCTGGCTGTGCCAGGTGGAGATTATAACAGAACATGGCCAAGATGTTCAAATGTTCATAGATGACCAGCAGGGTCAAATAATAATAATCACTGTGGTTGTAGAGGGTGCAATAGGTCAGCACCTCAGGAGTAAATGTCAGTTGGCTTTTCATAGCCGATCATTCAGAGTATCTCTACAGCACCTGCTGTCTCTAGAGAGTTGAAAACAGCAGGTCTGGGACAAGTTAGCACGTCCGGTGAGAACGTCAGGGTTCCATAGCCGCAGGCAGAACAGTTGAAACTGGAGCAGCAGCACAACCAGGTGGACTGGGGACCGCAAGGAGTCATCAGGCCAGGTAGTCCTGAGGCATGGTCCTAGGGCTCAGGTCCTCTGAGAGAGAGAGAGATAAAAAGAGAGAGAGCATACTTAAATTCACACAGGACACCGACACAAACTATAGCAGCGTAAATACTGGAGGCTAAGACCGGAGGGGTCGGGAGACACTGTGGCCCCGTCCGACGATACCCCCGGACAGGGCCATACAGGCAGAATATAACCCCACCCACTTTGCCAAAGCACAGCCCCCATGGAGATTGAGATAAGATGAGGACTTTATTTAGAGTATAATTTCCTGGAGYTMCACTTGATCTGTAACCCAAGGCCCTGCTGGGGAGTTTGATAGGGACAGAGATGAGAGGAGGCCACAACTCACCCTGACCCTGCTGGGGAGTTTGATAGGGACAGAGATGAGAGGAGGCCACAACTCACGCTGACCCTGCTGGGGAGTTTGATAGGGACAGAGATGAGAGGAGGCTCCACAACTCACCCTGACGCCTGCTGGGAGTTTTTGATAGGGACCAGAGATGAGAAGGAGGCAACTCGTGCCTGCTGGATTCTAAGAATAAGGCCATATCGCGACGTGTTTGATGGCGAGATGAAGGAGACTTTCAGAGTGTGTCTACCTGTTTTGTGCGTCTGTCTGTCTGTTTGTTATTTGTTTAACTTTGCTTTGTCTTAGGGTGTTTCTTTTAAGCTCATGTGTCTCGCTTTCTCTTTTGTTTCTTTCTGCTGTCTCTCTCTCTGAGTAGTTCGCTGCTTTACGCTGGCAAGGTACACCGTCGCTTCAACAGAGAAGAAGTCACGGCAGATCGTATGGAAGTGGCAGAGAGTAAAGGCCTAGCCCAAGCTCAAATACGACACGCTGCTGCCCCAGAACCTAAAGGCTTCACCACCGCACTCCCAAATGGCCCTCAAGGGCACAGGTGGGGCGATGCATTCAAGCGCACACACACATACACACTACCAGGGTTTCCCAAAGAATGGAAGACGGGCGGCGCGCGCCACCTTTGTGATGACTGCTGCGCGCCACTTGTGATGACGTCGGCCGCGCCACGCGTTTGATGCGCCACTGTGAGCTTGGCGCGCCTTGTGATGTCTGGCGCGCCGCGCTTTGTGATGTCTGGCCGCGCCGCACGCGTTGTGATGATCTGCCGCGCCAGCCTGTGATGACCCGCGCCGTGATGACTGGCCGCGCGCGCCTTGTGATGTCTTGGCGCGCGCCGCCTGTGAATGACTGGCCGCGCCGGGCCTGGTGATGACTGGCCGCGGGCCGCCGTTGTGATGTCTGGCCGCGCCGGCTTACTGTGGCCACCCTTGTGATGAAACCTTTGGCCGCCGCCAAAACCCTGATTGTGAAAAGACTGGAAAGCACCTTGGTGTGGGCCGCGGCCACCTTGGTGAATGAACCTGGGCCGCGCCAGCCTTGGTGATGTCTGGCGCCCCCCGGCCGCCCCCCTGACCCGGGGCCGCCTGCCGCCTTGTGATGCATGCGCGCGCGCCTTGTGATGACTGGCCGCGCGCCACCTTGTGATGCTGGCGCGCGCCACCTGTGATGTTGTGCCGCGCCAACCTGTGATGTCTGGCCGCGCCGCTTGTACATATTGATACATTTTGTATATTTAAGGCCAGGCTCCATACCCTAATAGGTTGTTGTTTTGCTCTAGATTGCAGAAAATGTCAGTTACAGCGTTCAAAAACGCCGTACACCTTTTAAAAACATCCTGGGGAGAACCCTACACACACAACTGATTTTCTGTATTGTGTGCTGTCATCTTCTGTTTTTAAGTGTCTGCTGTGTATGATTGTCACACTGAACTTTAAAGACCACCAAGTCCCCCCCCTCTGCTGGGCATCATCAACGGCTAAGAAAATACATGGCAGATATGAGAATCAGGTGGGTACGGATCAAATAGAATACGACCCTGTGGTTATTAGCTGGATCCTGTTTAAAATGGAAGCCCATCGATGCTACTGTTAGCCTCGTTGGCAGCTGGTTCCAAGCACATTGGTATTTATCATAGAGAGCGATAATGGACTGCTTAACTCAGCTGAGAGTCTTGTGCTGCTGGGTAGTCATGTCCTAACCTAACCCAACACACATGGGTAATGCTGCTGGGGTAGTCATGTCCTGTCCTAACCAACACACATAGGTAATGCTGCTGGGTAGTCATGTCATGTCCTAACCAACACACATGGGTAATGCTGCTGGGGTAGTCATGTCCTGTCCTAACCAACACACATGGGTAATGCTGCCGGGTAGTCATGTCCTGTCCTACCAACACACATGGGTAATGCTGCTGGGGTAGTCCTGTCCTAACCAACACACATGGTAATGCTGCCGGGTGTCATGTCCTGTCTAACCAACACACATGGGTAATGCTGCTGGGTAGTCCTGTCCTAAGCCTAACACACCATGGGTAAAGCTGCTGGGGTAGTCATGTCCTGTCCTAACCAACACCATGGGTAAAGAGGGCGGAGGAAGAGAGAGGGAGAGAAAGGGTGGCGAGAGGGCAGTGAGGTCACAGAAAAGCTGCGGTGAAAAGCATGACTCTGACTCATGTCCTGGAGACCATCATTAAATAGCAGATGTAGTATCAGGCTTCTGTTACATCAGCTACACTTGTAAGGTACAGAGAGACCTCAACTCTTACAGGGAGTTGGGGGCTCCCGAGTGGGCAGCGGTCTAAGGCACTGCATCTCAGTGCTAGAGGCGTCACTACAGACCTGGGTTCGATTCCAGGCTGTATCACAGCGTCTAAGGCACTGCATCTCAGTGCTAGAGGCGTCACTACAGACACTGGTTCGATTCCAGGCTGTATCACAGCGGTCTAAGGCACTGCATCTCAGTGCTAGAGGCGTCACTACAGACCTGGTTCGATTCCAGGCTGTATCACAGCGGTCTAAGGCATGCATGATCAGTGCTAGAGGCGTCACTACAGACCCTGGTTCGATTCAGGCTGTATCACAGCGTCTAAGGGCACTGCATCTCAGTGCTAGAAGGCGTCACTACAGACCCTGGTTCGATTCCAGGCTGTATCACAACCGGCGTGATTGGGACTCCGCATAGGGCGGCGCACAATTGGCCAAGCGTCGTCTGGGTTAGGGTTTGGCCGGGGTAGGCCTTCATTGTAAATAAGAATTTGTTCTTAACTGACTTGCTTAGTTAAATAAAGGTTAACTAAAATAGACTAAACTGTAAGATTACAGAGAGCCATTTGCAGGGTTAAAGTTCCGTTCACTGGTAACGTATTTCTCATCATATGGATTCTGGAGAGGTTGTTTTTGAGATCAGTGTGGATCTGCAATGAAAATACATGGTTTGGAAGTCTGGTTGGAGATAGCCTA
>NC_036875.1:39054907-39062657 GCF_002910315.2 Salvelinus sp. IW2-2015 | reverse complement strand
TTGAATAACAACATTGAGAGACCTCAAAGGCTCATTGTCTTTTTTATTAGTGGCAGAGAGGCAATCAAGATGGCTCCCCTGCATGAATGAGCCCTGCGTGAGGTTAAACGCGGAAAAGTAAGCCTGGTGTGGCAAAAACAGATGCTTATTTTATGGCCAGTCCTACTTTTACGTATGAGAAACCCCATCTGAACCTGTGAGTTAGTTTGCTCTCTGGTGTGAGATGTTGCCACAGCAGACGCTCAATCTCCTCATTCTGTTGCCACAGCAGCACGCTCATTCTCCTGCATTCTGTTGCCACAGCAGACGCTCATTCTCCTGCATTCTGTTGCCACAGCAGACGCTCATTCTCCTGCATTCTGTTGCCATAGCAGACGCTCATTCTCCTGCATTCTGTTGCCATAGCAGACGCTCATTCTCCTGCATTCTGTTGCCATAGCAAACTCCCCCTGCTATCTCCTGCATTGTGTTGACTGCCTGTTTCCTCTTCTCCGGCCTGCAGGCGGTTCCCTGTAGAGGAGATCCCAGAAGATGAGAAGGAGTGTGCCAACTGGCTTCATAAACTGTACCAGGAGAAGGTAAGGCCCTTTTGGTGCTTGAGGTTTAACTGAATAGTGTTAAATGTAGAGACGCTTTCTTTCCTGTAGAAGTCAGACATATAAACTCCTATCAGATGAGTTACACCTACCTTTATTTTGAAGTAACAACACAATGTTTTACCAGGTTTGGTAGTAGCCACCTACTGTACCTTGACATTGTCTTTCTCCAGGATGCTTTGCAGGAGCACTACCATAAAGAAGGCACTTTCCCGGGTCCCACCATCACCCCTCCTCGCCGGTTGTGGACTCTACTCAACTTCCTGTTCTGGGCGGCCCTGCTGCTCTCACCCCTCATCAACTTCGCCTGCGGGGTGGTGGTCAGCGGCTCCCCTCTCCTCATCCTCGGCTTCAGCCTCTTCCTCATCGTAGGTGAGTAGAGAGTACACAACAGCCGCAAGCAKTTCCTCTCCACTGTTAGCTTGGCCTGGGACCTTGATCCAATAACAATGAGCTTTATGCAGTAGCTAYCTCCAACACACACACATGAATGTACCTGAAATGTTGACTAATGTGTATAGTTCCTGACAAGAAAGTTACATGTAAGTAAATATTATKATTTTGTGAGTGTTTTTTTTGCCTCTTAAGATTTGGTCCATCATCTGTCTGTTTTTTCTTTTTGGTCCTCTTCAGCCTCCTTAGCCATCCGGCGCCTGATCGGTGTCACTGAGGTAAAGAAGACAGGCTCRAGTTACGGCGACGAGGGGTCCAAGAAACTGAACTAGACCTCTACCTCCCCCCTGTTGGTTGCTGTACGGTCCTCCTGCGGTTCCTATCCCTCTATTCTGTTGTCCTGCAGGTGCAGTCAGCACGCCGGGGAGGGGGCCAAACCATTACACCTAGAGATAAAACCGATAGATCTGGAGAGGGCTAAGCCATTACACCTAGAGATAAAACCGATAGATCTGGAGAGGGGCTAAGCCATTAACCTAGAAGATAAAACCGATAGATCTGGAGGGGGCTAAGCCATTACACCTAGAGATCAAAACCGATAGATCTGGAGGGGGCTAAGCCATTACACCTAGAGATAAACGATAGATCTGGAGGGACAAACCATTCACCTAGAAGATAAAACGATAGATCTGGAGGGGCCAAACCATTACACCTAGAGATAACAGATAGATCTGGAGGGGCCAAAAGCCATTACACCTAGAGAATAAACCGATAGATCTGGAGGGGGCTAAGCCCATTACACCTAGAGATAAAACGATAGATCTGGAGGGGGCTAAGCCATTACACCTAGAGATACCACAATAGATCTGGAGGGGCCAAACCATTACAAGAGATAAAACAGATAGATCTGTAGGGGACCAAACATTACACCTAGAGATAAAACGATAGATCTGGAGGGGGCTAAGCCATTACACCTAGAGATACCACAGATAGATCTGGAGGGGGCCAAACCATTACAGATAGATAAAACAGATAGATCTGTTGGGGACCAAAACATTACACCTAGAGATAAAACCGAGAGATCTGGATAATGAGAGGAAAGAAAGAGAGAGAGAGGTATGACCATGGAAGGAGTGTGGAGAGAGAGGGAAAGGAAGACGGTCTGGAGCCAGCTCTCTGTGGAGTAGGAGAGGGCAGAAGGAGAGGCTATGACCYGGCTCTTTGCCCCCCTTAACAACTCCTTCGGATGTCCCCGGCCCCGCCCTCTCTTCACCTCCTGACCACTGGGGTCCTCACCACCGGACAACTAATCAGCTCACCACACAGAAGCAAGCCCACTTCCTGTTCTGAGCTAACCACTTCCTCTTCCTGTCACATGCTCTGGTCCTTTTTTTTGTTTTGTTTTTTTTGTTTAGGTGGTGTTACTCGTGTTCACCTCTTGTAACAACATACAGTACATCGCCCCCTCGTTCTACAAAATGACTGGACTTCAACTGGGAACCAGTTTCTTGAGGCTCAGCCTGGTTTCCACTTTGCTTTTGACCTCTAAGAAAAAGGTACTCATTTTTCACTGTGCTTCCTGTCTCTGCTGTGGGAGCCCGCCCCCTTTTATATTTGTTGTCCAGATTCAAGATCAAATATAATGAGGCGTTTCCATGATTCTACAAGTCTATGCATTCTGGTCACTGTTGAATATTATCACGGCACTTATTTTCATCTGGGCTATGTACAACAGCAGAGATGGGACTTCCAGTGCTTTAAATACTGAGGCAGGTTTCTATGTGTTAAGACTACAGTAAAGGCTCTGTATTCATTAACTACACGCTAACTAACTAATTAACTACTTACTAACATTTTATCTTTGACATGATATTCGACTCCACTGTTCCAACGCCCTCAAGTTCTGACTAATTATTATTTTATGTAGGTTGTTACCGCATTCTCCCATGCTTGCTCACAAGTAGATGTCTGCACACACATTACCATGCCATTTTATGACTAGCCAGTTCCTGAGTGAACTTCTCTTCTTCTGTTGTCTCCGCTCTGTTTTACACGGCTTTCTTTACACAGCTCAACCACCCCCAGTGTCTTTACACAGCTCAACCACCCCCGGTGTCTTTACACAGCTCAACCACCCTCCATGTCAGTGTGACTCTTATAACCAATTCCAGTCAAAACAGACTATAACCCCACCTACCCTTTTTATAGTTGAAATACACTTGCTACTGATTCTCCTCTCCAGCTGTAGACTCTAGTAGTGTTTGCCTCTGCAAGGGTGACTGTTTGATTGGTTACTAAGTTCCTGTCTCTTAGGCTAGGGTGATTTGATTGGTTACTAAAATTCTATTCCTACCTCATCTCTTCCTCTACTAAAGTCTTGTACTCAGACACACTCCACCGATCCTTCATRTGTAATGATGCACTGTCGGTAGTTGAATTTTCTCCATGATAGTACTGGCATATTTATTAGGCCCTGGTGTATGTTGACATGGTGCAGGAGTAAAAGGATCTTATTGAATTGTAATTACATGTACATGTGTCATTTAACAGAAGCTCTAACCCAGAGCAATTTACCGTCCCTAACAGTACTGTTCTACATCTCAGTAGCCAGCGATATGTTACTAAAAGCTGCTTACAGACCCTGAGCTGCACAGGAAGGAGGTMTTTGCCCCGTTGTTTATTTTTTTGCTGCTATTCCCGGCATGCCACAGCYCCACCCCTGGGCTCAGGCACTGCAACTGCACTTGCTTTCCAACACACCTGCACTTGCTTTGAACACATCTCACATTTGTTTATCTATTTACACTCTGATGACCCGCCCCATCTGTGATCTGAAAGGGTTATATTAGGGAGGGTGCTGACTTTCCTTTACAAACTGGGATTGACATGAAAGCAGATGTCAGATTACAGGTGACTGGTATTTCCTGAGTGCAACACGTCGTCATCATCATCCCTTGTCTGGAGAAGACACCCATTCTGTGTTACGACGTCACCAGCTTCTCTCCGTATGTTGATCATGTCCTTTGTTCTTCTTTCATTTTATTGTAGCGTTTAAATGGTTTTTAACCAGGACAGATTCYTGCAAGCCTTAACAGAGTGCAGCTTCATTATATTGTGTGAACGTAGGCAGACCACGCTTCCTCTGCCCCCTTATAGTACATCTGGATTGACAAGGTGTGTGGGAGACTGATTTAGTAAGATTCACATACATCTGCCCTCTGTTAAAAAAAAAAAAAAGGAACTCCTGTTTATTTCTCAATATAGAATCCTGGAAACAAGTATTTTTTGGGGGGGTTAGTTGATAAGGTATAGTTAGTGTTAAGGCTGAAGAGATGGGGGTTCCATAAGAATCTGCTTATTGTTACAGTGATAGTTAAGAGGGCCCCATTTTTAGCAATAGACTCCGTGTCCCATGATGCTTCTGTGTTCGATACCTCTATTACATCTCTCAACTGTCAATACAACTGTTACAGTAGCTTAGGAGAGATCTMGGCCCGTATCCACAGAGTCTGACAGTAGGAGTGCTGATCTAGGATCTTTCCATATATTCTTATTAATTCTGATCTAAAAGGCTAAACTGGTCCTATATCAGCCCTCGTGCTCTGAGAGGCTTTGTGGATACGAGCCCTGTTCTAAGTTTTATCTCATCTCTTCCCGTGCTGTAATTCCAAACTACAGTACCCATCGGGCACTGGTGCAGTCCCACCACTCCCTCAGGTATCTATCAGTCAGCTGTGTTTACACAGGCAGCCCAATTCTGATACTTTTTTCACTAGTTGGTCTTTTCACCAATCTGATCAGCTCTGAAAAAGATTTGACGTGAAAAGACCAATTAGTGGAGAAACGACKCAAATTACGCTTCCTGTGTAAACGCAGCCTATGGTGTATCTATTCCAGAGCAACAGGACAAATGCAGAGAAGTTAACACTATTTGACATTTTCTAACACTGGAGGTTTGTACTGCAAAAAAAATCCCACTAATTTCAGATTTTCTTATTTTTGTTAAAGTTCTCGAAAKTAAAGAAACAATGTTTGAAATTCAACACTGAAATATGAACCTTTTTTGGCATGAAAGTTGTTCACTTAAAAGTGGCATCTCGACTCAACTTACATTTGTCTTTTTTCTAAGTCTATTTGTATCTGTTGTTTCTTTAAGTAAACAATTAAGAATATTAAAGGATTTAATCAGGCAATTCTTATTCTTTCAGTTTGTTTGAATTTGTCTGAATTAATTTCTCAATGTGTACTTATGCACRAGAACCACACTGTCTTCAGACCGATGACGTCGTTCCAATGAGACCGCGGTGTCATTGTCTTAGGTCAGCTGATAGTTAATGGCAGAACCACACAGAGCATGCCCTTTAGCTGCGTTTACACAGGCAGCTAATTCTGATCTTTTGTCCAATTGTTGGCAAAAGAGCTGATCTGATTGGTCAAAAGACCAATTAGTGGGGGGTATAAATCAGAATTGGGCCGGCCTGTGTAAACGCGGCTATAATACAATATACGTACTGTACAGCGGCTATAATACAATATACATACTGTACAGTGCATTCGGAAAGTGTTCAGACCCCTTGACTTTTTCCACATTTTCTTACGTTACAGCCTTATTCTAAAATGGATTAAATAAAACATTTCCCTCATCAATCTACACACACTACCCCATAATGACAGTGAAAACAGGTTTTTAGAAATACTTCCAAATGTATAAAAAAAATAAAAAATGAAATACCTTATTTACAGAAGTAATTCAGACCCTTTTCTATGAGACTCGAAATTGAGATAAGGTGCATCCTGTTTCCATTGATCATCCTTGAGATGTTTCTACAACTTGATTGGAGTCCACCTGTGGTAAATTCAATTGATTGGACATGATTTGGAAAGGCACACACCTGTCTATATAAGGTCCAACAGTTGACAGTGRATGTCAGAGCAAAAACCAAGCCATGAGGTCGAAGGAATTGTCCGTAGAACTCCGAGACAGGATTGCGTTGAGGCACAGATCTGGGGAAGGGWACCAAAACATTTTGAAGGTCCCCAAGAACACAGTGGCCTCTATCATTCTTACATTGAAGAAGTTTGGAACCACAAAGACTCTTCCTAGAGCTGGCCGCCCAGCCAAACTTGAGCAACTGGGGGAGAAGGGCATTGGGAGGTGACCAAGAACCTGATGGTCACTGACAGAGGTCCAGAGTTCCTCTATGAAGATGGMAGAACCTTCCAGAAGAATAACCATCTCTGCAGCACTCCACCAATCAGGCCTTTATGGTAAATTGGTCAGATGGAAGCCACTCCTCAATAAAAGTCACATGACAGTCCACTTGGAGTTTGCCAAAAGGCACCTAAAGACTCAGACCATGAGAAACAAGATTGAACTCTTTGGCTTGAATGCCAAGCGTCACGTCTGAAGGAAACCTAAGGTGAAGCATGGTGGTGGCAGTGTCATGCTGTGGGAATGTTTTTCAGCGGCAAGGACTGGGAGACTAGTCAGGTTTGAGGGAAAGATGAACGGAGCAAAGTGCAGTGAGATCCTTGATGAAAACCTGCTCCAGCGCGCTCATGACCTCAGACTGGGGCGAAGGTTCACCTTCCAACAGGACAACGACCCTAAGCACACAGCCAAGACAACGCAGGAGTGGCTTCGGGACAAGTCTCTGAATGTCCTTGGGTGGCCCAGCCAGAGCCCGGGACTTGAACCCGATCGAACATCTCTAGAGAGACCTGAAAATAGCTGTGCAGAGATTCTCCCCATCCAATCTGACGCATCTTGAGAAGATCTGCAGAGATTAATGTGAGAAAGTCCCAAATACAGGTGTGCTAAGCTTGTAGCCTCATACCCAAGAAGACTCAAAGCTGTAATCGCTGCCAAAGGAGCTTCAAAAAAGTACTGAGTAAAGGGTCTGAATATATATGTATATGATGATATTATCAGGTTTATATTTTATAATAAATTTTCAAACATTTCTAAACTTGTTTTTTCCTTGTCATTATGGGATATTGTGTGTAGATTGATGAGGGGGAAAAAACTATTTAATCAATTTCAGAATAAGGCTGTAACTTAACAAAATGTGGAACAAGTGAAGTGGTCTGTAATGTACATTAATAAATGTCTATAAAGGCCTATAAACACAACATCAACCTCTTAGAGAGGGAAACCAAATACTTGGATTCAGTTAAGTCAAGAACACATTCTTATTTACTATGACGGCCTACCCGGCCAACCCTAACAACACTGTGCTAATTGTGCGCCGCCCTATGGGACTCCCAATGACGGCCGGTTGTGATATAGCCTGGATTTGAACCAGGGTCTGTAGTGACGCCTCTTGCGCTGAGATGCAGTGCCTTGACTGCTGCACCACTTGGAGGCCCAGTGAACTACCTTTGTGATGTAAAAAAAAAATTTATTCAGATTTTAAGGGGGTGCTGCAGCACCCTCAGCACACACACGCTATGCCATAACATGATACAGACCCACCATACTGGAAAATATGAAAAGTGGTGCCACATTTTCAGCAGTTTTACTTGGTGCCTTATTTTAACACAGGATGCATGTTTTGGAAATGTTTTATTCTGTACAGGTTTCCTTTTTACTATGTTATTTATGTTAGTATGTGGAGTAACTTTAATGTTGTTCATCCCTCCTCAGTTTTCTCCTATTACATTTACATTTTATCATTTAGCAGACGCTTTATCCAGAGCGACTTAACAGTAGAGTGCATACATTTTATTAAATTTTTACATACTGAGACAAGGATATCTAA
>NC_036875.1:39033279-39050177 GCF_002910315.2 Salvelinus sp. IW2-2015 | reverse complement strand
CAAGGATATCCCTCGGCAAGAGCAGACGCTCTTATCCAGAGCACTTACAGTAGCGACTTAATTTTATTACATTTTTATTTTTTTATTATATAATTTTTTTACATACTGAGACAAGGATATCCCTACCGGCCAAACCCTCCCTAACCGGACGACGCTATGCCATTGTGCGTCGCCCCACGGATCTCCCGGTTGCGCCGGCTGCGACAGAGCCTGGGCGCGAACCCAGCCCAGCCTGGCGCGAACCCGGAGACTCTGGTGGCGCAGCTAGCACTGCGATGCAGTGCCCTAGACCACTGCGCCACCGGTGACGCTTGGCATTCAGGCCAAAGAGTTCTCCTATCACAGCCTTTAAACTCTGTTACTGTGTCCCTCATTGTGAAATCCCTGAGCGTTTTCCTTCCTCCCTGGCAACTGAGTTAGGAAGGACGCCTGTATCCTTGTAGTGACTGGTGTATTGATACAACATCCAAAGCCAAATTAATAACTTCACCATGCTCAAAGGGATATTCAATGTCTCCTTTTTGTTTTACTCATCTAGTAATATGTGCCCTTCTTTGCGAGGCATTGGAAAACCTTCCTGGCCTTAATGGTTAAATCTGTTTTTGAAATCCACTGCTCGACTGAGGGACCTTAACAGATAATTGTATGTGTGGGATACAGAGATGAGAGTCATTCAAAACGATCATGTTAAACACTATTATTGCACACAGAGTGAGTCCATACAACTCATTATGTAACTTGTAAGCACATTTTTACTCCTGAACTTAAATAGCCTTGCCATAACTAAGGGGTTGAATACTTATTGACTCAAGACATTCAGATTTTCCTTTTGTATTCATTTGTAAACATTCTAAAAACATATTCCGAATTTACATTGTGTGTAGGCCAGTAACACAAAATCTAAATGTAATTATTTTAAATTCAGGCTTTAACATAACATCTGAAGGCGTAAATACATCTGAAGGCCCTGTATGTGTCAGTCCATGTCATTTATTGTTTAAAGAAATAGTTAGATATATGTTATCTTTACTATAAAATAAATTACTGCATTTCTCAGCAACGTGGGTGGCGTTATATTACAGTCAGGAGAAATTAGACCTTTGGCTGTTGAACGATCACACGGAATGACATTGAAGAGTGTAGAACAGTGTAGACAAAGCTTGGGGGGTGACCGTTTCCTTCGATACTGAGCCCAAATGAATGGAAGTGATAGCCAGGTTGAATGAGTATACTTCAGGGAAGTCCAACACCGGGAGAGAGAGAGAGGGTCTAAATGGCTTCCAGACACAATGGTCAGTTACTGATTTATTTCTAAGCTTTTCAGCGTATTGTTTTTAGTTGTCTCACATTGTATTTATATTTGTTTATTGTTGACTTCATGAAGCAGAGGKGGGAKCACGCCTCGATCCACATCAACGGGACTGCGGTAGAGTGTCAGCAGTTTTAAGTTCCTCAGCATCCACATCGCCAAAGACTTGGCATGGACCAGCAACACCACCACTCTTGTCAAGAGGGCTCAACCGCGTCTCTACTTCCTAAGGCGGCCGAAGAACATACTACCACTGCACCATCGAGAGCGTCCTGACCGGTTGCATCACGGCCTGGTACGGGAATTTCTCCACCCACGACCGCAAGGCCCTCTAGTACATCACTGGGTCCGTGTTCACAAGGACCTCTAGTACATCACTGGGTCCGTGTTCACAAGGCCCTCTAGTACATCACTGGGTCCGTGTTCACAAGGCCCTCTAGTACATCACTGGGTCCGTGTTCACAAGGCCCTCTAGTACATCACTGGGGCCGTGTTCCATCCATGACATCTTGAAATGGTGCCTGAGGAAGTCCCGCAACATCATCAAGGACCCCACACTCCCCAGCAATGAGCTGTTCTCTCCATTATTGGAGCATGAGGTCTGATACCAACAGGCTGAGACAGTTTCTATCTACTAGCCATCAGACTGCTGAACACTTTAAACAGACTGACCACCTACTCTGATTCTTCTCACCTTAGCACACCCTAAACCTGTCACGATCGGCGTCAGGAGAGAAGAGAAGAGAAGAGGACCAAGGCGCAGCGTGATACGAATACATACTTATATTTAATAAACAAAGAGAAAATATATAGACAAATACAAAACAACAAAACGAACGTGACGCTWTATATAATAGTGCAGACACAAGCAACTAACACATAGACAATAAACCACAACCCACAATACAAAACAGGCTACCTAAATATGGTTCCCAATCAGAGACAACGCAAAACACCTGTCTCTGATTGAGAACCATATCAGGCCAAACACATAGAAATAGACAAACCAGACATACAACATAGAATGCCCACGCAGATCACACCCTGACCAACCAAAACATAAAACATACAAAGCAAACTATGGTCAGGGCGTGACAAAACCTAACCCTAGATCCTAACCCTAACACTAATTCTAACCTTAACCCTAGATCATAAACCTAACACTAATTCTAACCTTAACCCTAGATCATAAACCTAACACTAATTCTAACCTTAACTCTAGATCATAAACCTAACACTAATTCTAACCTTAACCCTAAACCCAAACTGGTTGTTTGTTTACTATTCTTGTGGGGAATAGTATAGCTAAACACTCTCACACACACACTGGATCTCTGGGCTCTTGAGTGGTACAGCAGTCTAAGGCACTGCATCTCAGTGCAAGAGGTGTCACTACAGTCCCTGGTTCGTATCCAGGCTGTATCACATCCGGCCATGATTGGGAGTCCCATAGGGTGGGGCACAATTGGCCCAGTGTTTTCRGGGTTTGACCACTTGGGAGCAAAAGTACTACTTAAGTAGTTTTTTGGGGTATCTGTACTTTACTTTACTATTTGTATTTTTGCCAACTTTTACTTCACTACATTCTTTAATAATTTTTAAAACTTTTTACTCCATACATTTCCCAGACACCAAAAAGTACTTGTTACATTTTGACAGGAAAATGGTACAATTCACACACTTATCAAGAAACACCTGTAAACTCACAAAGGCAGCGAGCATAGGCGCTCCTCGACTTCTTAACCACCCTGTGGAGGCACATGACACTAAGGGCAGGTCACTAGATGAGCACATAGCGAATATGGGTTTTCTCCAGGAGATGGTGGAGAATCTGGAAATAGATAACATGATATAAACACCAGGCAAACAATGCCTGGAGACAGTGGCATTTAGGTATCGGCAACAGTCAGCCGTCCAGGGCGGCATCTCTGTGCCGGGCAAACGGGTCGCCCGCACAAAAATAAATAATTATATTATAATTAAATTATAATATGGAATGATAATTTCCGTGATCGCGTTATATCTCTTATTTGCACGTCACGTCAATGATCATCATGTCCTGGACTGTGGTCAATTACCTTGTCGAGTGGGCGCCTGATTCTAGTTTGTGAGCTAGCAGGCTACTGCCTCGAAGTCCCACTCTCAGAATTCGAGATGGGGCGGGGAATCTATCACAATAACGCACCTCTAATTTCGCAGTACTAATGCAATTTATTTATTGTTTTTTTTGTTAGCAATAGCATTTTTATTTAACTAGGTAGAGTCAGTTAATAAGAGACAATATTTATATACACATACACTAGGAACAGTGGGTTAACTCCTGGTCAGAGCAAACAACATATTTTTACCTTTCAGCTCGGGATTTGATCTAGCAACTTTTCAGTTACTGGCCCAACCTCTAACCACTAGGCTACTGCTCACCCATCTGTTATGTTTGGATTTATATACTAAAATTTGTTTATATTTGTCTTTTACTTATTTTATATATTATGAGTCTTATTTTAATATACTTTTATATATATTTTTAAATGTTTTATAATATATTGTGTGTTGTTCCACATGTCTGATTAAAAATGACATTTAGTGCAGAATGGTGCTTTTTGGTCGGGAGGACGAAACGGGCGCCAAGGACCATACAAGCTAGAACCGCCACTGCCTGGGACAATGACATCACTCAGGACCCAGAGCTGCTGAGGATGATAGATGAAATGGTAGGAGGAAACAGTGAGGGCAGTGGTCTTGGTTATGTTGTCATGAATTCACATTTTTCAATGGCCGTTGAGGTGAAGAGGTCGGCAGAGAGATGGATGAAAGTGCAAAGTGCAGAGACAGAGGGACACACTCAGATCTTTTTACCAAATAATTCCCCCAAAACCTTTATACTTACATTTTAATTGGTTCTGTGCCATATATGAAATCATGCAAATAGATTATATGAGCTGATTCTGTGAGGGCTCCACTAAGGACAGCAACAGGGACTGCTAATGGAGCTGGGTCTGTGAGGGCTTCACTAAGGACAGCAACAGGGACTGATATAGGAGCTGGGTCTGTGAGGGCTCCACTAAGGACAGCAAAAGGGATTATTACTATATGAGCTACAGCAGGGACTCTGCTGGGGAGTTTTCTGATATGAGAGGAGGCCAGAGAGAAGAGAGTGGAGTCATATTCCCCTCATTAACAAGGATCTACATGGAAGATAAACTGGGATTGAGGAATAAACATTACAAGCACAGACTCAGTTCAACATTCAATTTCATTACAAATGCAATGTGGAATAAACCAAACCTTTAAAGGTCCAATGCAGCTGTTTTTATTTCAATATTACATCATTTCTGGGTAACAATTAAGTACCTTACTGTGATTGTTTTGAATGAATTGACAAAAATAGCAAAGAACAGTTTCTCAAGCAATCATTTTTCTAGAACTGTCTGGGAGTAATCTAGCTGTTATTGGAAGAAAGGTTTGGAACTCCTTTTATTGACTAATTTACTGCCTGGTGATGTCACCAGGTATTTAAAAACTCCCACAAAAATAGGTTGAAAAGTCAGGCAGTCCTTTCAAACAGCTCTTAAACTTGAAGGGCATTATCATGTTCACAATTTCACAGTATTATTCCAACCTCATAGTGTGGAAATATTRATAAAATCAAGTTTCTGATTGCACTGGGCCTTTAAAATACTATTGATCAATGATCAAGATGTGCATAGCATCAAAGGATGTGTTTTGAACAAACATTTATAAAATGGAGCAAATGCATCCCACGACACTTTTAGAAACAGCACTTMGTTTCTACGATATAATGTACTGTTTTCAAGGAATGTTTTCCATGAGATCAACATTACTTTGGATAAAAAATTGTTTATTTAAAGTAATAATTTGTTTTTAAAAATGTAATGACAAAAAAAATATGAACAATAATGGCTCCATTGGTTATGATATGGGTAAAAGTAGCATTACTTTTCATAAAGAAAGTATCCTAATATTCAAATTCAAAATCTAAATTATACAAATCATATATTTTTAAGAGATCGAAATGTACTGGGGGGGAGGGGCTGGTCCAACTCAAGGTGTCATACAAAATAAATGCCCCCCTAACCTCACAAAATACATTTTTTTTCACATGACCCTCCCCTTGTACTCTAAAATTAATTGAACACCCTCCCCCCTCATAGAATTAACTCAAAATAATGTTTACGACCACAAATAACAATAACTGTAGCGACCCTGTGTTTATAAACTTGGATATCAACTTCATTACTTCAGCATGRGTTTCTGGCACAGTCYATGCCACGCAGGGCTACGGGTCAGAGGTTGAGGGTTTGCTGACCACCACAGACAAGCTCACTCTCCCTGCCTGTTTCATTACAATATGATCAGASTCGGCTGCAGACAATGATTAGCTAGGGGGAAATCRGATTTTCAACATTTTGATACCATCTTTCTAATTATATCAAATATATGCAACACATTTRCAACCAACAGTTTTCTGTGCCAGTGCACCACACAACCAATAAACAAAGCATACTGACTTTGGGCACTTCAACTTGAGAGGTCAAAGAAAACCACCCGCGGGTCAAATTSGACCAGCAGACCGCCAGTTGGGGAACCCTGATTTAAGGTGTTGTATAGCTAGGTTTCTATTCAATTGGCGACAGATTTTCATGTCAATTTTCTAAAGTCTTCATAAAAACAATATGACTGACCTTCATGTCCTTTAGTACAATTATACACCGGACAACATGACAAGGAACATTTACATTTACCGGACATTTCAGAAATTTAATGGACGTCCATATGCATTCAGATCCAACCTGGTGCAGCCTAACACAATAATTGAATAGAGAATCAGAGTAAACAAATGTGAGCAGACAAGAGACTTAACATCTACCCCTAAATATAAGACATATCATATCAAACATATTTCAGAACAAATATACAACATCATGACGTGGGTGAATGATTAAATGAAAGAAAAATATTCCTTGTGAATACAATGAGCTAATATATTTTTCCGATTGTGTTGATATAGTGGTTTTATAGCGAAAAGCAGTTCACCCACCCACATTACTATAGCTTTATGCTTGGTTAGGTCTGCCAATGGCAGTCTCACACACACCTCAAATACAAATAGGACAGACATGACAGTTTTTTTTCCACAGCCAAGCGTAGCAATGCATAGGGTGAGTGCTCCACCACCATATACAATAAATATAGTACTCAGGACTACTGAATCCAGCACAATCATAGCACACAATCGATTGAGTAACGGTTAGGTACAATATACTTATCCATCCCCCTCAGGTAATGTATCAGTCTTCATAAAATGTTTACATATCCAATAAATTTTCTATGTTTTGTTCGGAAACTATGGTGATACATACATTTTAAGCTATAAATCAGTTTTACATATACCTCGCTAATCCAACCCCATCATAGCCACCATCACAGGTACAACCGTCCAGAAATTCGCATGGCGTAAGCCCAGTAGGGAAAAATAGCGATGGGAACCAAGTCTAACCTCGTACGCTAATTAACTCATATAAAAACTATATATCAGAATCAATATATATTAGATGCTAGGTAATGAAAGAATAAGATCAGTTGCTGAAATGATAGCCAAATCATTATTTAAGGCAAATTAAGGCTTTGAGAGATAGGTGGGTTTAACTCACTGGGGTTCGAAAACTATGTCATATATATCGGGTGTGATCAAACATTTTAGCCTTTACTACAATAGCTAGCTCGCGGCAGGCTTAGGCTCTTCTAGTCAATCCACAACGAGGGTGAGCAATTATGCATACACGTCATTGGAATAAGTTGCGCAGATTATGAAATTATTGAAAGGCATTCCCAAATTGGTGTCTTATTGCGTTCTGGTTGGTATTTCTCCATCAGAATTGTTCCTCACAAGGGGTTCGTCTCCCTTCTGGGTCCTCAGAACCGGACTTTATTTGGATCCATAACCGAACGATTTTCCCTCAGAATTAGCAAGCCACCTTGCAGCGGTAGCGCGTTGCTAGCCTTGGTTGTTCTTTATAGTGAGCAGATAAATGGTTTGGCGTCGCATTCACGTCTAAAGTCAGATTGTAATTTTCAATGTAGACTCAATTTTAAACTCCCATTGGCTATCCGCATACTCAAATTCGCTTTTTATTTCTCACAGTTTCTGCATTGTTTTTGCAACCAGCTTTTTAACTTTCTCCTGACAGATGTCTTTGAATGTGTTAAAGGAAATAAAACTTTACTTTTTATCAGATGATTTGTGACACTGTTTTCGTATCAATGAAAGGAATAATTCGAAGGCCATAATCTCACATCTGATTAGTTCACCATCCTTTTTTAAAAAGGTTCTTCATGAGCCGGTGGATCACGGGTGCTTCCACTTTCCGGGGCGTGAACGAGTGCGGAAATTAAAATAAAAGGTGGCCACCCAGATCACCCGTTCAGTCCAAAGACGCTTGCTGGTTCATGTCCCAATGTGGTCGGCAGGAATAATCAAACGTCGATTTTTTCTCATCCACTTCCGCATCCGTACCACCACCAGTGATGCGATGGCGTATGCACGCCTCGATTTCTACAGGTCATAAGTCGTACATGCCTTTTATAGGACAAGCTCTCTGAAGGAGAGATGCTTTCGCTTTTGAATCTCACTTCCGGTTAGGGAAATGGTCTGTAAAAAGCGAGTGTCTTGTTTTCACTTCGAGGAAATAATTCAAACGTTTTTAGAAACTAGAGACTGGTTTTTATCCAATAATTAATACTAATATGATATTGTATCGAGCAAGAAATTGAGTAGAGGCCGTTTTAAAAAATATCACGATTTTCCCAAAAGTGAAAATAGCTACCACCCTGGTCCCAACAGGTTAAAATGTTAGCGCTATATGGCATATCAAGTCTATTGTGGGGTAGTTGTGGGTCTTACAAGTTACAAGGAAGAAAGACAAGTCTGTTTACGGGCTTTAAAAGCTGCCTATGGCAGGTCATATGTTGCCAACCTGTGCTAAAAAACTCTCGGTCGCAGGAATGCATCAGGTAGCACTTTGGCCCAGGTGTGACTTTGGGAAGGTTTTTTGGGGTGGATTTCCCCAGTCCAGTGGGGATTTGTTTCATACTGCATCAGGAGAACTGAAGTAGAAGCTGAAGCTTCCTTGTCTACCTCAGCTGGATTTCAGTAAGACTCGTGATGGTGACACACGGCTTTTGAAGAAGAAAACTGCCCAGTTGGAATTCTCTTTTTCGCTGTCAGTTGTGGTGAAGTGCAAGCCATTTCTCCCTGTGCTGGGCTTGGGGTTTTCATGTCCCTCATCAATCCTGAGACAGCTCTTGCTTTTATGTGCCCACCTTCTCCTCTTTGATGTAATTGTTTAAACTGAAGGGTCAACCACGAGTGTATGTCAGGAGCGTCATCAATTTCTCACTTCAGATAGCAAGACTGATCGTTTTGATGGTTTGGGTGAGCTCCGTTTCACCATCATTCCAGTTTCATGACCTCTGTAGATTTGGCTGGTGCTTTAGGGCGCGTTTATGCAATACGTGGGCGCAAACCAAACTTTCTGCATGTTCCATTTTTTACTTTCAGATGGTGAAAAAGGTTTTGTCGTATACAGACTCGAAGACACCGGCATACTACGGCACAGATTTGCACACGCACCACCCTTGCTCTGCTCTTTTGTCAGACTTCAAAAAAGCCAAAAACCATCCAAACTGGAAAACAGTTTAACTTTTCATCAATCATTTATTTTGGTTGAAGCTGCTCCTTCCATGGCTATTCACTACAACTGTGTGCACCTACAATCAATCAAGGTTCTACTGTGGTTTTTAGTGGGCGTATACCTCTCGCCCGTGCAATATTGTCACTTCTCGCACATTCCTGCCTGCGTCAACAGAGGTGAATGGACTGCTGTACTAATTATTCTCAGATTATCGAAATATGTATCTAAAAGTTTTTATAGGCGTTATTGAGGGACAGTATTTACCTTACTGATATTCGGATTTATCATCAGCTTCCGACGCCAATGAGACAAGCCTATCAGCAGAGGTCAGTGACTGGCAGTGTGGTGCAGGGAAACAATCCTCTCCTCAACGTCAGCAAGAGCCGATGGTTGAACTACAAGGAAACGGAGGGCCGAGCACGCGCCCATCCACATCAACGGGCTGTAGTGTGGGTTTGAGACCTTCAAGTCCTGGGTCCCACATCACTAAGAATTAACATGGTCCACACACACCACACAGTCCGGAAGAAGGTCAATAACTCTCCTTTCCCTCAATGGGCTGAAAAGATTTAGCCTCGGATCCTCAAAAGGTTCTTCAGCTGCACCAATTGAGAGGCAAGGCTGATACAGAGGGTAGTGTACGCCAGTACATCACTGGGGGCCGAGCTTCCCTGCCCATCCAGGACCTCTATCAGGCCTGTGTCAGAAGATGACCCTACAAATTGCCAAAGCCTAAAGCCACCAAGTCACAGACTGTTCTCTCTTGCTTACCAACAAGGAAAGCGGTACCGATGCACAACCCGGAACCAACCAGGACCCAAAACATCTTCTACCCCCCCCCCCCCGAGTCCATAAGTCTGCTAAACAGTTTAACCAAATAGCTTGACTATCTGCATTGACCCCCTTGCTGCTTTTGGACTCATCACATACGCTGCTGCTACTGTTTATGTGTAATCTGTTGCCTTAGTGACGGTTATCCTACCTAGATGTACATATCTAACTTCAATTACCTCATAGCCCTGCACTTTTCACTTGTAGCGGATCAGCCGTGTACTGTCTTATATACAACACACTGGTACAAGCTTTCTTGCCCTTTAACCCTGTTTCTGACACCACAAACAAGGTCATGGTTTTGGGGGTTTTTTTTTTTGGGGGGTAAGGAAAAGGGAAAATTTGGCCCCCCTCTCAACCACAGGTGTGATTAACTACCTCTGAGGGTTTAGAGCTTGAGGTAGTCACCTCATACAAGCATTTGGCAGTATGGTTACATGGTCACTGTCCTTCTCTCTGCAACATATCAAAGCTGCAGGTAAAGTTAAATCTTAGAACTGGTTTCCAACTATCCGTAATCGTCTCTTTCACTCCAGCGCAAACTAACCCGACAGATGACCCATCCTACCCATGCTAGATTACGGAGACATAATTTATAGATCGCAGGTAAGGTGCTTCGAAATGCTAGAATGTTTTACCATTCGGATACCATTCAGATTTGCCTCAATGCTCCTTATAGGACAACATCACTGCACTCTATACTCCTCTGTAAACTGGTCATCTCTGTAAACCTGTCAGAAAAAAAAAAAACAAGACCCACTGGTTGATGCCTTATTTAAATACGAAACCTTTAGGCCTCACCCCCCTATCTGAGATATCTACTGCAGCCCTCATCCTCACAATACAACGCCCCGTTCTGTCCATCACATGTCTGTTTAAAAGCCTCAAAGCACACATATCAATGGTCGCTCCTCTTTTTCAGTTGGCTTGCAGCTAGCGACTGGAACGAGCTGCAACAAACATCAACTGGAACAGTTAACTCATCTCTTCATTCAAAGACTCCAATATTGGACACTCTTACTGAAGTTGTGGCTGCTTGCGTGAAACTGTATTGTTGTCTCTACCTTCTTGCCTTTTGTGCTGTTGTTGTGCACAATAATGTTTGTACCCTGTTTTGTTGCTACCATGTTGTGCTGCGCCACTTGTGCGGCTACTATGTTGTGCTGCTACCAATGTTTGGTTCTGCTATACCATGTTGTGCTGGCTGCCACGTTGTGTTTCTACCTCTGAGTTGTATGTGTGCTGCTAACATGTTGTTGTCATGTTGTGCTGCTACCAGTTGTCAGTTGTGCTGCTAATGTTGTTGTCATGTTGGTGTTCTTACCATGTTGTCATGCTTTGTGCTGCTACCATGTTGTTGTTCATGTTGGTGCTGCTTATCATGTTGTCATGTTGTGCTGCTTACCTATGCTTGTTTGTCATGTTGTGTTGCTACTCATGTTGTCATGGTGCTGCTGCATGTTTTGTCATGTTGTGTTGCTACATGTTGTCATGTATGTGCTGCTGCCATGTTGTTGTCATGTGTTGCTACCATGTTTGTTGTCATCGTGTGTTGTCTACCATGTGTCATGTGTGCTGGCTGCCATTGTTGTGTGTCATGTTGGTGCTGCCTGCCATTGTTGTTGTCATGTGTTGCTACCATGTTGTCATGTTGTGCTGCTGCCATAGTTGTTGTCAATCTGTTGCTACCTATCTGTGTTGTCGTCTTAGGTCCTCTATGTAGTGTTGTCCTCTTGTCGTGATGTGTTTTTTGTCATATTTTTACTCCAAGCCCCGGTCTCCGCAGTTGGCTTTTGCCTTTTGGTGGCGCCATTGTAAATAAGAATTTGTTCTTAACGACTTGCCTAGTTACATAATAAATAAAATAAAAACTAGCCAAGTTTATCGTACTCATTGTGTGGTTTATTCCTCTGTGTTATTTTTATATTCTCTCTGCATTGTTGGGAAGGGTCGGAAGTCAGAATTTCATGTATTTTTTTTTTTAACACGCATGTGACAAATAACACTTGGTTCCTGTCTGGTCTGTAATCTGGCAGTATACACGTTCAACTTGGCAGGTCATCATCGGCGGCTTCTGTGACCGTTACGCTAACGGAACCTAAGAGAAGCAGCTAATCTGTTGGCTGTCAACTACTTAGAACGGGGCTCTCAGTGGTGCTGCTAGTCTACTCGGTCAGTGTATAAGGCCCTGTGTCAAAATTGGCACCCTATTTCCTATATACCGTGCTTCTTTTGACCAGGGCTCTATAGGCTCTTTGGTCAAATGTAGTGGCAACTATAAAGGAAATAGGGTGCCAATTGTTGAACACAGCCTAATACACTGACCAAAACACACTAGGCTTACCAGTGACCTTAACAATAAGTCCTCTGGCTTGCTGGTCAGACAATGACAGGGAAGCAGAGGGAAACACGTCACTGCAACAGGACAAGACAGAGCGGGCCTCCCCTACAGACCAGTACACTGTTGTTGGTTACATAGCAGACCAAGTACACCGTGTTGGTTATCATAGCAGACCAAGTACACTGTTGTTGGTTACATAGCAGCAAGTACAAACCGTTGTTGGTGTACATAGCAGACAAGTAACCAGTTTGTAGGTTACATAGCAGACCAAGTACAAATGGACGTGTCGTTGGTAGGTTATTATTAGCTGCGAGGTGTGTTTCACTAGGGCGTGTGCAGCTGTTGGTGCGTCTTTCTCCGTCAGATGGAGTTTCAAGGATATAAGTAGAAAAGTTTAACATATTTAGCCTCGCGACACTGACCTGCAAGTCAAATGTAATTGTGGCCTAGTTTTACCACCACACTCAGGTGATATACTTAGGTGTTGGCAATGCGCTCTTTGAAAAACACCTATTCCTGGTTGTAAAACAGGGATGACGGCTAACTGTTTTTTAGTACGAAAGCAAACCCTGACTTTGGACTTAATGACGCACCACATCTCTTAGCTTGTTCAACTCTGAGTCGCTGATTAAGAGCCTGGGTTCAGGGACATAGCCTGGACGCGGACATCATTTGGCCGAAACATAAACGACCATAATTGGTTTAGATTTGGTCTCCAATTATAGAGCGTCTTATGTTTTACAAGTTTGGACATTACAGTAAAGTAGAGTATAGTTCAGTAGAGTAGAGTATAGTTCAGTACAGTAAAGTAGAGTCATAGTACACACTAGAGCATTAGCGATCTGGGGTAAACAATCACTGGGGAAGCCAGCCCGCTCAGATTGAAGCTCAACGAAGATTGGCAAGTTTTTTATTTTATTTGTTTTAATTTTACCCCTTTTCTCCCCAATTTCTTCGTGGTATCCAATCGGGGTGCTAGTAATTACATTTGTCTCAGTCGCTACAAACTCCCCGTACGGGCCGGGAGAGACGAAAGGTCGAAAGCATGCGTCCTCCGAAACACAACCTAACTGCTTCCTTAACACAGCGGCCTCCAACCCGGACAGCCAGCGCACGCAATTTCGGAGGAAATCCACCGTGCACCTGGCCCCTTGGTTAGCGCGCACTTGGCGCCCGGCCGCCACAGGATGGCGATGACACAAGGGTAATCCCTACCGCCAAACCCTCCTAACCCGGGACGGACGCTAGGCCAATTGTGCGTCGCCACGGCCTCCGGTCGCAGCCTGCTTGCGACAGAGCCTTGGTCGCGAACCCCAGAAGTCTCTGGTGGCGCAGCTTAACGCTGCGATGCGTGCCCTAGACCACATGCGCACCCGGGAGGGCTTGGGCCAAGTTTGTTTTTAATTCATTTTTTGCCAACGGGGACGCCAGAGTGCTCGCTGGCTTCCCGTAACTTTCAATATGCTACAACGGCGGCAAAATGTCATACCCTTTTTGACCAGACAGCATCAGATGAGATGGGGCTACACAGAGCGAGGGGCCGCTGTTTCACTCGCTCGGATGCTTTCTCCTGTGAGATACCATTCTGCCTCTAGAAATGAAGAAAAAATTACTCAAAATCACAACAAAAAAAAGAGACGAAAGATAAAATAAATTATGGTTTTTAAATTTTTTTCCCTTGTTGAGGCAGAATGGGAGGCCTCCATGAATACACCACTGCCCACTAGATTGGAGAATCATTAAGCAGCTGTAATAAGCCGAACAAATGTTCTTAAACCAAATGACAGGTTTATTAAACAGCTAAAACATTATAACAGTTTGCATCTTCAACTCTGCTATAAATCATAAATTATTAATTCCTTTTTTTTTTTAAAGACAAAACATTTTAGCCCAAAGGAACAAGTTATAATCAACACATCTTCAAATATTATATTTATATCATATACATTTGTGGATGACCGGTCCTTAAGAAATATCGTATGAAACATTTAATTTAGAAATACAAAAACACAGCCTGTTTGAAATCACAATCTAGGATTATAATTTAATATAGCCTAGGCATGAAATTTTAATTCGGCCAAATAAATCACATGCTGTGACGAACACAGGGCCGGCTGGTCATGGCTAGAAGGGATCAGATTTGACTTTTCGTAGCGGTTAGGATAATTAAAGTAGCCGTAGGAGAATTAGTTGAGGTTAGGAAAATTTGTTAGCTAAACTGCAAACAATTTCTCTTTTGATGTTAATTTGACAAAGCGTGGATCCCTTCTGATAGACATGACCCGGGCTAGCTCGTTCCACTCCGCATTCCTCGCTGCGATTCTTCATCATTAATTCTGTCTTTTAGGAAAGCGGGGATACCTTAGTCAGTTGTACACTGAATGCTTTCAACTGAAATGTGTCTAGGGCATTTTAATCAGAGGTGCGGGGGGGGGGGGGGGTCCAAGAAGGTACGTTGCCTTAATTGACATCCACGTCGTCCACCTGCACGGGGAAAGAGAGGTGCTTTGCCTTAATGACAACACGTCGTCTGCCCCCTTGCCTTGCTCAGGGGCAGAATGTACAGATTTTTTACCTTGTAGGTCGGGATACGATCCTTCAGTTACCCTGGCTCAACGCTTCTAACGCACTAGGGCTACGCTGCAACAACAGACGGAAGATGACACCTCTTGGCGGCCACAAAAATGAATAAATTATAAAACTGAGTTGGACAATCAAATTCGATATGCAACTATTTTGTTTAAGGCTGTTTCATGAGAGAAAGCTAATTCTGCTCTGTGAAACTGAGGCCGGTGCATCCATTTTATCGAACGCACTCGTTTCCAGTTGCTTTAAAATTGTTTAACTTGGGTCAAATGTTTCAAATAGCCTTCCACAAGCTTCCCACAATAAGTTGGGTGCATTTTGGCCCATTCCCTGACAGAGCTGGTGTAACTGAGTCGGTTTGTAGGCCTCCTTCTCGCACACTTTTTCAGTTCGCCCACAAATTTTCTATAGGATTGAGGTCAGGGCTTTGTGATGGCCTCTCCAATACCTTGACTTGTTGTCCTTACACATTTGCAATTGGAAGTTGCTTGGGGTAATTGTCATTTGGAAGACCCATTTGCGACCAAGCTTTAACTTCCTGACTGATGTCTTGAGATGTTGCTTCAATATATCCATAGAATTTCGCTGCCTCATGATGCCATCTATTTTGGAAGTGCACCAGTCCCTCCTGCAGCAAAGCACGCCCACAACATATGCTGCCACCCCGTGCTTCGCGGTTGGGATGGTGTTCTTCGCTTGCAAGCCTCCCCTTTTCCTCCCATAGCATAACGATGGTCATTATGGCCAAACAGTTCTATTTTTGTTTCATCAGACCAGAGGAATTCCAAAAAAGTACGATCTTTGTCCCCATGTGCAGTTGCAAACTGTAGTCTGCTTTTTTATGGCGGTTTTGGAGCAGTGGTTTCTTCTTGCTGAGCGACCTTTCAGGTTATGTTGATATAGGACTCGTCGATATGACTCGTTGACTGTGGATATAGATACTTCGTACCTTTTTCCTCCAGCATCTTCACAAGGTCCTTTGCTGTTGTTCTGGGATTGATTTGCACTTTTTGGCACCAAAGTACGTTCATCTCTAGGAGACAGAACTCTCCTTCCTGAGCGGTATGATAGCTGCGTGGTCCCATGGTGTTTAAAGTTGCGTACTATTGTTTGTACAGATGAACGTGGTACCTGTCAGGCGTTTGGAAATTGCTCCCAAGGATTGAACCAGACTTGTAGAGGTCTACAATTCTTTTTCTGAGGTTTGGCTGATTTCTTTTGATTTTCCCATGATGTCAAGCAAAGAACCACTGAGTTTGAAGGTAGGCCTTGAAATACATCCACAGGTACATCTCCAATTGACTCAAATGATGTCAATTTAGCCTATCGAAGAAGCTTCTAAAGCCATGACATATTTTCTGGAATTTTCCCAAGCTTGTTAAAGGCACAGTCAACTTAGTGTATGTAAACTTCTGACCCACCTGGAATTGTGATACAGTGAGTTATAAGTGAAATAATCTGTCTGTAAACAATTGTTGGAAAAATTATGTCATGCACAAAGTAGATGTCCTAACCAACTTCCAAAACTATAGTTTGTTTGACAAGAAATTTGGCAGTGGTTTGAAAAAACGAGTTTTAATGACTCCAACCTAAGTGTATGTTAAGCTTCCGACTTCAACTGTATCAGGGCATTGAATGCAAAGGCCTATTGGTTTAGGTGCCCACTGTATGACTATTTCATCATTTAATATATATGTAGTACCAGTCAAAGTTTGGACACACCTACTCATTTCAAGGGTTTTTTTTATTTTTCTTTCATTTCTACATTAAAATGTATTTTAAGATTTTAATTCTTCAAGTAGCCACCCTTTGCCTTGATGAAACACATTGCACACCCTTGGCATTCTTTCAACCATCTAAACAGGCCAGAACTTGTCCGTGTAGACCAATTTGGGTTTCCAATCACTCCAAAAGAATGTGGTGATCAATGGTATCAAAGCAGCACTAAGGTCAGGAGCACGAGGACAGATGCAGAGCCTCGGTCTGATGCCATTAAAAGGTCATTTACCACCTTCACAAGTACAGTCTCAGTGCTATGATGGGGTCTAAAATCAGACTGAAGCGTTTTTCTTTGTCTTCAGGAAGGCAGTGAGTTGCTGCTTTCTGGGTCAAGTTTTGG
>NC_036875.1:39012717-39033254 GCF_002910315.2 Salvelinus sp. IW2-2015 | reverse complement strand
CCCACCTCACTGTTCAGCTGACAGATATTTGAGCATTAAATGTACAGTTGAAGTCGAAAAGTTTACATACACATACACCATAACCAAATACATTTAAACTCAGTTTTTCTGACATTTAATCCTAGTAAATATTCCCTGTATTAGGTCAGTTAGGATCACCACTTTAAATTAGAATGTGAAATGTCAGAATAATAGTAGAGATAAGGATGTATTTTGGCTTTATTTTTAAATCTCATTCCCAGTGGGTCAGAAGTTTACATACACTCAATTTAGTTTGTCAGCATTGCTTTAATTGTTTAACTTGGGTCAAATGTTTCAAATAGCCTTCCACAAGCTTCCCACAATAAGTTGGGTGCATTTTGGCCCATTCCTGACAGAGCTGGTGTAACTGAGTCTGGTTTGTAGGCCTCCTTCTCGCACACCTTTTTCAGTTCAGCCCACAAATGTTTCTATAGGATTGAGGTCAGGGCTTTGTGATGGCCTCTCCAATACCTTGACTTTTGTGTCCTTAACAAACAACTTTGGAGTAGTATGCTTGGGGTAATTGTCTATTTGGAAGACCCATTTGCGACCAAGCTTTAACTTCCTGACTGATGTCTTGAGATGTTGCTTCAATATATCCATAGAATTTCGCTGCCTCATGATGCCATCTATTTTGAGAAGTGCACCAGTCCCTCCTGCAGCAAAGCACGCCCCACACATGATGCTTGCCACCCCCGTGCTTCACGGTTGGGATGGTGTTCTCTGCGCTTGCAAGCCTCCCCTTTTTCCTCCAAAGCATAACGATGGTCATTATGGCAAACAGTTCTATTTTGTTTCATCAGACCAGAGGACATTTCCAAAAAAGTACGATCTTTGTCCCCATGTGCAGTTGCAAACTGTAGTCTGGCTTTTTTATGGCGGGGGCTTTTTCGAGAGAGGCTTTATTACTGCCACTTTTAGTGAGTTTGGAAAACATCCGATGGATAGAGAGACGTTTATTATGTTCAACATAGGAGGATCAAYCACAGGAAGCAGCMCTTTCAGTAGTTCAGTTGGAATAMGGTCCAGTACGCAGCTTGAAGGTTTAGAGGCCATGATTATMTTCATCAATGTGTCAAGAGATATAGTATTAAAAAACTTGAGTGTGTCCCTTGATCCTAGGTCCTGGCAGAGTTGTGCAGACTCAGGACAACRGAGCTTTGMAGGAATACGRAGATTTAAAGAGMAGTCCGTAATTTGCTTTCTAATGATCACGATTRTTTTGTCAAAAAAGTTCATGAATTTATCACTGCTGAAGTGGAAGCCYTCCTCTCTTYGGGAATGCTGCTTTTTAGTTAGCTTTGCGACAGTATCAAAAATAKATTTTGGCTMGTTCTTATTTTCCTCAATTAAGTTGGAAAAGTAGGATGATCGAGCAGCAGTGAGGGCTCTTCGATACTGCATGGTACTGTCTTTCCAAGCTAGTCGGAAGACTTCCAGTTTGGTGTGGCGCCATTTCCGTTCCAATTTTATGGAAGCTTGCTTCAGAGCTCGGGTATTTTCTGTATACCAGGGAGCTAGWTTKMTATGACAAATGTTTTTRGTTTTTAGGGGTGCGACTGCATCTAGGGTATTACGCAAGGTTAAATTGAGTTCCTCAGTTAGGTGGTTAACTGATTTTTGTACTCTGACYTCCTTGGGTAGGTGGAGGGAGTCTGGAAGGGCATCTAGGAATCTTTGGATTGTCCGAGAATTTATAGCATGGCTTTTGATGATCCTTGGTTGGGGTCTGAGGAGATRATTTATTGCYATTGCAAACGTAATAAAAGGGTGGTCCGATAGTCCAGGATTATGAGGAAAAACATTAAGATCCACAACATTTATTCCACGGGACAAAACTAGTTKTGTGGCAGTGAGTAGGTCCYGAGACATGTTGGACAAAATCGACTGAGTCGATGATGGCTCCGAAAGACTTTTGGAGTGGGTCTGTGGATATATGTGAATATTAAAGTCACCAAAAATGTCAATATTATCTGCCATGACTACAAGGTCCAATAGGAATTCAGGGAACTCAGTGAAAGAACGCTGTATATGGCTCAGGAGGCCTGTAAAAATCTCTTTCAATAATGACAGGAATGGAGGAGGTCTTTATTCCAGTGAGATTGCTAAGGCGAACACCGAACATGTTAGTTTTGCCCAACCTAGATCGAGGCACAGACACGGTCTCAATGGGGATAGCTGAGCTACTACACTGACTGTGCTAGTGGCAGACTCCACTAAGCTGGCAGGCTGGCTAACAGCCTGCTGCCTGGCTTGCACCCTATTCTGCATTGTGGAGCTAGGGGAGTTAGAGCCCTGTCTATGTTCGTAGATAAGATGAGAGAACCCTCCAACTAGGATGGAGTTTGTCCCTCTTCAGCAGGCCAGGCTTGATCCAATGACAGATTTCCACTGGTCTAATGTCCATTGCTCATGTTTCTTAGCCCAAGCAAGTCTCTTCTTCTTATTGGTGTCCTTTAGTAGTGGTTTCTTTGGCAGCAATTCAACCACGAAGGCCTGATTCATGCAGTCTCCTCTGAACAGTTGATGTTTGAGATGTCTGTCACTTGAACTCTGTGAATCATTTATTTGGGCTGCAATTTCTGAGGCCGGTAACTCTAATGAACTTATCCTCTGCAGCAGAGGTAACTCTGGTCTTCCTTTCCTGTGGTGGTCCTCATGAGAGCGATTGATAGTTTTTTGCGACTGCACTTGAAGAAACTTTCAAAGTTCTTGAGATTTTCCGGATTGACTGACCTTCATGTCTTAAAGTAATGATGGACTGTCATTTCTCTTTGCTTATTTGAGCTATTCTTGCCATAATATGGACTTGATCTTTTACCAATTAGGGCTATCTTCTATATACCACCCCTATCTTGTCACAAACAACTGATTGGCTCAAACACATTAGGAAGGAAAGAAATTCTACAAATGAACAAGGCACACCTGTTCATTTAAATGCTATCCAGGTGACTACCTCATGAAGCTGGTTGAGAGAATGCCAAGAGTATGCAAAGCTGTCATCAAGGCAAAGGTTGGCTACTTTGAAGAATCTCAAATATAAAATATATTTGTTTTCTTTAACACTTTTTTGGTTACTGCATGATTCCATTTTTTTGAGTGGTACTATATATATATTTATATATATATATATATATATATATAAAACTTTGACAACCCTCCCTATTTTGGACCCACCCTAGTAAATTTCGATCTGTCTAGATTTTTCAGCCAATCGCGCTTGTCCAAAGTTGATATTTGTTCCCTTAGATTGTTTTGCTTCGAATGTAATTGAAATTACTTGAACATTTTTGCATGAATTACTTTCAAGTAAAGCAATTGAAAACATGCTTTATTTTTTTATTAAAGTAGTTGAAAAACGCGTTTCATTTAAGAGTAAGCGTTTTGGAAAATGTGTTTCGTTTCTAGTAAAAGAGATGAAAAACAAGTCCTGCAGGATTTGCTAGGCCGTGACAGAGTGAATGTTTATGGACATGGCAGACTCTCCTAGTTACATGTGACAGTGTAAACCCGTATTAATCATTCGCTAAATTTGTATGCGCCCAAATCTATTGTAACGACCCTGGTTTATAACCGCGGAAATAGACTCTGCTCAGCACAGGCGATAGCACACACAGCACAGTCGATAGCACACCGGACCTCGGTCTCGGTTGTCGAGGGTTCGAGACCTGCTCCTTGCTGTTTCATTACACTATTTTATATAAGAAACGATAAGGGAAACGGTCTACACTTTATGGATTTGGTGCAGAAAAGTCTACCCGAGCGTACACCAGCGGTTACTGGCAACGTTGCTACCAACCGTTGTTTAACATTAAAATACATGTTAGGCCAAATCCTGGTGTTATGGCTGTGTCTCAACCTGCCTACAGCAAACTCAGGTGAGAGCCTTTCTTTTGTTTGGTTAGCCTTAAAGAGGCTAAATGATTGTCCTAAATCAAACGCCGTTTCGGAAGTAAAATAAAAACCATCCAACAACGCTATTTTCTTTTAAACTTGAATGTGGTAATGTAGGTTGGAGTTCCGAGATTATTGCCCAACTGAGTGTCAGGCTCTGCAGCCAGGGAAGGGTTGATGATTATGTATTTCAAAAATAAACAAACCTAATCGTAGTCTATATGTGTTCTGTCCCAAATAGAGAAACAATATTTTCTATYAGGCAAAGCAAATGTGGAGCGTACACAAAGCATTAAGTTAGACTTCTAAGGCAAGCACACTCATTGTTTAAAGAAATACAACCTTTCTTGTAGCTAAATCTCTAACACTAGACTACAATCACCTTCCCTGAATATCTTACTAAATTACTGGAGCACAATATTACTCAGTTTAAAAGTCAATGTAACCTTTTTTTATATTCAAGGTCAGTATGGCGTATTGTGTCTCGTCAGTGATCTCGAAGTTACTTTCATTTACAACCTGKACCAGTACAGTRTGCCTGGATATAAGTGATGATGTGTACAACTAGATTTTTCAGCCAATCGCGCTTGTCCAAAGTTGATATTGTTCCCTTAGATTGTTTTGTTTCTATTGAGGTATCAAGAAGTTACTGGAAGGCTATGTCTGATTGTTTTAAATATGTATACCGTTTCAAATAGGATTGTTCATATTTCTACTTTATTGGTAACGTATTTGATTCCCGTGACATGCGCAGGTGAGTCATTTTTTTTCACTCAGAGGGTAGGTCGTAACMTTACATAAAATATAAATATTTAACCTATCCCTTGATTTGAAATAATATATTTACGGTACCAAGGTACTGAATGTGCAATAGGCCTAGCCGTTATGCCCAGTGGACATTTCAATTAATTATATATAATCATTGATTCTTGAAGAATACAATTCTTCATAAAGTTAGTTAACGTTACCGTCTTACCCAGATTGGCTATACCTGTATTTCAAGGCTTTGGTCCATTGTTTCCATTTGTTTTTGTAAACAAACATACCTGATATCAAAGTAGGACTCGGTTGTCAAAAGGCTTACCATCTTCACTGTTATGCTACTAGTGCTAACATGATTTTAATAAGTAAGTATGCGTGTGTGTTTACACCCATTAAATTATAAAACCTAATTGTACGTTTTGTGTCCAAATAGAGAAACAGATTTGGCATTATTTATGTTTTCTAGGAGGCAAAAAAACAGCATACACAAAACAGGCTAAATTACTTTAGACTTCTAAGGCAAGCACACTCATTGCATTTGTTTTCTAAATCTCCCACTAGTCTACAATAACTTACCCTAAATATCTTACTAAATTACTGGAGCACAATATTACTCAATTTCTAATTCAATGTAACCTTTTGTTGATCTTCAGGGTCAGTATTGCCTGTTGTGTCAACATAATCTGTCGAATTACTTTCATTTACAACCTGCACCAGTACAGTCTGCCTGGATATAAGTGAMGATGTGTACAACTGGAGTTTTCAGCCAATCATGTGTGTCCGATGTTTATTCATCTAGTTTCCTGGAAATTGGGATTGTTAAGCATCGACTTCAGATTTTAAATGACTGCTAAAACTAGGCTATTTCTAATAGTTTCAAATATGATTGTTCATATTTTACCATTATTGGTATTCCCATGACATGCGCAGGTGAGTATTTTTTTTTTTTACTCAAAAGGGTACATAAAATATTAAAATATATATAGCCTACTCATTGATTTAAAATAATGTGACATATAAATAGGATACCACGGTATGTGCAATACGCCTAGAACTACAGTCTAATAGACATTTAAATTAATAGTATTTAATCATTGATTCTTGAACACATGCCTCGTAAGTACAACTGCCTTACCCCATTAGACTYTACCTAAATATAAGGTTGTCCTCCATTGTTTCCATTTGTTTTTGTAAACACACAATGTTCAAGGTCAAGTTTTATTTGTCACATGCACCAGTACAGTGAAACACCTAACTAGCAATCCCTTCCCAACAGTGGAGTATTCAATATAAAAAATAAAWTAAAAAGTATAATAGGAAAATGAACATAAAAACATGAGATAAATAAGAGGCAGCTACAGTATATACAGGGTCAATGCCAGTACCAAATGAACAATGTGCAGGGATACTGGAGTATTGAGGTAAATATGTACATGTAGGCAGGGATTAGGAGAAAGTGACTGGTAGCAGGATAAATAATAATATTATAATAAATAGTATGGCAGCAGTATAAGTGGTGTGAGGGATTGTGTGTAAGAGAGTCAGTCAATGTATACCTGATCAAATCTAATGTTTGTCACATGTGTCGAATACAACAGGTAGTTGTAGCCTTACTTACTTACAAGCCCTTAACCAAAAATGTAGTTTTAAGAAAAATATGCGTTAAGTAAAAAAATTGATAAGTAAAAAATAAATAAAAGTAAAAAATAATTTAAGAGCAGCAGTAAAATAACAATAGCAAGGCTATATACAGGGGGTACCGGTACTGGGTCAATGTACAATGTGAGGGGGGCACATGTTAGTTGAGGTAATATGTACATGTAGGTTAAGAAGTTAAGTGACTACATAGATAATAAACAGAGAATAGCAGCAAGCATAAAAGAGAAGGCATGTAAATAGTCTGGGTAGCATTTGATTATCTGTTCAAGAGTCTTATGGCTTGGGGGTAGAAGCTGTTGAGAAGCCTTTTGCACTTTTTGGATATCAATGTCCCCAGGTTTTTAACAGTTGAACAGGTAGGTTATAAATGGCCTGTTCACTGTTATGTTACTAGTGCTACCATTGATTATATTACTGTTATGTCACTATTGCTACCATGATATTACCTGTTATTCACTTTGCCTACCATGATTATTATACTGTTATGTCACTATGCTACATGATTATATACTGTTATGTCACTAGTGCTACCATGATTATTATAACTGTTATGTCACTATTGCTACCATGATTATTATACTGTTTATGTCACTATTGCTACCATGAGTATTATCGTTATGTTATACAGTGCTACCATGATTATTATACTGTTATGTCACTATTGCTACCATGATTATTTACTGTTATGTTACTAGTGCTACCATGATTATTATAACTGTTATGTCACTATTGCTACCATGATTTTTATACTGTATGTCACTAGTTACCATTATTATTATACCTGTTATTGCTACTAATCCTACCATGATTATTATACTGTTATGGTTACTAGTGCTAAACATTATTATTATACTGTTATGTTACTATAGTGCTACCATGATTATTATACTGTTATGTTACTAGTGCTACCCATGATTATTATACTGGTTAATGCTACTAGTGTTACTATGATTATTATAAACTGTTATGTTACTAAATCCTACACATGATTATTATACTGCTATTTTACTAGTGCTACATGATTTCAGCAAGTAATTGTGTGTGTTTATGTAACAGTATTGCTTCGGTTCCCATCCATTAATTTATACACTGTGTTTGCCATTTTTTTTTCTACTATCCATTCCCTGAAGTATTTCTACACAGCACTCCCACAACCTACTGGTCTTCCAGAGTTCAGCGCTGTTGCTTATTTGGATGAGGAACCAATATATTCCTATGACAGTTCTACAAAGGAAGTGGTAGCTCGACAGGAGTGGGTTGAAGGAGCCGTGGATCCAGACTTCTGGAGAAGGAATACAGACATTTCTAAGAAGACTGAGAGAGGTGTTCAAAGACAACATGAACACTGCAAGAGATCGCTTCAACCAGACAAGTTAGTATGCCGTCATCAGAGCAATGTTTTGATAGATAGCTAACCGTAAACACTCATTGAAGATTGAAGGATCGATGTTACAATGTGTCGTTCCTTTTAGGTGCCCATACATTGCAGATAATGTACAGCTGTGCGTGGGATGAGGAAACTGGTGCTACAGAGGGACGTGAACAGTATGGATATGAGGAGAGACTTCCTATTATTTGATCTGAAGAACAAAAGATGGATTGCACCTGTTTGGCAGGGACTCATCACCAAAATAAAGTGGGATGCTAATGTGTCCTAAACTTGAAAGCCAAAATTCACTATCTAACCCATACGTGTATTGAATGGCTGAAAAAATATGTTTCTATCAGAGAAGCATGCTGGAGAAAACAGGTATTATTAAAACTTAATTTGTTTTTACAACAATTTAAGTAGCTTTACTATTTCGATGTCTTGGAGATTCTAATTACATGTGTGCATACATTTAAATTTTTCAAACAAGTAGTCCTTTTTGTTGACTTGTCCAGTAGCCTTCCTCTGGAATAGTGTACAGCCAGATGCTGTCATCTGAAGAACTAATAACACTATAGAGATGTATATATTTGATCAGTATCCTGATGTTTGTATGTTTAATCAATATCCTGATTGTGTGTATATATTATAATAATTTTTTTTTTTATATATATATTTTTTTTTACATTTTACCCCCTTTTCTCCAATTTTTCGTGGTATCCAATTGCTAGTAATTACTATCTTGTCTCATCGCTACAAACTCCCATACGGCCTCGGGAGAGACGAAGGTCGAAAGCGATGTGTGCCTCCGAAACACAACCCAACCAAGCCGCACTGCTTCTTAACCTCTAACGAGCCTCTACCCCGGGTCCGGGAGCACCCCACCCCCACACACTGATTAGCATACTAGCATAGCTTCACAAGTAGATAGTAGCATCTAAATACAATTAAATCAACAAGTCCAAGACACCAGATGAAGATACAGATCTTGTGAATAAAGCCACCATTTCAGATTTTTTAAAATGTTTTACAGGGAAGACAAAATATGTAAATCTATTAGCTAACACGTTAGCAAAATACACCACTATTCAACTCCCATCAGTTTTTTACTCCTTCAGGTGCTATCACCAATTCGGCTCAACTAAGATAATTGATATCACTAACCAAGAAAAAACCTCTTCAGATGACAGTCTGATAACATATTCATGGATATGGATAGTTTTTGTTAGAAAAAAGTGCATATTTTCAGGTAGAAATCACAGTTTACAATTGCACCCACCATCACAAATCGACTAGAATTACTAGATAGAGCAACGTGTATGACCAATTTACTCATCATAAAACATTTCATAAAAATGAGACAAAGCATAGCAATGGAAAGACCCAGTTCTTGTGATTTCAGACAATATTTCAGATTTTCTAAGCGTTTTTCAGCGAAAAACACAATAAATGATAAGTTAGCATACCACATGTGCAAACGTTACCAGAGCATCGATTCCAGCCAAAGAGCGCTATAACGTAATCACCGCCAAAATATATATTAATTTTTTCACTAACCTTCTCAGAATTCTTCCGATGACACTCCTGTAAACATCATTTTACAATATCATATACAGTTTGTTCGGAAAAGGTGCATATTTAGCCATACACCGTGGTTACACAATAAAAACTAGGAAATCAAGCCTCAATATGTCTGACGTCATCTATCAGAGTGATCTAGTTTAATTGAAAGCTAATCATATACTTGACTAAAAAATACAGGGTTGACAGCAATCGAAAGACAAATTAGTTCTTAATGCAACCGCTGATTTACATTTTTAAAAATTATCCTTACTTTTCAATACAGGGTTGGCCAAGTGAAGCTATACCAAACAAAATGGCGAAATATGCTTTAAAATATTTCGACAGAAACACGATTTTCATATTAAATATTGCTTACTTTGAGCTGTTTCTTCCATCAGATTCTTGGGCAATGTATCCTTTCTATGTTATAAACGTCTTTTTGGTCGATAGATGTCCTCTGTCCTTCGAAATGTCCACCACCAACGACCGACACCTAAAAACGTGTCCAAACTTTCAGAGTGCACAACAAAGAAATCCTCAAAATCGCACTAAACGGATATAAATTGCTATAAAACGGTTCAAATTAACTACATTATGATGTTTTTAAACAAACTATAACGACTGAAAACATGACCGGAGAAATATTGCTGGTTAGAAAACGATTTGGAACGAGGCAGGTCGATGTCCTTCATGCTTCAGGCGCACAATGAGAAAGGGGGGTCTCTGTACATTTTGGTCTTTTATAATGGCTGTGAACGTCCCATCGATTCATTGAAAACGTGATGACGTACAGACACCCAGAGGAAGACGCAGGCAGTGTCGGTTTCTTATAGCATTCACTGTCGCCTTAAAAACAGACCCAGATCAGAGGTAAAAATTTCTGAAATCTGAACCCTGTCATGAAAAGTGCTGTAGAAATTGTTCTGTACCACTCAGAGACAAAATTCCAACTTCTATAGAAACTAAAGGTGTTTTCTATCCAATAATAACAATAATATGCATATTGTACGATCAAGAATTTAGCACGAGGCAGTTTAATTTGGAGACACAAATATGCTAATGCGGAACAGCACCCCCTATAGTTGCAAGAAGTTAAACAGCGCGCCTCCAACCCAGAAGCCAGCCGCACCAATGTGTCAGAGGAAACACCGTGCACCTGGCAACCTTGGTTAGCGCGCACTGCACCCGGCCCGCCACAGGAGTCGCTGGTGCGCGATGAGACAAGGATATCCCGACCGGCCAAACCCTCCCTAACCCGGACGACGCTAGGCCAATTGCGCGTCGCCCCACGACAGAGCCTGGGTTCGAACCCAGAGTCTCTGGTGGCGCAGCTAAAGCTGCGATGCAGTGCCCTAGACCACTGCTCCACCCGGGAGGCCCCTCTGATTGATTGTATATTTGATCAATATTCTAATGTTTGTATATTTGTTTTCCACAGTCCTACCGCAGGTAAGTTTGCTTCAGAAAAACCTCTCCTATCCTGTGACTTGCCATGCAACAGGCTTCTATCCGAATGCAATCATGATATTTTGGAGAAGAGATGGAGTAGTAATCCATGATGATGTGGTGCATGAAGAGACCCTGCCTAACGGGGATGGGACGTATCAGAAGAGAACCCATCTCACTGTGTTCCCTGAAGACCTACAGAAGCACGACTACACATGCACTGTCCAACACAGCGGCGATGATGTGGTTCTGTCTGCTAACAGGGACAGCATTCGCAGGAATACTCAGGGTTAGTAGTTCTCCTATTATCCAAATCAGTTCTCAAGGACCCTCGGAATTCAGGTTTTTGTTTCAAATTTTTTATATTTCTAAATATTAATGTTAAGTCTTACATGTTATGTTCTTGACTTATGTTATTCATCTATTAGCAAACCAGTTGTGTATGACAGCCTCTTTTCAAACGTGCGTTCTTAGGGGACTCTGAATTGATGTTGTGATCCTCTGCCCCTAGAGTCTGATCAGTTTTAATCACGATTTAACACTAAACATGAATCATTATCTAATCAATGTCTTCCTAATGGTTTGATGTTTTTTTACCCTAGCGGAAATGGAAATCGCAAAAAGTGAGTACTGCATGGTAGAGTTATTTTCAGCGTTAATACATTTTATATTGATAAGTGGCCCCCACTCAATGTATTTTCCGTACTAAAACCTGTGATATTGAAGCAGGGGTGTATCTAATCCAGACTCAGCAATATGACCACACACTGTGGGGAGCATAGATATATATTATCTGTGGTGGAGAGACTTCACAAGTCACCCCACTGTTTTGGTGATCAGTGCTCAAGCACCCTGGGATCCTGGTTTCTGTTAAGTTTTGATTATACGTGTTTTACATGAATATTACACCATGGCATTGTTCTACTTATGTTCTCAGTTCAAGAATAACACGAGTTGTCAATATTCTAGACTTCTGTATGTTATTCATCTGTTAGCAAACCAGTTGTGTTTGACAGCCTCTTTTCAAATGTGCATTCTTACGAGCCACTGTGAAAAGTGATGTTGTGATCCTCTGCCCCTCGAGTGTGATCAGTTTTGATCACGATTTAACACTAAACATGATTAATTATCTAATCAATGTCTAGTTAATGTCTTCACTTATAGAGTTATGTTTGTAATGAAATCAAATGAATTCACATTGAGCAATTCTTCTTTGATCTCAGGGCTCTCCATCATCACTACCACCATCTTCATGGTCTTTGTATTGGTCATCATTGTTATTGGTACGTCAAGCACTCTTCACCACTATAGACACCAACAGACACAAATGTGGCAACGATTTAAAACATCCAGTGCATCATGTACATGTGAATGTCAATAATACACAACACCATAGTGTTACATGTATTTTGTTTTGGCATTGAAATGATTGAAACAGTTTGATTTAGATTACCAGTGATGATGAGAGAAGGAAAAAACTAATTGCCACATCTTTTTCTCCATTTATCCAAGTAATAATGAGAAAGGGCTGGAAAGGAAAAGGTAAGTTCCCACCTATTCTTTTAGCCACTATGTCCRTGTTGATAATACTGCAAAATGAGAGGTTTCTAACTACACTCAATTGCTGCAGTGTCTACTAAACATTATATTGTGTTTAACAAATATTCTGACATTTGAACTCTTTGTTTATTGGAATAGCATTCATTTTCAGTATTACACAGGGAAAGATTAGTCGGTTTTGAAATTCTGGAGGCTATTATAGCGTTAATCTTTCTACTGTTTCCTTCTAGATCCAACAGCTGGAAAGGAAAAACAGTGTCCAAGTGAGTACTGAACTGTAATGTGCTGTATGCAATAGAGGAGTGAATCCTTTATGAAAGATTTCATATCAATCAGTAACCAACTATACTCAACTTTCCTTTACTGAAAAGGTGAGGTGAAAGTTATTGTGAAATGTTCCTTTTTCCCAATTCTCAGCAAGCCTCCAGGAGAAGAATGTTCTTCTGATCGATGGGTATTCAGATTTCAGTGAGTATTCAGATTTCTATATTACTCAAACTTGGACTCAAATATGACCCTTCGGCAGTGAAGAAATTCAGTCTGGTAGTTGTTTCCCTTTTCATTAAGAGTATAATTTGAGGAGTTGAACATTAAAGATCTTTGCAAAAATTATGTATATATAATCCGTCAAGGCATTTCCTCCATTACTGATTGAAATAAAAAAACATGTATTTCCCCCTAGCAAAACCTGCTGAAATGGAGAAACCAAAAAGTGAGTACTGCCACGTGGAGAGTTATTGTCAGTGATAGTACATTTCATATTGATAAGTGACCCCACTCACTTGTATGTCTTCAATGTATTTTCCCTACTGAAACCTGGGAAATTGAAGTAGGGATGTTTGAAGTCCAGAATCAGCAATATGACATCACCATACACGGTGGGGAGCCTAGATAGATGGTCTGTGGTGGAGAGACTTCATAAGTCCCCCAACTATTCTGGTGATGTCCTATTGCTAAGTCTTCCATTAATGCATTCTTGTTTAAATGTCCCCGGTATCAGTACGGAAAGTAGAAAACTACGTGATTTTCACAGTTTAATGTTGACATGTTAAAATAAAGAAATATGCTGCTTTTCAGTGAGCCATCCAGCTGATACTCTCCAGTGCCCGACTCAAGATACGACTGGTAAGAATATTTATTCCTGTATTTGTATAGCTTCATATTTGGAGTTGAAAACGAGTTCTTCAATGAACAATCTGAAACCAGTCAATGAATGCAAATGAATCTAAATGTCACTTTAAATGCACCAATGACTTGACGCAGACTATCCTTCAAGGTATTTTGTGGACCTGAAGACACTGTCAAGTTATGAGTTTATTAGTCATCCAGACCTCTTATAGGTTCTTAAACAAACCCATGTCTGGATGGTGGCCTCTCCTTCCCCATAAATAATTTTCAGTTTGTTGTTTATTTATCCACACATCACATGTACAAATGTAGCTCTGTTTTATTTATTTTTATTTTACCGTTGTTTTACCAGGTAAGTTGACTGAGAACACGTTCTCATTTACAGCAAAGACCTGGGGAATAGTTACAGGGGAGAGGAGGGGGATGAATGAATGAGCCAATTGTAAGCTGGGGATGATTAGGTGACCGTGATGGAATTTAGCCAGGACACCGGGGTTAACACCCCTACWCTTACGATAAGTGCCATGGGATCTTTAATGACCTCAGAGTCAGGACACCAGTTTAACGTCCCATCCAAAAGACGGCACCCTACACAGGGCAGTGTCCCCAATCACTGCCCTGGGGCATGTTAGTTGGTTGAGCATGGCGGTTGCAATGCCAGTGTTGTGGGTTTGATTCCCACAGGGGAGTAGTAGGAAGAAATAATGAAAATGAATGCACTCACTACTGTTAGTCGGTCTGGATAAGAGTGTCTGCTAAAGGACTAAAATGTGAAGCATAATCATGGCGGGTGAGGGAGATAAAAATCAGATAGCTTGTGGGAGGAATCTTACTCAAATTCACACAATACTGTGATTATTGTCAATAGATTATGTTCATTTACAGGATATGCTGTTTACATGCTATGAAAAATATTATCCAACTAATATTGTAGTGCAATCCATTGAAGTAATTAATCTTCCGCTGTTTTAAAGGTGACTTTTGTTCAGGAATGTTCAAGATTAATGTTTTCATATTTAAGGTTCCGACAGAAGCAGAACCATTTCCTCAAGCTGTTCTAGTGGCTCTGATGACTCTGGAGGCTCTACGTAAGTATCCATTATATTGTGTTGAATAATATCAGCATGTAAAGTACATGTTTTGGATCCTGTGTGACAGATGAACTTGTGCATTGATTTTGTACATGGATATAACTTTCAAACTGCTGTGCTTTGTTCTGATTTCATCTTTTTTTTTTGTATCTTTGCTTTCCCCCTAGAACTCCTCTTGTCAAGACACGTAAGTTGGGATCTGTTTAACATCTTATTTGCTGTATGTTCTTGAATAGTTTTAATATTCTTTAATTACATGAATCTGCTTTAATAACATATCTGCTAATAGTATGTTCTCTTTCCTATGTTTTTAGTTTAAGTTGACTGCAGTTGGAGGGGTGTCTTTTGTCATCTTGGACACCTCAATTATCCGTGGAGTTACAAAATATATCAGAGGGTTTGGAATTTTATGAATAATGACTAAATTATGTATAACTAACTGAATTCTACCCTGTTTTTCTATAATGATAAATAATGTTAGTTCATAACCTCTTTCTTATGTAGCATGTACCTGGGAAGAGAGGAATGTATGTGTGTGCCTAAAGAAAACAAAGAGGATCATTAACCTCTACCGCTTCTCCCTCCCGGATCCGGGATCCTCATCAAAAAAGCTGACTAGCCTAGCCTAGCGCCACAGGGATATAATATAATTTCATGAAATCACAAGTCCAATACAGCAAATGAAAGATAAACATCTTGTGAATCCAGCCATCATTTCTGATTTTTAAAATGTTTTACAGCGAAAACACAATATATATTTATATTAGCTCACCACAATAGCCAAACACACAACGCCATGTTTTCACCATGTTTTCACCGCCAACATAGCTTTCACAAAACCCACAAATAGAGATAAAATTAATCACTAACCTTTGAACAACTTCATCAGATGACAGTCTTATAACATCATGTTATACAATACATTTATGTTTTGTTCGAAAATGTGCATATTTAGAGGTACAAATCGTGGTTTTACATTGTGAATACGTAGCCATAATGCACCAAATTGTCCGGAGAAATTTTGGACAGTCACGTAATCTAACCAAAAATCTCATCATAAACTTTATAAAAAAATACATGTTGTACAGCAAATGAAAGATACACTGATTCTTAATGCAACCACTGTGTTAGATTTAAAAAAAATAACTTTAGTACAACGTACAGCATGCAATATTGTGAGACAGCGCCCAGCAATTCTCCGCCTTGTTGGAGCCAACATAAACCACAAAAATACGAAATAACATCATAAATATTCTCTTACCTTTGATGATCTTCCATCAGAATGTAGTGCAAGGAGTCCTAGTTCCAGAATAAATCATTGTTTTGTTTTAGAATGTCCATTTCTTCTGTCGAATTAGCAACTTTGGCTAGCCATGTGGAGCGCACATGTCCAAGAACTCTTAGCGCATGGAAAAATTCCAAAAGTCCCAATAAACGTTGAATAAACTGGTCAAACTCGGTTGAAAATCCAACTTTATGATGTTTTTCTCATATGTATCCAATAAAATCCGAGCCGGAGTATTTCGTCGTGTATACCTAACGCATTTCAGAAGACAATGTGGGGTTCCCTGGTGCGCAGTTGAATACTGCCAATAGAGCGGACCTGTCACTCCAAAAGCTCTCATTCGGTCTCACATCAAGCTAGACACCCTATTCAACATTCTACTGCCTGTTGACATCTAGTGGAAGGCGTATGAAGTGCATACAGATCCATAAATAAAAGGCAATTGAATAGGCAAGCCCTGACACAGAGCCCCATTTTCAGAATTTTCACTTCCTGTTTGGAAATTTGATGCCAAATGAGTTCTGTTTTACTCACAGATATAATTCAAACAGTTTTAGAAACTTCAGAGTGTTTTCTATCCAATAGTAATAATAATATGCATATTGTATGATCTAGAACAGAGTACATTAATCAAATAAGAACTGTCTTATAAATTAGGGTTATTTTAGATGATGACACCTAGCTATATAGGTAGCTAGCTAACTATAGCTACTGAAACAGATTATGTCGTTTTGCTATGTTTATGGGGAAGAGCATTGTTTGTGTCCATGATGTAGCTCGCTTTTAAAAAAGGTATTTTTACCAGCACTGTAGTTGCGCGAGCGAGACAACTTTACCAGCATCATAACATGCGTATCGATGAATCGTTGTGACATATGAAATACGAGTGATGGTGTAATCAATGTGTAACGTAAAAAATTATGAATGCTTTAAATTATAATGTGACGTGCAGTCATATTCAGGTCTTATGTGACACGTCAAATTGTGTTTTTTGACACGCAAAGACCGTAACGGCGTTCCATAGACATCCTGGTTGAGAATGAAATGACTGGACAATTCAATGAAACAGCACAGCAAGTAAGTGAAAGAAATAGGTTTTGATTATGTTTTACTGGTAATGGGGACATACATAAATGCCAACAAAATTACTTTTTAGTGTGTGTGTGTAACCTTTATTCAACTAGGCAAGTCGGTTAAGAACAAATTCATATTTACAACGACGGCCATTTGCATGACAATGAATCTTTACCCCAAATTCCATAAAATCCCCACAGCCTGACATTTATGTTAAGTAAATCAGGGATGTGTCAGAAGTAAGCAGTGTATAATATTATATAATAAAATGTATTGTTGCGGCCTTAACCCAATACCTAGAAACCTCTTCAAGAGGTTTGGCCTAATGGAAATATACGGGACAGTAGTGGAGTTGGTGACTGACAGATCTGCTTAGAGCAATGATTTCCACGTTTGGGTCGTGGGTGACTGAGTAAAAAAAATAATTTGGAAGTAAAGAGTTTCCAAATATTGTGTATAGACACATGTATTACTATCATGAATGGAGCAAAATGAAATTGAGGATCTACATTCTGGCCTTGGAAATCCCAGACCAATGCTGGAACATTGTTACGTTATTGTAGGCAACCCGTCTGGCTGTAGGGAGGCTATCAACACTCCGTTTTCAGATCAATTACCTAGTTTCACCTATAGGCCTTTGTATTAGTACTATATTTTTAGGTGTGCATGCAAAGCAATGCACAACTCTAGATTTCATACATACTCATATAATTATTATTATTTGGTTTCTTCGGCTTGTTCTAAAGCTTAAACGATTTAAGACATTAACACGAAACCAACTTCCAAATGTGCATACTGCCCCAACTCGGGTTGCTTGAGAAAATATGTTTGATAGCATTTATACTTTCTCAACTATAACAATATTTTAAATGAGCTCAAATTTATTTCAATGGGGGAAAACGTTTTAAATTCTTTAACCTCTCTAGGGTCGGTAGCGTCCCACCTGAAATTGCAGAGCGCAAAATTCAAAATTACTCCATTAAAATATTTAACATTCTTGTGTTATACATCAAAATAAAGCTTAACTTGTTAATCCAGCCGCTGTGTTGGCTTTATGGCAAAAGCAAACCATGCGATTATCTGAGGACAGCGCACCGCATACAATAACATGAAAATCATATTTCAACCAGGAAGGTGTGACACAAGTCAGAAATGGCGATATAAAAAATGCCTTACCTTTGATCTTCTGTTGGTACTCCAGAAGGTCCCAGTTACATCACAAATGGTCCTTTTGTTCAATAATGTCCTTTATATCCATAAAAACTCAGTTTAGCTGGCGCGCTTCAGTAAATAATCCCACCATCAAAATGCATACAAAATGAATCCCAAACGTTACTAATAAACTTTTCCAAACAAGTCAAACAACGTTTATAATCAAACCTTAGGTATCCTAATACGCAAATAAACGATCAAATTTAAGACGGAGAATAGTATGTTCATTACCGGAGATAAATAAGAAAGAACGCGCTTTCCTCCAAGCTCTTGGAAACACTACAGCCAAAATGGGAGCCACCTAGAAAAAATACAATTTCTGGGTCATTTTTCCAAAAACCAGCCTGAAACTCTTTCTAAAGACTGTTGACATCTAGTGGAAGCCCTAGGAACTGCAATCTGGGAGGACTTGGCCATATTATTAAAATACTAGCCATTGAAAATAGTGGTAATGGGATGGTTTGTCCTTGGGGTTTTGCCTGCCATTTCAGTTCTGTTATACTCAGACATGATTTCAACAGTTTTAGAAACTTTAGAGTGTTCTTTCCAAATCTAGCAATTATATGCATATCCTAGCTTCTGGGCCTGAGTAACAGGCAGTTTTCTTTGGGCACACTTTTCATCCGGATGTCAAAATACTGCCCCCTACACCAGAGAGGTTGAAACGTATCAACTAAATCTATAACTCACCCGTGATCTGTTCAAACTACAGACTCCAAACCAACTTTCAGTATGTGGGAAAATGTGTATTTGGGAAGCCTAACACATTGTGCATGTCTTATAGTAATATGTATGTGTAGGGTGTACTGTGTCTTATAGTAATATGCCTGTGTGGTGTGTTTTGGGATCATTGTCATGATGAAAGAACCCGCCATGTTTCAATCTTCAATGCCCTTGCTGATGGTAAGGCTTGTCCAGCTTCTCTGCAAGGTACATTCACTAGTCCCCCCGTGTGTTCTGGGATTTTTGCTCACCGTTATTGTGATCCATTTTGACCCACGAGGTGAGATCTTGCCGTGGAGCCCCAAGATCGAGGGAGATTATAGTGGTCCTTGTATGTCTTCATTTCCTAATTGCTCCCACAGTTGATTTTTCAAACCGAAGCTGCTTACCTATTGCAAGAATTCAGTCTTCTCAGCCTGGTGCAAAGGTCTACAATTTTGTTTTCTGGTGTCCTTTGACAGCTCCCCTTTTTTTGGTCTTGGCCCATAGGGATTTGCAGTGTGAACTGTTAGAGTTGTGGACAGGTGTCTTTTATACTGATAACAAGTTCAAAACCGTGCATTCATACAGGTAACGAGTGGAGGACAGAGGAGCCCCAAAGAAGAAGTTACAGGTCCTGTGAGAGCCAGAAATCTTGCCTTGTTTGTAGGTGACCAAATTACTTATTTTCCACCAATAATGCAAATAAAATCATAAAAACTCCTACAATGTGATTTTCTGGATTTTTCCTTTCTCATTTTGGTCCCTGTCTAAGTTGAAGTGTACCTATGATGAAGATTACAGGCCTCATCTTCTTAAATGGAGAACTTTGCACAATGGTGGCTGACTAAATACTTTATCGTTTAATGCCGACTATACCTGTGGAGGGAAAGAGCGTGTACTGTTGTCTTATAGATAGCTGGTATGTAAGAGGGTGTACTGTTGTCGAAAATTAACACTGGATGTAAGGGATTTAAGTAATTTTAATACATTAAATGTAACTAGTAAGGTCAGTTAAGAAAACAAACTCCTTATTTGCAATGACAGCCTACCGGGGAACAGTGGGTTAACTGCCTTGTTTAGCAGCAGAAAGACAGATTTTTTACCCTTGGTCAGCTCAGGGATTTGATCCAGCAACCTTCGGTTATCTGGGCCAAAGCTCTAACCACTAGGCTACTTGCCTAATATGCCTGTATAGGTAAAATAGAGTGTACTGTGTTTATCTGTCAGGCTATCTATCAATGATCGAATCTATACAAGATAGCATGCACACACATTTTCTTCAGAAATAACTTTTCTCATTTTTGATTGTGATTTCTATCTGCACTGACTCCTTTTGATTTAGGGCAATGATGTGGGATGTCTGCACTGCACCACACTGCACCAATATGGATGTTACATAGATGGCTGTTTAGGGCAAACTAGGGATTGCCTGAGTGTTCTTATTTGGGGAGTGATGAGCCCCTCTACACTGCAGGATTTCCCTAACACATTTCCACCAACATATTGGAATGAGAACCAAATTAAAATAAGGGACATGACGCATGGTTAATGATTAAGTGATTAATGAAGAACCAGAACTAAATTAATGTGCATTATTTCATAAAATTGTTTAATATGACATTTTGATTTGAATGGAGACGAGGCATACCTTTCCACAGCTTTACATTTCACATTTTTTTTGTACCTTTTAACAAAGTCAGTTAAGAACAGCAATGGCTGTAGTGAAGTTGCTGGATGTTAGCGGGAACTGAGAAACACGCTTGGCCGC
>NC_036875.1:39010184-39012692 GCF_002910315.2 Salvelinus sp. IW2-2015 | reverse complement strand
ACACATCGATCCAGGGCATCTCAAACATGCTCAATGAGTGACATGTCTGGTGAGTATGCAGGCCATGGAAGAACTGGGACATTTTCAGCTTTTAAAAATTGTGTAGTGATTCTTCCGACATGGGGCCGTGCATAATCATGCTGAAACATGAGGTGATGGTGGCAGATGAATGCCACAACATTGGGCCTCAGATCTCGTCACAGTATCTGCATTTAAATTGCCATTGATAAAATGCAATTGTGTTTGTTGTCCATAGCTTATACCTACCTGCCCATACCATAACCCCACTGCCACCATGGGGCACTCTGTTTACAACGTTGACATCAGCAAACCACTAGCACACAAGATGCCATAAACGTGGTCTGCTGTTGTGAGGTTGMATGTACTGCCAAATTCTCTAAAACGAGGTTGGAAGAGGTTTGGTGGACATTCCTGCAGTCAACATGCCAATTGCATGCTCCCTCAACTTGAGACATCTGTGACATTGTGTTGTGTGATAACTGCACATTTTAATGGCATTTTATTTTCCCCAGCACAAGGTGTACCTGTGTAATAATCATGGTGTTTAATCAGCTTCTTGATATGTCACACCTGTCAGGTGGATGGATTATCTTGGCAAATGAGAAATTCTCAGAAGGGACGGGGATATCTTGTCAGTTGTACAACTGAATGCATTCAACTGAAATGTGTCTTCTGCATTTATCCCAACCTCTTTGAAATAGAGAGGTGCGGGGGGCAACAGGGATGTAAACAGATTTGTTCACAAAATTTGAGAGAAATTAGCTTGAAACATTTCTGCGATCTTTTATTTCAGCTCATGAAACATGGCACCAACACTTTACATGTTGTGTTTATATTTTTGTGCAMTGTATGTAACCTATACAAAAGTATTTTTTTCTATAAATAGAAACTCCACTTTGCCCACCAGATGGCTCTGTAACTGTTTGATACCCAGAAACTCTTCTCTGTGTCTTGAGGGTAGGTCAACTCAGCTCGTAGGGATGAGGAAGATATTTACAAGCCAATATCAGAAAGATGCATGACTTGTGATGTATTAGCAGTTGTTTTGTTAGAGGTGTCGGGTGCACAGTGCATAGCAATACATCTATAGCTACAGTGAAGTGAACTATTTCAGTTAGACGAGGATGAAGGAGAGGGAAGAATTAACATCTCTCGGTTTCAAACGACTGTGAGAGCTAAGTGAATAGGAAGTAATTGGTTGATTAATTTTACTATGGGTTCACTCGAAAAGCAGCTCTGGAATGAGTAACTGACCATGTTCAGTGCAGGAGGAGTAGATGGCCTACTGGAGGAAAGAAGAAGGATGAGGTGAGACAACTGCAGAGGTACTATGATGAAAGTCACGATGAATGGATGACCTAATATATTTAAAATTGGCGAGTCAACAGCAGCCACAACAAACACCGCTTAATTGAATTACACTACTGGGCGTTCTGGGGAAAACTCGAAACCTTCAAGGGATTTTTCTGAACTAAGGGAAAAGAAAGCGAAGTGTTCTGATAAACTATTGTTATAATATCAACAACCTGACTATCATAGTATGTTACCATGAAAATATTGTTGTTAGTCACTGGAACACCCAAGTAGCCTCAAATCTGAGGGCATTCAAGTAATTTGAAATCACGTTTCCATGATAAATATCTGTTGAATACCTCCCAATGACATAAAGTGATTCCTGAATAAATATTGTTGAATACTCCCAATGACATCAGTTGATTCTGTAAATATTGTTGAATACCCCTCCAATGACATCAGTTGATTCCATGATAAATTCTGTTGAATACCCTCCAATGACATCAAGTTGATTCTCATGATCAAATATCTGTGAATACCCTCCAATGACATCAAGTTGATTCCATGATATATAATCTTGGATACTCCCAACATAACTTCATGTAGTATCTAGACAAGTTGATCCATGATAATATTGTTGTTATACGCTCCAAGACATCAAGTTGATTCCATGATATATACTGTTGATATACCCTACATGACATCAAGCTGATTTCCATGATATCTACGTTTACAGTTGATCATGTTTCCAGTTCTAATGTCCCGTGTTTGTTCTCATCGCTGCGGAATCAATGGAATAAATAATGGGGAATGGCGAATCTAATGCGATTAATCCCACCAGACGCCAGTCCTCCATCGCCAGTAGTGAGTGGGAAACAGAACAGAAGAGGGATTCATTGTGGTGTGAGGATCACTTCGTCCCAGCCCTCTTTCCCCCTCCAGTCTTAGGAACACACGCTATTGGGCTGTCATATACTCATAAAGCTGAGACGAATCACGTCTCTAAATGTTGAGGCCATTATCAATCCAATACAATGTCCTTGGCAACTTGTGTGCTTGTTGCTGATTTTTGCCTTGTTTTTAGATATAGGTTGAGATGGGGATGTCTGAATGATTTCTTGTTTGTAAGGTCGAGAGGAAAGCAGAAAGATCCACTCCTCCCTAGTCGTCATCAGATCCAAAGTGAGGTACATC
>NC_036875.1:38998895-39003965 GCF_002910315.2 Salvelinus sp. IW2-2015 | reverse complement strand
TTTTATATAGCGGTTCATGGACCCAAAGACACCTACCATGCAAACTTGTATTCAAACTTTAAAATGTCAGACTTGATTTGGCCTAAAAAAATGTATCAATTATAATCCACAATAATTAACATTTCCTGTTGCTGCAGGAATATTTTCCTGCTGTGAGTAACTGGTCAAATGAAGATCCTATATCTGTATGCCAAAAACCTTTATTAAAGACAAAACTGGCTTGAACACATTTGTCAAATAATATTAAAGTATCAATGTGATTGCAAAAATCCTTTATTTCAAAGGACCAAAATAATACATTTGAAACAAGCAGTCAAAGGCCATGGGTCAAAATGTATCTCATAACTACATCTGTTCCTGTTGGCATGTTAATGAAACTCAATGTGACTGAGTAAAAGATCAAAATAAAGTTCTCAATATGTTAAATTAATTGAYTTTCAGTAGTATGGCACCAATTTGGAATATCAGAAGAGTCCAACCTTTTTTGTGACATGAGAGAGTACATGTACAGTGTATTTGGAAAGTATTCAGACCCCTTGACTTTTTCCACATACTGTACAGCCTTATTCTAAAATGGACTAAATTGTTATTTTTCCTCGTCAATCTACACACAATAACCCATAATGACAGTAAAAACAGGTTTGAAAAATCACCTTTACATATACCAGTCAGAAGTTTGGACACACCTACTCATTCCAGGGTTTTTTCTTATGTTTACTATTTTCTACCTMGTAGAATAATAGTGAAGACATCAAAACTATAAAATAACACATGGAATCATGCAGTAACCAAAATATATTTGAGATTCTTCAAAGTAGCCACCCTTTACCTTGATGACAGCTTTGCGCACTTTTGGTATTCTCTCAACCAGCTTCATGAGGTAGGCACCTGGAATGTATTTCAATTAACAGGTGTGCTTTGTTGAAAGTGTTTTTTTTTTCTTAATGTGTTTGAGACAATCAGTTGTGTTGTGACAAGGTATGGGTGGTATACAGAAGATAGCCCTATTTGGTAAAAGACCAAGTCCATATTATGGCAAGAACAGCTCAAATAAGACKGTCCAACATTACTTTAAGACATGAAGGTCAGTCCGGAAAATTTCAAGAACTTTGAAAGTTTCTTCAAGTGTAGTCGCAAAAACCATCAATCGCTATGATGAAACTGTCTCTCATGACTTTACCTTGATGATCAGCTCGTTGCGCCTTAACTTTGAGATATTTCTTTACTAACTCCAGCTCTTTAGCGCACCTGGGTATGTGCTCTCGCATACCCAGTCAGAGTAAGGCACTGGAATTATTTCAATTAACAGGTGTGCTTTGTTGAAAGTGTTTTTTTTTCTTAATGTGTTTGAGACAGTCAGTTGTTGTTGTGACAAGGTATGGGTGGTATACAGAAGATAGCCCTATTTGGTAAAAGACCAAGTCCAATTATGAGCAAGAACAGCTCATAGACCGTCCAATAAGCAAATTACTTTAAGACATGCAGGTCAGTCCGGAAAATTTCAAGAACTTTGAAAGTTTCGTTCAAGTGTAGTCGCACAAAAACCATCAATCGCTATGATGAAACTGTCCTCTCATGAGGACCGCCACAGGAAAGGAAAACCCAGAGTTAACTCTGCTGCAGAGAATAAGTTCATTAGAGTTACCAGCCTCAGAAATTGCAGCCCAAATAAATACTTCACAGAGTTCAAGTACAGACACATCACAACATCAACTGTTCAGAGACTGTGTGAATCAGGCCTTCATGGTCGAATTGCTGCAAAGAATCCATACTACTAAAGGACACCAATAATAATAAGAGACTTGCGCTTGGGCCAAGAAACACGAGCTATGGAAATTAGACTGGTGGAAATCTGTCCTTTGGTCTGATGATTCCAAATTTGGAGATTTTTTGTTCTCTAACCCTCCGTGTATTTAATGAGACGGTAGAGTAGGGGTGAACGGATGATCTCTCCGCCCTGTGTTGGTTCCACCCGTGAAATATGGAGGAGGGAGGTGTGATGGTGTGGGGCTGTGCTTGCTGTGCAGTGTTGATTTATTTAGAATTCAAAAGGTACGCATAGTAACCAGCAGTGGCTATCCACAGCATTGCGATGCAGCAGATACTCCAACCCACTCTGGTAGTTGGCTATAGTGGGACTATCATTTCTTTTTCAACAGGACAATGACCCAAAACACACACTCCAGGCTGTGTAAGGGCTATTTGACCAAGGAGAGTGATGGAGTGCTGCATCAGAGACCTGGCCTCCTACAATCACTTCCGATCACAGAGTGAAGGAAAAGCAGCTCAGGAAATGTGGGAACTCTTTCAAGACTGTTGGAAGCCATTCCTCATGAAGCTGCTTGAGAGAATGATAAGAGTGTGGCAAAGCTGTTATCAAGGCAAAGGGTCGCTACTTTGAATAATTCTAAAAACATTTGAAATGTTATTTCTTGATATGGTTTAATGCTTTTTTTGGTTACTACATGATTCCATATGTGTTTTTTCATAGTTTGATGTCGTCTTCAATTATTCTTTCTACATGTAGATTTTTTTTTACAATAAAGAAAAACCCTATGAATGTTTCGGTGTGTCCAAAACTTTTGACTGGTACCTGTATTTCTGAGACAAAAATAGAAAACGCAACATAGCAACACAGTTCAACAACAAAAAGTCAGAGTTTACTCATATATCGAAATCAGTCAATTTCACATGAATTCATTAGGGCCTACATCTTATGGATTTTCACATTGAATGGGCCTTAGGAAGGCATAGGCCCACCCACTTGGGAGCCCAGTCCACCCACTGGGGAGCCATGCCCAGCCAATCAGAATTCGAATTTTTTCAGCACAAAAGGACTTCATTACAGAACAGAAAATACTCCTCAGTTTCATCAGTTTTCCGTGGACGTACTTTTGACAAATTCTCTTAACACAATGTTGGAGGTGGCTTATGGTAGAGAAATTAACATTCAATTCTCTGGAAACACAGCTCTGGTTGGACATTTCTGCAGTCAGCAGTCAATTGCACCCGCCCTCAAAACTTGAGACATCTGTGTGGCAAATTGTGTCTGCTGACAAAACTGGCACATTTTAGTAGTGGCCTTTTATTGTCCACAGCACAAGTGCAACCAGTGTAACGATCATGCCTGTTTAAATCAGCTTCTTGATATGCCACGACCTGTCAGGTGGGATGGATTATCTTGGCAAAGGAAAACGCTCACTCACCAGGGATGTAAACACATTTGTGCACACAATTTGAGAGAAATACGCTTTTGTTTGCTTATGGAAATTTCTGGATCTTTTTTTCAGCTCATGAAACATGGAACCAACAATTTACATGTTGCATTTTATTTTTGGTTCAATATATCTATATATATATAAAGGAAGATATATATAGACGTTTAGGCCTAACCCAGAAAGATAGAGATATGTCGGTGGCCTAGCTACGACACCGACATGCTACGACACCGACATGCATCTCTTTAATGTTAGATGGTTACTGCGTCTGCTATACACAGATATAGACGTGCAGAAAAGGAGGGTAATTTGTAAAATTTTCTATCTGAATATTTCATATAAAGATGAGCGATTATATTGTTAGATTATAGGACTACGTCTGGTAAGATCTGAAACAGTCTTCCTCACCTCAAGTTCAACTGTTGGAGTGCCGGGGCGCACTGCCTTCATATCATAGGCCTGCAGTAGCTAAAGCTTAATAATAGCCACACCATACCATACCAAAACACTTTCTAAACTTTATTAGGGTAATATAAAAAGTAAGTCAAGCCATTAATTACTTTCAATTAAAACAATTCAAAACATGTTTTATTTTTATTAATTAACTTGAAAAACGAGGTTTCATTTCAAGTAAGCAGTTGGAAAATGTGTTTCGTTTCTAGTAAAGGAGTTGAAAAATAAATCCATCAGGATTTGATTTTATGCTTGTAGGCGGCGATGAAGCTAATGTGTATAGGCATGGCAAAGACTTGCCTTCTGATTTCTGCTTAGTTACACGTGACCGTCTTATCCCGTATTATATATAACATCGCTAAATTTGTATGCGCTCAAATATCATTTAGAAAACACGAGAAACTGGTCTAACTCTTCTTCCTGGTTTTAGTGCAGAAGAGCCTGCTAGAGTACCAAGATAGTTATTGGTAATGGACTACATTTAACCAGGATGATGGATAATGATTTCACCACTCATTAATCCGTTTTCTGTTATTTCAAATTGATCGAAATTGACAGAAATCGGCTACCGTTAATCAACATGTTAGGCCAAATCCTTATGTTATGGGTGTGTCTCAGTCTGCCGACAGTATCCTCAGGTGAGAACTTTCTGTTGTTTGCTTCGGCTTAAAGCGGTTCGTTCATTGCCTTAACTCAAATGCTGTTTTTGAAGTAAAATAACAACAATCCACAACGCAATTTCTTATAGACTTGAATATGGTAATGTAGGTTGAGTTCTGAATTAATTGCCCAACTGAGTGTCAGTCTCTTGCGGCCTGGGAAGGGTTGATTGTATAGCCTAACGTTATATCTTCTGTCCCAAATAGAGAACAGATTATTAAAAAAAATCGAGAAGTATTACAACCGCGATAAGTGACACCGAAAATCAAATCACTAAATTTAAAACAACCTAACACCGGACACCACTGGATAACTCCTCACATGGCAGCATATCACCACGCGACACATACTTGTCATACAGACACAATAACACACGCCAGATGAGCCCCATCACGACTCATGATCCCCAGTGGCGTATTGAACACTCAGGTTTGACTTGGAGGATGGATAATGACGAGTCACAGCAAAGATCCGCGAACAGCAACCAGACATGTTCGCATCCATCAGGGATCTCCACAATAAGAGTATAAGTAAACAGACAATTGGCATCTAGTTATTTTTCTAGGGAGGCAAAACTCAGAAACTAGTGCCTACTTTAGACTGTCTACAGGTCAAGCGAACACTGCCAGTGTTTTTAAAGACAATTACTTTTCATCTTGTTTTTATTTTTTTCATATTAACTTTTATTTAACTAGGACAAGTCAGTTTATGAACAAATTCTTATTCTACAACGACGGAC
>NC_036875.1:38967324-38998870 GCF_002910315.2 Salvelinus sp. IW2-2015 | reverse complement strand
GGACCGCCACAGAAAAGAAAACCCAGAAGTTAACTCTGTCTGCAGAGAAATAAGTTCATTAGAGTTACCCAGCCTCAGAAATTGCAGCCCAAATAAATACTTTCACAGAGTTCAAGTAACAGACACATCTCAAACATCAACTGTTCAGAGAGACTGTGTGAATCAGGCCTTCATGGTCGAATTGCTGCAAAGAATCCACTACTAAAGGACACCAATCATAAATAAGGAGACTTGCTTGGCCAAGAAACACGAGCAATGGAAATTAGACTGTTGGAAATCTGTCCTTTGGTCTATGATTCCAAATTTGAGATTTTTGTTCTAACCCCGTGTATATTAATGAGACGTAGAGAAGTAGTGAACGGATGATCTCCGCATGTGTGGTTCCCACCGCTGAAAATATGGAAGGAGGGTGTGATGGTGCTGGGGTCTTGCTTGGTGACATTTGACTTTATTTAGAATTCAAGGTCGCTTAACCAGCATGGCTACACAGCATTCTGCAGCGATACTCCAAACCCATCTGGTCTGTGCTTAGTGGGACTATCAATTTCTTTTTCAACAGGACAATGACCCAAAACACACACTCCAGCTGTGTAAGGGCTATTTGACCAAGGAGACTGATGGAGTGCGCATCAGATGACCTGGCCTCCACAATCACTCGATCACAGAGTGAAGGAAAAGCAGCTCAGCATATGTGGGAACTCTTTCCAGACTGTTGGAAAACATTCCTCATGAAGCTGCTTGAGAGAATGATAAGAGTGTGGCAAAGCTGTTATCAAGGCAAAGGTCGCTACTTTGAATAATCTAAAATATAAAAATGTATTTTGGATTTGTTTAATGCTTTTTGGTTACTACATGATTCCATATGGTTTTTTCATAGTTTTGATGTCTCATTCATTTATTCTACAATGTAGATTTTTTTTTAAATAAAGAAAAACCCTTGAATGTTTCGCGTGTGTCCAAACTTTTGACTGTACTGTATTCTGAGCAAAAATAGAAAAGCAACATACAACAAATTTCAAAATTTTTCTGGTTACATCATATAGGGAAATCAGTCAATTTTCAATGAATTCATTAGGCCCTAATCTTATGGATTTCACATGAATGGGCCTAGAGAAGGCATAGGCCCACCCACTTGGAGGCCCAGTCACCCACTGGGGAGCCATGCCCAGCCAATCAGAATTCGTTTTTTCAGCACAAAAGGACTTCATTACAGACAGAAAATACTCCTCAGTTTCATCAGTTTTCCGGGTGGACGTACTGACAAATTCTCTTAAACAATGTTGGAGGTGGCTTATGGTAGAGAAATTAACATTCAATTCTCTGAAACAGCTCTGTGTGGACATTTCTGCAGTCAGCATGTCAATTGCACACGCCCCTCAAAACTGAGACATCTGTGTGGCATTGTGTCGTGTGCACAAAACTGCACATTTTAGAGTGGCCTTTTATTGTCCACAGCACAAGTGTCACCAGTGTAACGATCATGCTGTTTAATCAGCTTCTTGATATGCCACACCTGTCAGGTGGGATGGATTATCTTGGCAAAGGAGAAACGCTCACTCACCAGGAGTGTAAACACATTTGTGCACACAATTTGAGAGAATACGCTTTTTGTGCTTATGGAAATTTCTGGGATCTTTTATTTCAGCTCATGAAACATGGAACCAACAATTTACATGTTGCATAATATTTTTGGTTCAATATATCTATATATATATAAAGGAAGATATATATAGACGTTTAGGCCTAACCCAGAAAGATAGAGATATGTCGGTGGCATGCTACGACACCGACATGCACGACACCGACATTGCTACGACACACATGCTAACGACACCACATGCTAGACACACATGCTACGACACAGCTCGGCCACCATGCTACGGACACATATATATTTTCAAATCTATCTATATATATATAAAGGAAGATATATATAAGGACGTTTTAGCCTAAACCCCAAAAATAGAGATATGTCGTGGCATGACTACACACACACATCTACGACACCGACATCTTACCCATGCTAAACATGCACACCGACATGCTACGGACACAAACATGTGTGGACACACCGACATGCACTACGACACACATTGCAGACACCGACATGCCTACGACACACATGCTACGGACACCGAATGCAGACATACGAACGAGCTACGACACACATGCCTACACAACACATGCTACGACACCGACATGCCTACGACACCGAGCATCCTACGACACACATGCTACGACCACGAAATCTACGACACACATGCTAGCACGACAGCTCACACCACGCTACGACACCGACATGCATCTCTTTTGATTAGTAATGTGTAAAAATTGTATAAGATACTGGTAACTGTTTTTAACCACTTCTCAACAATGTTGTTCTTGGCACAAACATGCACCAATCCCACTACTTTGTCAGACCAACCACAACACATCCCCCCCCATGAATGGCCTGTGAAAATAACGCAACATGCAGGAATGGACGCATGTATTGACGTAGACAAGAAACGTGTGAAAACCAATGAAGTACGACATCAGCACGAAACAGACTACCCACGAACCCCAGATCGGACCATCGGAAGGCCAGACGACAAGATCAACTACTTTGCTTGTTGCTATTATAATTGGTATGGTACTGTTAGAGGGGTCTCTTTATCCGACGATTCCATACAGTCACGACAGAATGAGCCGTACGTAGATTTACTAAAGATTATTTTACATATTAATAAAGGCCTTATTATATAATTAATCCACCTCTCCTAATCTCTACTTTGATCTCCTGTCTCCAATAAAACGGTTTACTAACAATGTTATGCAGTCCTATACACAGATATAGACGTGCAGAAAGAGGGTAATTGTACAATTTTCTAGCTTGAATATTTCATATAAAGATGAGGCATTATATTGTTAGATTAATAGGGACTTACGTCTGGTAGATCTGAAACAGTCTTCCTCACCTAAGTTCAACTGGGTTGGAGGCCGGGGGCGCCATGCCTTCATTCATAGGGCCTGCAGTAGCTAAAGGCTTAATAATAGCCACACACCATACCATACCAAACATTTCTAAACTTATTTAGGGTAATATAAAAAGTAAGTCAAGCCATTAATTACTTTAAATTAAAACAATTCAAAACATGTTTTATTTGTTATTAATTACTTGAAAAACGGAGTTTCACATTTCAAGTAAGCAGTTGGGAAAATGTGTTCTCGTTTTTAGTAAAGGAGTTGAAAAATAAATCCATCAGGATTTGATTTTATCTTGTAGGCGGCGATGAAGCTAATGTGTATAGGCATGCAAAGACTTGCCTTCTGATTCTGCTTAGTTACACGTGACCATCTTATCCCGTATTAATCATTCGCTAAATTGTATGCGCTCAAATATCATTTAGAAAACACGAGAAACTGGTCTAACTTCTTACCTGGTTTTAGTGCAGAAGAGCCTGCCTAGAGTACCAAGATAGTTATTCGGTAATGACTACATTAACCAGGATGATGGATGAATGATTTCACCCACTCATTATCCGTTTTCTGTTATGTTTCAAATTGATCGAAATGTGACAGAAAATCGGCGCCTACCGTTAATCAACATGTTAGGCCAAATCCTTGTGTTATGGGTGTGTCTCCAGCCTGCTACAGTATCCTCAGGTTGAGAACTTCTTGTTGTTTGCTTCGGCTTAAAGCGGTTCGTTCATTGCCTTAACTCAAATGCTGTTTTTGAAGTAAAATAACAACAATCCAACAACGCAATTTCTTATAGAACATTGGAATATGGTAATGAGGTTGAGTTCTGAAATTATTGCCCAAACTGAGGTCAGCTCTGCGGCCTGGGAAGGGTTGATTGTATAGCCTAACTTTATTAATCTTCTGTCCAAATAGAGAAACAGAATTTGGCATTATTTATATTTTCTAGGAGGCAAAACAAAACAGGCTTACTTTAGACTTCTAAGGCAAGCACACTCAGTGTTTTAAAAGACAATTACTTTCATCTTGTTTTATTTTTTTATTTAACTTTATTTAACTAGGCAAGTCATTATGAACAACATTCTTATTTACAACGACGGCCTACCCTGGCCAAACCCTAACCTGGGCCAATTGTGCACCGCCCTATTGGAGTTATAGCTAATCTCTTACACTAGGCTACAATCACCTGCCATGGATATCTTACTAAATTACTGGAGAATAATAATTATTATTATTATTATTATCGTTCAAATGATTAAACATCCCCTCTTGACCTGGCTATTTGGAACTGGTCCTTGTGTGCAATTTTGGTGCATAATCTTGGGAACACATCACACTGCTAAATCAGCAGCATAAGTGGTGGGTGTGAGTGTTGTGTAAGAGAGTCAGTCAATGTTATTAGAGGTCACCAATTAATCGAATGGAGGATTAATTAGGGCTGATTTTCAAGTTTTCATAGGCAATCGATAATCTGCGTTTTTCGACACGATTGTGGCCGATTAAATTGCACTTGCAGCAGGTTTGGGCCGCCTGGCCCCGTTGCGAACTGTGTGAGGACCATTTCTTCCAAACAAAGACCGTAATTAATTTGCCAGAATTGTACGTAATTATGACATAACATTGGCAAGTTGTACAATGTAACAGCAATATTTAGGACTTAGGATGCCACCCGTTAGATAAAATACGGAACGGTTCTGTATTTTCACTGAAAGAAATAAACGTTTTGTTTTCGTAAATGATAGTTCCACGGATTTGACCATATTAATGACCTAAGGCTCGTATTTCTGTGTGATTATGTTATAATTAAGTTATGATTTGATATTGGATAGAGCAGTCTGACTGAGCGGTATAGGCAGCAGTTGTCGTCGTAAGCATTCATTCAAACAGCACTTTCGTGCGTTTGCCAGCAGCTCTTCTTCTGTGCTTCAAGCATTGAGCTGTTTATGTGACTTCAGCCTATCAACTCCCGAGATTAGCCTGGTGTACACCATGTGAAATGGCTAGCTAGTTAGCGGGGTGCGCACTAATATCAGTTTCAAATCGGTGACGTCAACTCGTCTGAGACACTTGAAATTTGTTCCCTTGCTCTGCACAGGGCCGCGCTTCTCGTGGAAGCAAATGGGTAAACGATGCCTGTCGAGGATGGGTGTTGTTGATGTTGGTTCCTGGTTCGAGCACAGGTTTGGGGCGAGGCAGAGGGACTGGAAAGCTATTACTAGTTACCACTGGCAATTACTAAAGTGCCTTAGAAACATCCAATAGTCAAAGGTAATCATGAAAATACAAATGGTATCAAGAGAGAATAAGTCCTATAAATTCCTATAATAACTACAACTAAAACTTTTCTTACTAGGAATATTGAAGACTCTTGTAAAAGGAACGACCAGCTTTTCATATGTTCTGAGCAAGGCAACTTAAAGGCTTTTTTACATTGGTCAATATTGCAACTTTATACTTTCTTCTCCTACCTTTGTTTGCATTATTTTAACCAAATGAAACAATGTTCATTATTTATTTGAGGCAAAATTGATTTATTGATGTATTATATTTAATTAAATATTAAAGCTATTCATTCAGTATTTGTATGTAATGTCATATATTACAAGATAAAATAAATAAATTGAAAAAATCGTTCAGATTTATACGGCATCGGCTTTTTTTGGGTCTCCAATAAATCGCGTTATCCGCGGCGTTAAAGAAAAAATCATGATCGGTCGACCTCTACAATGTATACCTGATATCAACTGTCGCAAGGTTTTAACAGTTGAAAGTTATGTCATAAATGGCCATTTCACTGTTATGTACATAGTGCTACCATGATATTAGTACTGTTACGGGCGGGGGATAACTAGTACTAGCAGATTATTATACTGTTATTGCTACTAGTGCTCCATGATTATTATACTGTTATTGATCTAGTGCTACCATGATTATTATACTGTTATGTTACAAGTGCTACCAAGATATTATATACTGTTATGCTACAGTATAGCATGATTTATTAACTGTTCTCTTTTAATTAGACAATTTTTACTTTGTATTGAGTGCTATTAAGAATCGTCTCATTTTATACTGTATGATCTTAGGCTACCATGGATTTCAGTAAGAATTGTCGCCTGTTTATGTGAGCAGTAATTGCTTTCTGTTTTCACAATCCATTTAATTCTATACGGTACATGTTGATTTTTGTCTTAGTTGCCCTGAGGTATTTTACAGAGCGCTCTCACAATCTACTGGCCTCCTGAGTTCAGCGCTGTTGGCGTATTTGGATGAGAACATATATATCTTCCCCTATTGGCAGTGTGACGCATAATGCGAAGTGGAGCTCGACAGGAGTGGGATTAAAGGAGCTGTGGATCCAACTTCTGGAGGAAGAGAATCACACATCTTATGCGAGACTGAGGAAGGTGTTCAAAGACACATGAACACTGCAAGAGCTCCTTCAACCAGACAAGTTAGTGCCTCAATCAGAAGCATGTTTTGAATAGATAGCTAACACGTAAAAACACTCATTGAAAGATGAAGAGACTGATGTTACAATGTGGTTGTTCCCTTTTAGGTGACCATACATTGGAGAAACTGTACAAGTGTGAGTGGATGAGCGAAGGAACGGTGCTTTACAGATTGGACTGAACAGTATGATATCGAGGAGGAGGACTGTCCGTTATTTGAATATGAAGAACAAAGATGGATTGCCACCTGGTTCATCAGCGGAACATCACCAAAATGAAGTGGAATGCTTATGTTCCTAAACCTTGAAGCCAAATTTCACTATCTAACCCATACGTGTTATTTGAATGGCTTGAAAAATATGTTTTCTATCAGAGAAGCATGCTGAGAATGAGACAGTATTCATTATTAAATTAAAGACTTAAATTCGTTTTTTACACAATTTAAGTAGCTTACTATTTCTGTCTTGGAGGATTCTCAATTACATGTGTACATTACAGTTAGATTTTCAACAAGTAGTCCTTTTTGTTGACTTGTCCAGCTAGCCTTCCTCCTGGATAGTGCTACAGCAGATGCTGTCATCTGAAGAAACAACCATAACAACACTATAGAGATGTATATATTTGATCAATATCCTTGCATGTTTGTACATTTGCATCAATATTCTGATGTCTTTATATTTAATCAAATCTTGATGTTTGTATATGTTAACAATATCCTGATGTTTGTGTATTTGCTTTACACCAGTCCACCGCAGGTAACTTGCTTCAGAAGAACCCTCCTATCTGTGAACCTGCCATCCAACAGGCTTCTACCGAAAGCAATTCATGATATTTTGGAGAAGAGATGGCGTAGAGAATCCATGATGATGTGGTGCATTTGGAGAGACCCTGCCTAACGGGGATGGGACGTATCAGAAGAGAACCCATCTCACTTGTCCCCTGAAGACCTACAGAAGTACGACTACAACATGCACTGTCAACACATTAGAGGTTATGTGGTTTCTGCTATGCTAACAGGGACAGCATCTTACAGCCAACAGGCAGGAATCTCAGGGTTAGTAGTTCTCCTATTATCCAATCAGTTTCTCAAGGGACCCTCGGAATTCACTTTTTTGTTCTAAAACTATTACATCTAAATGTTTTGTCTCGACTTCCTATATGTCATTCATTCTATTTAGCGAACCAGTTGTGTATGGGCAGCCTCTTTTCAAACGTGCATTCTTATGGCCACTGTGAAAAAGTGATGTGTGACCTTTGCCCCTAGAGTCTGATCAGTTTTGATCACGATTTAACACTAAACAATGATATCATTATCTTAATCATTGTCTAGTTAATGTCTTAACTTATAGAGTATGTTGTAATGAATCAAATGAATTCACAATTGAGCAATTCTTCTGATCTCAGGGCTCGCCATCATCATTACCACCATGTTCATGTTCCATGGTCTTTGTATTGGTCACATTGGCCTTCGGTGTTATTTGGTACGTCAAAGCCCTCTTCACCACTATAGACACCAACAGACACAAATTGTGTCAACGATTTAAAACATCCAGTGCATCATGCTACATGTGAACGTCAATAATACACAACACCATTAGTGTTACATGTATTTTGTTTTGTCATTGAAATTGGATTGAAACAGTTTTGATTTAGATTACCCAATGATGATGAAGAGAAGGAAAACTTAATTGCCACATCTTTTTCTCCATTTATCCAAGTAAATAAGAAAAGCGTCTTTGGAAAGGAAGAGGTAAGTTCCACTATTCTTTTAAGCACTATGTTCCCTGTTGATTAATACTTGCAAAATGAGAGTTTTCTAACACACTCATTGCTGCAGTGTCTACTAACATTATATTTGTGTTTAAACAAATATCTGACATTTGAACTCGTTGTTTATTGGAAATAGCAATTCATTTTTCAGTATTACACAGGGAAAAGGGGATTAGTCCGGTTTTGAAATTCTGGAGGGCTATTTATAGCAGATTAATCTTTCTACGTGTCTTCTAGAATCCAACAGCTGGAAAGGAAAAACGTGTCCAAGTGAGTTACTGAACTGTAATGTGCTGTATGCAATAGCAGGAGTGAAATCCTTATATGAAGATTTCATATCATCAGTAAACATACTCAACTATACTCAACTTTCCTTACTGAAAAGTTGAAGTGGAAGTTATTGTGAAATGTTCCTTCTACCCCTGGCCAAACCCTAACCTGGGCCAATTGTGCACCGCCCTATGGGAGTTATAGCTAATCTCTTACACTAGGCTACAATCACCTGCCATGGWTATCTTACTAAATTACTGGAGCTAAATATTACTCAATTTATAAGTCAATGTACCCTTTAAAAAAAATCTTTAGTATAGTCTATTGTGTCTGTCAACGTGATTTCTCGAAGTTACTTTGACTTACAACCTGCACCAGTACAGTTTGCCTAGATATAAGTGTTGATGAGTACAACTAGATTTTTCAGTCAATCGTGCTTGCCTGAAGTTTATCCATATAGTTTCCTGGAAATGTGATTGTTTTGGATCGAGGTATGAAGTAACTGCTAGGACTAGGCTATTTCTGATTGTTTCAAATATAAAGTTTCAAATACGATTGTTCATATTTTTATTTTATTGCTATTCCCATGACATGCTTAGGATAGTATTTGTTTTCACTCACTAAGGGTACATAACATATTAAAAATATATAGCCTACTCCTTGATTTAGAAGAATGTGAACTCTAAATAGGATACCAAGATATGTGCAGTAGGCCCAGACCTACAGTCCAATGGACATTTAAATGAATGATATTTAATAATTGATTCTTGAAGAACATGTCTCATAAGTACAACTACCTTACCCTATTAGGCTATACCTAAAACAGTGTTTCCCAACCCTGGTCCTCCAGTCCCCCCAACAGTGAACATGTTCATTGTAGCCCTGGACAAGCACACCTGATTCAACTTGTCAACTATTCACCAAGCCCTCAATGAGCTGAATGGGGTGTGTTTGTCCAGGGTTAAAACTATAAAATGTGTACTGTTGGGTGGACTATAGGACCAGGGTTGGGAAACACTGAGTTTAAATGTAAGGTTTTCCTCCATTGTTTCCATTTGTTCTTGTAAACAGACAAATTTTCGAGGTCAAGTTTTATTTGTCACATGCACCAGTACAGTGAAACACTTGATTTGCTAGTCCTACCCAACAGTGCAGTATTGAATATCAAAAGATATAACTAATATTCTAAATTAAAGAGGAAGCTATATACAGGGTCAGTGCCAGTATTACATTTACAATGTGCAGGGATACTGAGGTAGATATTTACATGTAGGCATGGATTAGGAGAAAGTGACTGGTAGCGGGATAAATAATCATAATAAACAGTATGTCAGTGTAGCGTGGTTTGTTCTGCGTTGTGTAATTTAATGAGGACACTGCCACAACTGGAGGTCTGCTGGTTGGATTTTTATTTGCCCTGCACACGAAGAGACAACGCACAATATGTTAGTCCTTGGCACAGTCACAGCTCTCAGGCACCTCGCTAGCTGAAGGTCAGGCAAGAGAGAACAATAGAAGGGTACAGTAACACAGATCCCCCACGATGGACCAAACCAAAATATACAAAACTTTTACAATCAAGTCTATCTACAATATAGATATGAAAAAGTGTTTGGACACAACAAAATAACAATAGCTATACAGCTGTAATTAAATAAAAAACACTGAATTATTATTATTATTATCATCAAATGATTAACATCCCCTCTTGACCTGGCCTATTTGAACTGGTCCTTGTGTGCAATTTGGTGCATAATCTAGGYGAACACATCACACTGCTAAATCAGCAGCATAAGTGGTGGGTGTGAGTGTGTGTAAGAGAGTCAGTCAATGTATTAGAGGTCGACCAATTAAATCGGAATGGAGGATTAATTAGGGCTGATTTCAAGTTTTCATAGCAATCGATAATCTGCGTTTTTCGACACGATTGTGGCCGATACATTGCACTCCACGAGGAGCCTGCACGGAAGGCTGACTACTTGTTACGCGAGTGCAGCAAGAAGCCAAGGTAAGTTGCTAGCTAGCATTAAACTTATCTTATAAAAAACAATCAATCAAAACATAATCACTAGTTAACTACACATGGTTGATGATATTACTAGTTTATCTAGCTTGTCCTGCGTTGCATATAATCGATGCGGTGCCTGTTAATTTCTCATCGATCACAGCCTACTTCGCAAACGGGTGATGATTTAACAAGCGCATTTGCGAAAAAAGCACTGTCGTTGCACCAATGTGTACCTAACCATAAACATCAATGCCTTTCTTTTAAAATCAATACACAAGTATATAATTTTAAACCTGCATATTTAGTTAATATTGCCTGCTAACATGAATGTCTTTTAACTAGGGAAATTGTGTCACTTCTCTTGCGTTCTGTGCAAGCAGTCAGGGTATATGCAGGCAGTTTGGCCGCCTGGCCCGTTGCGAACTGTGTGAGGACCATTTCTTCCAAACAAAGACCATAATTAATTGCAAGAATTGTACGTAATTATGACATAAGTTGTACAATGTAACAGCAAATATTAGACTTAGGGATGCCACCTGTTAGATAAAATACGGAACGGTTCTGTATTTCACTGAAATAATAAACGTTTTGTTTCGAAATGATAGTTTCCGGATTTGACCATATTAATGACCTAAGGCTCGTATTTCTGTGTGATTATGTTATAATTAAGTCTATGATTTGATATTGGATAGAGCAGTCTGACTGAGCGGTGATAGGCAGCAGTTGGCTCGTAAGCATTCATTCAAACAGCACTTTCGTGCGTTTGCCAGCAGCTCTTCGCTGTGCTTCAAGCATTGCTGTTTATGACTTCAAGCCTATCAACTCCCGAGATTAGGCTGGTGTAACCGATGTGAAATGGCTAGCTAGTTAGCGGGGTGCGCACTAATAGCGTTTCAATCGGTGACGTCACATCGCTCTGAGATCTTGAAGCAGTTGTTCCCCTTGCTCTGCAAGGGCCGCGCTTTTGTGGAGCGATGGGTAACGATGCTTCGAGGATGGCTGTTGTCGATGTGTTCCTGGTTCGAGCACAGGTTGGGGCGAGGAAAGAGGGACGGAAGCTATACTGTTACACGGGCAATACTAAAGTGCCTTTAAGAACATCCAATAGTCAAAGGTATATGAAATACCAAATGGTATAGAGAGAAATAGGTCCTATAATTCCTATAATACTACAACCTAAAACTTCTGTACCTGGGAATATTGAAGACTCTTGTTAAAAGGAATCACCAGCTTTCATATGTTCTGAGCAAGGAACTTAAAGGCTTTTGTTACATGGCACATATTGCACTTTTACTTTCTCTCTCCTACACTTTGTTTTTGCATTATTTAAACCAAATTGAACATGTTTCATTATTTATTTTGAGGCTAAATTGATTTATTGATGTATTATACCCGCTGGAGGCCTGCTGGAGGTCATTTTGCAGGGCTCTGGTAGTGCTCCTCCTTGCACAAAGGCGGAGGTAGCCGGTCCTGCTGCTGGGTTGTTGCCCTCCTACGGCCTCCTCCACCGTCTCCTGATGTACTGGCCTGTCTCCTGGTAGCGCCTCCATGCTCTGGACACTACGCTGACAGACACAACAAACCTTCTTGCCACAGCTCGCATTGATGTGCCATCCTGGATGAGCTGCACTACCTGAGCCACTTGTGTGGGTTGTAGACTCCGTCTCATGCTACCACTAGAGTGAGAGCACCGCCAGCATTCAAAAGTGACCAAAACATCAGCCAGGAAGCATAGGAACTGAGAAGTGGTCTGTGGTCACCACCTGCAGAATCACTCCTTTATTGGGGGTTGTCTTGCTAATTACCTATAATTTCCACCTTTTGTCTATACCATTTGCACAACAGCATGTGAAATGTATTGTCAATCAGTGTTGCTTCCTAAGTGGACAGTTTGATTTCACAGAAGTGTGATTGACTTGGAGTTACATTGTGTTGTTTAAGTGTTCCCTTTATTTTTTTGAGCAGTGTATTAAGTTAAAATAAAAGTGTTCATTCAGTATTGTTGTAATTGTCATTATTACAAATAAATAAATAAAATTTAAAAAATCGTCTGATTTATCGGCATCGGCTTTTTTGGTCCTCCAATAATCGGTATCGGCGTAAAAAAAATCATAATCGGTCGACCTCTACAATGTATACCTGATATCAATGTCCAAGGTTTTAACAGTTGAACAGTTATGTCATAAATGTCATAAATGGCCATTTCACTGTTATGTTACTATTGCTACCATGATGCTACCATGATTATTATACTGTTACGCTACTAGTGCTACCATGATTATTATACTGTTATGATGCTAGTGCTACCATGATTATTATACTGTTATGTTACTAGTGCTACCAAGATTATTATACTATTATGTTACTAGTGCTACCATGATTTCAGTAAGTAATTGTGCCTGTTTATGTGACAGTATTGCTTCTGTTTCCATCCATTAATTTATACCTGTGTTTGCCAATTTTTTTTCTAGCTACCCATTCCCTGAAGTATTTCTACACAGCACTCCCACAATCTACTGGCCTTCCAGAGTTCAGCGCTGTTGCGTATTTGGATGAGGAACCAATATATTCCTATGACAGTTCTACAAAGGAAGTGGTAGCTCAACAGGAGTGGGTTAAAGAAGCTGTGGATCCAGACTTCTGGGGAAGAAGTACACACATTCTTATGGAGACTGAGAAGGTGTTCAAAGACAACATGAACACTGCAAGAGCTCGCTTCAACCAGACAAGTTAGTAGGCCGTCATCAGAGCATGTTTTGATAGATAGCTAACCGTAAACACTCATTGAAGATTGAAGGATCGATGTTACAATGTGTTCTTCCCTTTTAGGTGCCCATACATTGCAGAAAATGTACAGCTGTGAGTGGGATGAGGAAACTGGTGCTACAGAGGGACGTGAACAGTATGGATATGGAGGAGAGGACTTCCTGTTATTTGATCTGAAAAATGAAAGATGGATTGCACCTGTTCGTCAGGGACTCATCACCAAAATGAAGTGGGATGATAATGTTCCTAAACTTGAAGCCAAAATTCACTATCTAACCCATACGTGTATTGAATGGCTGAAAAAATATGTTTTCTATCGGAGAAGCATGCTGGAGAAAACAGGTATTATTATTAAAACTTAATTCGTTTTTACACAATTTAAGTAGCTTTACTATTTCTATGTCTTGGAGATTCTAATTACACGTGTGCATACGTTTAAATTTTTCAAACAAGTAGTCCTTTTTGTTGACTTGTCCAGTAGCCTTCCTCTGGAATAGTGTACAGCCAGATGCTGTCATCTGAAGAACAACATAAACACTATAGAGATGTATATATTTGATCAATATCCTGATGTTTGTATGTTTAATCAATATCCTGATTGTATATTTGATCAATATTCTATATATTTATCATATATCTTTGTATATTTTACAATATCCATGCAGTGCCACTGCAGGTAACTTTGCTTCAGAAAGAACCTCCTATCCTGTGACCTGCCATGCAACAGGCTTCTACCGAAGCAATCATGATATTTTGGAGAAGAGATGGAGTAGAGATCCATGATGATGTGGTGCATGAAGAGACCCTGCCTAAGGGGATGGGACTATCAGAAGAGACCCATCTCACTGTGTCCTGAAGACCTACAGAAGTACGACTACACATGCACTGTCCACACATTAGAGGTGATGTGTGTTCTGTATGCTAACAGGGACAGCATTTACAGCAACAGCAGGAATCGTCAGGGTTAGTAGTTCTCCTATTATCCAAATCAGTTCTCAAGGACCCTCGGAATTCACGTTTTTGTTTCTAAATATTACATCTAAATGTTTTGTTCTCGACTTCTATATGTCATTCATCTATTAGCAACCAGTTGTGTATGAGCCTCTTTTTCAAACGTGCATTCTTATTGGCCACTGTGAAAATGTTTGATGACCTTTGCCCTAGAGTCTGATCAGTTTTGATCACGATTTAACACATAAACTATGATCTTATCTAATCAATGTCTTCCTAATTGTGGTGATGTTTTTTTTTTACCTAGCACAAGTGATGAAATGGAAAAAAACAATACGTTTTCGTAACTGCCCAGGTAGGGATTTGGTAGTGTTGTGATACATTTTATATTGAATAGTGGCCCCCCATTCATTGGATTTCTTCATGTATTTTCTGCTTACTAAAACCTGGCGATTATTGAAGCAGGGTGTATCTAATCGCACGACTCCGCATATGCCACACACTGTGGGGTAAGCTAAGATATAGATGGTTGTGGATGTAGAGATTTCACAAAGTCACCCACTGTTTTGGGTGATCAGCTTGCTCAAGCACCTGGGAATCCTGTTTTTTTGTTTCTGTTCGTTTTTGATTATGCGTGTTTTACATGAATATTACACCATGGCATTTTCTACTTGATGTTCTCAGTTCAGAATTAACACGAGTTGTAATATTCTAGACTTCTATATGTCATTCATCTATTAGCAAACCAGTTGTGATATGGCAGCCTCTTTTCAAACGTGCATTCTTATTGGCCACTGTGAAAAGTGATGTTGTGATCCTTTGCCCCTAGAGTCTGATCAGTTTTGATCACGATTTAACACTAAACATGATTCATTCTAACTAATCAGTTAAGTCTTGTTTTGTAATGAAATCAAATGAATTCACATTGAGCAATTCTTCTTTGATCTCAGGGCATCATCATTACCACCATGTTCATGTCCATGGTCTTTGTATTGGTCACATTGGCTTCGGTGTTATTGGTACGTCAAGCCCTCTTCACCACTATAGACACCAACAGACACAAATGTGTCAACGATTTAAAACATCCAGTGCATCATGTACATGTGAACGTCAATAATACACAACACCATAGTGTTACATGTATTTTGTTTTGTCATTGAAATGATTGAAACAGTTGTGATTTAGATTACCATGATGAGAGAGAAGGAAAACTAATTGCCACATCTTTTCTCCATTTATCCAAGTAATAAAGAGAAAGGTCTGGAAAGGAAAGGTAAGTTCCACCTATTCTTTTAGCCACTAATCAATCAATGTATTATATATAGCCCTTCTTGCATGCAGCTGATATCTCAAGGTGCTGTACAGAAACCAGCCGAAAACCCAGAACAGCAAGCAATGATGGTGTGAAGCCGGTGGTAGGAAAAAACTCCCTAGAGAGGCAAACCTCGAAGAACCTAGAGAGGAACCAGCTAATGAGGGGTGGCCAGTCCTCTTCTGGCTGTGCCGGGTGGAGATTATAACGGAACATGGCCAAGATGTTCAAATGTTCATAAATGACCAGCATGGTCAAATAATAATAATCACAGTAGTTGTCGAGGGTGCAGCAAGTCAGCACCTTCAGGAGTAAATGTCAGTTGGCTTTTCATAGCCGATCATTAAGAGTATCTCTACCGCTCTGCGGTCTCTCACAGTTTAATGTTGACAATGTTAAAATAAAGAAATATGCTGCTTTTCAGTGAGCCATCCAGCTGATCTCTCCAGTGCCCGAATCAAGACGACTGGTAAGAATATTTAATTCCCTGTTATTTGTATAGCTTCATATTTGGAGTTGAAAACAGGTTCTTCAATGAACAATCTGAAACCAGTCAATGAATGCAAATMAATCTAAATGTCACTTTAAATGCACCAAWGACTTGACYCAGACTCTCCTTCAAGGTATTTTGTGGACCTGAAGACACTGTCAAGTTATGAGTTTATTAGTCATCCAGACCTCTTATAGGTTCTTAAACAAACCCATGTCTGGATGGTGGCCTCTCCTTCCCCATAAATTATTTTCAGTTTGTTGTTTATTTATCCACACGTCACATGTACAAATGTAGCTCCGTTGGTAGAGCATGGCGGTTGCAACGCCACTGTTGTGGGTTTGTTTCCCACAGGGGACTAGTAGGGGAAAAATTATGAAAATGAATGCACTCACTACTTTTAGGTGGTCTGGAGAAGAGTGTCTGCTACAGGACTAGAATGCAGAGGGAGAAAAAATCAGATAGCTTGTGGCAGGGATCTTATTCAAATGTACACGTGCACATAATACTGTGATTATTGTCAATAGATTATGGTCATTTATACGTGCACATAATACTGTGATTATTGTCAATAGATTATGGTCATTTATGGGGTATGCATTTTATATGCCATGAAAAATATTATTCCCGCTAATATTGTAGTGCAATCCATTTTTGAAATAAATAATCTTCTGTTGTTTTAAGGTGAATTTTGTTCAGGAAAGTTCAGGATGAATGTTTTCATATTTAAGGTTACGACAGATCGTCCAACAGAAGCGGTACAATTTCCTCAAGCTCTTCAAAGGTCTCTGATGACTGGAGACTATACGTAAGTATCCATTATATTGTGTTGAATAATATCAGCATGTAAAGTACATGTTTTGGATCCTGTGTGACAGATGAACTTGTGCATTGATTTTGTACATGGATATAACTTTCGAAGTGCTGTGCTTTGTTCTCTGATTACACATTTTTTATTTTCTTTGCTTTCCCCTAGATCTCTTGCCAACAGAAAATATATAAAGGGCTGGAAAGCTTAAGTAAGTTGGGATCTGCTTAACATCTCATTTGCTGTATGTTATTGGAATAGTTTTGATATTCTTTAGTTACACGAATCTGCTTTAATAGTAAGTTCTCTTTCCTAGGTGTTTAGTTTAGGTCGACTGCAGTTGGAGGGGTGTCTTCTTTTGTGATCTTGGACACCTCAATTATCCGTGGAGTTACAAAATATATCAGAGGGTTTGGAATTTGTTAATTCAGTATATTAACTACCATACAAAGCTCTCAAACTACTAATGTATACACTAAAAAGTAATCTTCCTGATACTAGGGTTGGCACAATTATCATATAGTCGTGAAACCAACAATTATGGACAATAACGTTGAACCAAAACAAACAGTCGTCATAATCGCCTTAATACGTTCATTTTAGGAGAAGGGGGATCCTACTTTATATTCAAGAACATACAGTTTACCCAATAGAAGTTTTAAATTTTTAAATTAAGTGGGTAAAGTTGGCAATCATTTTATGAGGAGAATGACACGGTCAGGAGTAGGAGATTCCTTTTCAAAGGTTCCAAGCGGTCAAAACCATACGTTTTTGAGACGGGTGTCAACGAAGTTGTTGTATTAGTTAGGTAAAGATGCATTACAAGCAAAAAAATGTTTTCTACAAATCACAATCATGACAATATCTACCCTTTGCATGACAATTAATCATTACCCAAAATTCCATAATGCTCACAGCGTCAATAGTAAGTAGTGTATGATATTATATAATAAAATATATTGTTGCGGCCTTAACCCAGTACCTGGAAACCTCGTCAAGAAATTTGGCCCAATGGGAATATATGGAACAGTAGTGCAGTTTGTGACTGACAGATCTGCTTCGAGGACTCCGTCTACTTAGAGGGCTCCGTCTGCTTCGAGGGCTCCGTCTGCTTCGAGGGCTCCGTCTGCTTCGAGGGCTCCGTCTGCTTCGAGGGCTCTGTCTGCTTCGAGGGCTCCGTCTGCTTAGAGGGCTCCGTCTGCTTCGAGGGCTCTGTCTGCTTGGAGGGCTCCGTCTGGCTTAGAGGGCTCCGTCTGCTTCGAGGGCTCCGTCTGCTTCGAGGGCTCCGTCTGTTTCGAGGGCTCCGTCTGCTTAGAGCAACAATTTTTTCAAATTTGGGTCGTGGGAGGTTTTGAATGGGTCGTGGGTGTTGAGTAACAAAAAAAACATTTGGAAGTAAAGTGTTTCCAAATATTGTGTATAGACACATGTGTAACTGTCATGAATGGAACAAAATTAATTTGATAGTCCACATTCTAGCCTCGGAAATCCCAGACCTATGCTGGAACATTGTTACGTTGTTGTAGGCAGCCCGTCTGCCTGTAGGGAGGCAGTCAACACTCCATTTTCATCTGTTTTCATATCAGTTACCTAGTCTCACCTATAGGCCTTTTTAGTAGTACTATATTTTTTGGATAGTCATAGCCAGCTAGCTAACATAGTATCCCTCTGTTTGTGCCGGGTGTTTGAGTATCTAAACTAGCCAGCTGCATTTGCTAGCAAAGTAAGTGAAACTGAAAGGGAAAGAAAGCTACTCCATTTTTTAAGAAATTAATTTGTCTCTTGGAGTCAACTACTCACAACATGTTATGCACTGCAGTGCTAACTAGCTGTAGTTTATGCTTTCAGTACTAGATTCATTCTCTGTTCCTTTGATTGGGTGGACAACATGTCAGATCATGCTGCAAGAGCTCTGATAGGTTGGATACTTCCTCTGGAAGTTTTCATAATTACTGTATAAGTCTATGGAAGGGGGTGAGAACCAAGAGCCTCGTAGGTTTTGTATTGAAGTCAATGTACCCAGAGGAGGATGGAAGTTAGCTGCCCTCCGGCTACACCATGGTGCTACCTTACAGAGTGCTGTTGAGGCTACTGTAGACCTTCATTGCAAAACCGTGTGTTTTAATCAATTATTTGGTGACCTGTGAATATATTATGTATAGTTTTATCTAAAAATGATAACTTTTTTAATGTTACTATTTTTATGAAATGTACCGACGGGGATGGTCCTCCCCTACCTCCTCTGAAGAAGCTCCACTGTTGTGCACCAATATGGATATTACATTAGATGACTGTTTAGGGCAAACTAAGTGCCTGAGTGTTCTTATTTGGGGAGTGATGAGCCCTCTACACTGCAGGATTTCCCTAACACATTTCCACCAACATATTGGAATGAGAACCAAATTAAAATAGGGATACTAGGCATGGTTAATGATTACAAGTGATTATATCATAATCTCAGAACTAAAGGTGTGAGAGTGTCTGGGAAATAATTTTACTTTATTCTTTCAAGTCTTCACTGTTATTTTATTTAACAGTTAGGAAGAGATTGACTGCATCACTACTGGTCTTTGTGTGAGGTATTGATGTGTTGGAAGGGACCGAACTGTCTGTTCAAGCAGTTGGCACACAGTTTGGACACTCATCGGTACAACACTAGACGTGCAACCAGAGGTCTCTTCACAGTCCCCAAAACAGAGGCTGGGAAACGCACAGCTTTAAATAGCCATGACTACATGGAACTCTCTGCCACCCCAGGTAACTCAAGCTAGCAATAAACCAGTTTTAAAAAACTGATAAAAGAACACCTTACTACACAAAGGGGACTGTGAAGAGACACATTTTATATATCTTGTAGTGTAATTTGCAATGTATTAGACCTAGATATTATGTGTATATACGGACATTTTAGGCTGTGACGTTTTTAAATGTATGTAATTCAGTCCTTAGCTAATAATGTTCTAAGTACTAAGTCATGTGGACCTCAGGAAGAGTAGCTGATGCTTTTGTAGTGGCAAAAAAGACCCAAGTATCAGGAACATATTTGTTCTGCTGGAGAAATAATGTAAATGTTCTAATTTATTTTCACAAATAATAAAGATGTTATTGCATTGCCAAAGTTTTGAGTTTGATTCCCGCTGGGGGCAAATATACTAAAATGTATGCAGTTACTGTACTGTAAGTTACTTTGTATTTAAGATATATATATATATATATACAGTACCAGTCAAATGTTTGGACACCTACTCATTCAAGGGTTTTTGTTTATTTTTTACTATGTTCTACATTGTAGAATAATAGTGAAAACAAACTATGAAATAACAGATATGGAATCATGTAGTAACCAAAAAAGTGTTAAATCAAAATATATTTTAGATTCTTCAAAGTAGCCACCCTTTGCCTTGATGACCAACTCAGCTCATAGGGATAGGAAAGAGAGTACAAGCCAATATCAGGATGCATGTTTTGTTAGAGGTGTCGGGTGTACAGTGCATAGCAATACATCTATAGCTACAGTGAAGTTGAACTATTTCAGTAGATGAGGACAAAGGAGAGGACGAATATATAATCTCGGTTTCAAGACGACTATAAGAGCTGATGAATAGGACGTGAATGGTTGGAGGAAACTACTGGAGGAAAACAAGGCTAGAGGGAGAAACCCACCAGAGGTCAAATGTGATGAAAGGTCACGATGATGACTGGGTGACAAATATTTACATTGGCGACGTCAACGCAGCCACAACAGCATGACAGCTGTAATTGAATACAGACTACGTGGGCAGTTCTGGGGAAAAACTCGGAACACTTCAAGGGATTTTCGGACTAAATCTTAAAGTAAAAATGTGTTAAGAGAAAAGAAAGCTGTTTACCAGGATCTGGAGAGAATACTATAAGCTCATCCTTAACCCCTGACCTATACATGTCACCTTGCCTAATGTAACCTTGTTGTTCTTGTGTTCACGTGGCAAATCCCTCCCAAGTCATACTTCGACATTCCAAAAATCTGATTGTTTGTGGCCGTTAGACAAATGTCTAATATTGAAACATCAAGTTGATTCCATGATAAATATCTTGAATACCCTCCAATGACATCAAGTTGATTCCATGATAAAATATCTGTTGAATACCATCCAATGACATCAAGTTGATTCCATGATAAATATCTGTTGAATACCCTCCAATGACATCAAGTTGATTCCATGATAAATATCTGTTGAATACCCTCCAATGACATCAAGTTGATTCCATGATAAATATCTGTTGAATACCCTCCAAGACATCAAGTTGATTCCATGATAAATATCTGTGAATACCCTCCAATGACATCAAGTTGATTCCATGATATCTACGTTGCAGTGCATCATGTTCCAGTTCTAAGGCCCCGTTTGTCTTCTCATGCTGGGAATGCAATGGCGTAATAAATCCCACCCGAACGTCCAGTCTCCAGCCCAGTAGTAAGTGGGAACAGAACAGAGAACGGGATATATTTGGGTGATGATCACTCGTCCCAGCCCCTCTGCTTTCCCCCTCCAGTCTGTAGGACACACAGCTAATTGGGCGGTCATTATCTCATAAAGCTGAGACGAAGATCACGTCTCTAAATGGAGCATTATATCCATAACAATGTCCCTTGCGCATACTTGGTCTTGTTGGCTGCTTTTTTCCTTGTTATTTCAGTATAGGTTGAGATGGGTGATGTCTGAATGATTCCTGTCTTGTAGGTCAAGAGCAGAAAGACCCATCTCCCCTCCCTAGTCGTCATCAGATCCAAAGTGAGGTCCACTCCGCCTCTCGTTGACATACAGTACATTCTGAAAGTATTCAGACCCTCTTTCCACCTTTTGTTACTGTACGTTACAGCCTTTTTCTAAAATGTATTAAATACTTTTTTCTCATCATCTTACACACATACCCATAGTGACAAAGCGAAAACAGGTTTTTAGAAATATATATTATATATACTATATATATTATTAAATGCACATATATATTAAATTATATATATGATAAAAATTCAATAAATACAGAATACCTTATTTACATAAGTATTCAGACCCTTTGCTATGAGACTCGAAATTGAGCTCAGGTGGGATCCTGTTTCCATTGATCATCCTTGGGATGTTCTACACCTTTATTGGAGTCCACCTGATGTAAATTCAAGTGATTGGACATGATTTGTGAAAGCACACACCTGTCTATATAAAATCCCATAGATCCCACAGTTGACATGTAACCAAGCCATAGGTCAATGGAATTGTACGTAGAGCTGGGAGACAAGATTGTGTCTAAGGACAGATCTTGGGGAAGGGTACCAAAATGTTTCGCAGCATTGAAGGTCCCCAAGAACACAGTTGGCATCCATCATTCTTTAAATGGAAGAAGTTTGGAACCACCAAGTCTCTTCCTAGAGCTGGCCGCCCGGGCCAACCTGAGCAAACGGGGGAGAAGTGCCTTGGTCAGGGAGGTGACAAAAACCTGATGGTCACTCTGACAGAGCTCCAGAGGTCCTCTGTGGAGATGGAGAACTTCCAGAAGGACAACCATCTCTGCAGCACTCCACCAATCAGGCCTTTATGTAGAGTGGCAGACGGAAGCCACTCCTCAGTAAAGGCACATGACAGCCCACTTGGAGTTTGCCAAAAGGCACCTAAAGGACTCTCTGACCATGAGAACAAGATTCTTTGGTCTGATGAAACCAAGATTGAACTCTTTGGCCTAAATGGCAAGCGTATGACTGGGAGAAACCTGGCACCATCCCTACGGTGAAGCATGTGGTGGTGTAGCATTGTGCTGTGGGGATGTTTTTCAGCAGACTAGTCAGAATCGAAAGATGAACGGAGAAGTACCAAGAGATCCTTGATGAAAACCTGCTCCAGAGCACTCAGAGGACCTCAGACTGGGGCGAAGGTTCACCTTCCAACAGGACAACAACCCATAAGCACACAGCCAAGACAACGCAGAAGTCTCTGAATGTCCTTGAGGGCCAGCCAACCCGGACATGAACCTGATCGAACATCTCTGGAGAGAACTGAAAATAGCTGTGCAGCTACTCTCCCCATCCAAACTGACAAGGCTTGAGAGGATCTGCAGAGCAGGAATGGGAGAAACTCACCAAATACAGGTGTGCCAAGCTTGTTGCGTCATACCCAGGAAGACTCAAGGCTGTAATCGCCACTCAAGGCTGTAATGGGTCATGAGCCCCATAGGTCTCTGCTTAGCCACTAACTTGGGGGAAAATAGTATTATGGAGTGTTTGCTGAGCCACTAATCTGGGAAAGAGTATTATGGAATGTTGTTTAGTCACTAACTGGGGTAGGAGTATTATGGAATGTTGTTTAGTCACTAACCTGGGGGTAGGAGTATTATGGATGTTGTTTATCACTACCTGGGGGAGAGTATTTAGGAATGTGTGTTTAGTCACTAACCTGGGGAAGGAGTATTATGGAATGTTGTTTAGTCACTAACCTGGGGGTAGGAGTATTATGAATGTTGCTTAGTCACTAACCTGGGGGTAGGAGGATTATTGGAATGTTGTTTAGTCACTAACCTGGGGGTAGGTATATAGGAATGCTGTTTAGCTACTAACCTGGGGGTGAGAGTATTATGGAATGTTGTTTAGTCACTAACCTGGGGGTAGGAGTATATGGAATGTTGTTTAGCACTATAACCTGGGGGTAGGATTATTATGGAGATAGCCAGAAGCGTAACCATGGGTGATGGACCATCACAATATTGTGACTGCTCTTCCCCCCTTCTTGTCGCAGGAAGCAATAGATCATCAGGAACCCCAGCAACCCGATCCATGGCCTGTTCTCCCCGCCTCCATCACTCAGACGGGGGCAGTAAGGAGCATCATGCAAAAACGTCAGACCAATAGCTTCTTTCCCCAGACCATCAGGCTGCTGAATAGCCACCACTAGTCAGCAATCTGTTCCCGTCTCCCTCCGGCTCCCCAAACTACCTGACGCTGCTCCCCATATGGACATTTTACTCCCGTCCCCCTCAGCGGACATTACCCTGCTCCCACCCCCATGAAATTTATCATTGTTACAGTTGTAAATATGTGTATTATTATTGATTATTGTCCCATTCTTCTCTTGACCTGCACAGGTGGAGCTCGGAGCGTAAGAATTTCACTGTACCCTGCAATTACATCTGTGACCCTGTGCATTGTGGACTAACATACTACAAACTTAAAAGTCCTTCCCACTCCACCCACATGGCCTTTGTTCCCCTCTGGCGGCCCGCTGATCACAACGCATCATGGTGAGTACTGTGGGCCGASACGAGGCTCCTCAGTCTGGGTCACTATTAAAGCTGAAACGACAACGACAAAAGAAGCCTCGTCAGCGAAACCAAATGTATCTTTTGTCTTTTGAAAAGCCCCGACCAAGCCAAGGGCTGTAGAGGCTACTGGGCACAGAAAGATGCAACAAACACACAACAGAAAGCAGCATGCTCAAATACTGTAGTCAGTTTTCCCTCTGTCGGTGACATCTAGTAAAAACTCTTATTTTACCAAAATAATTAAAGAGGACTAGAGCCGTCCTTCTCAAATAAGAAGGGGTTTACTCAGCCTTACCATGTCTGGTTTTAGGCGGGGATATGACGGGGGAAAAAGCAGCCCTGGCCAACTCTGAAATCCCAAATAGCAGTATGAGTATGGAGGGAAGAGGACAGTGAACAGGCCATGCCTTTAAAAGCCTGTCTGAATACTTCTAAAGTACTGCTGCAGTAGAGCAAGGGCCAAAGTTCAAACCATCATAAAGAGCTATTTTAGTCTGCCTCTTTCATGTGATTCATGCTTTTCATATTTGTCTCCATTGGACACAGTAGTTATCTTTCAGATGACTCACTGAATATTATAATAATACATGGGATTTATATAGCGCTTTTCATGGACCCAAAGACACCTACCATGCAAACTTGTATTCAAACTTTAAAATGTCAGACTTGATTTGGCCTAACAAAAAATGTATCAACCCCTACAAAAATCTGCATTAATTATAATCCACAATAATTAACATTTCCTGTTGCTGCAGGAATATTTTTCTGCTGTGAGTAACTGGTCAAATGAAGATCCTATATCTGTATGCCAAAAACCTTTATTAAAGACAAAACTCGCTTGAACACATTTGTCAAATAATATTAAAGTATCAATGTGATTTAAAAAATCCTTTATTTCAAAGGACCAAAATAATACATTTGAAACAAGTAGTCAAAGGCCATGGGTCAAAATGTATCTCATAACTACATCTGTTCCTGTTAGCATGTTAAAATAAATTCTAAGTAASTACATTAAAGATTCAAAATAAAGTTCTCAGTATGTTAAATGAGTTGAGTTTCAGTAGTATGGCACCAATTTGGAATATCAGAAGAGTCCAACGTTTTTTTGTGACAGAGAGTACATGTACAGTGTATTCGGAAAGTTTTCAGACCCCATGACTTTTCCCACACTTTTCCCACATACTGTACAGCCTTATTCTAAAATGGATTAAAATGTTATTTTTCCTCATCAATCTACACACAATACCTCATAATGACACAGTAAAAACCTTTACAGTAATCACCTTTACACACAGTACCAGTCAAAAGTTTGGACGCACCTAATCATTCCAGGGTTTTTCTTTATGTTTACTATTTTCTACCTTGTAGAATAATAGTGAAGACATCAAAACTATGAAATAACACATATGGAATCATGTAGTAACCAAAAAAAGTATTGAACAAATCAAAATATATTTTATATTTGAGATTCTTCAAAGTAGCCACTCTTTGCCTGATGATAGATTTGCACACTCATCATCCATTTAAGAATGTGTTCTTGGGGACCTTCAATGCTGCATAAATGTGCCTCGACACAATCCTTTCTCTGAGCTCTACAGACAATTCCTTAGACCTCATGGCCTGGTTTTTGCTCTGACATGCCACAGTCAACTGTGGGACCTTATATATAGACAATTGAATTTACATCAGGTGGACTCCAATCAAGTTGTAGAAACATCTCAAGGATGACCAATGGAAACAGGATGTACCTGAGCTCAATTTCGAGTCTCATAGCAAAGGGTCTGAATACTTATGTAAATAAGGTTTGTTTTTTTTGCAAACATTTTCACTTTGTCATTATGGGGTATTATGTGTAGATTGATGAGGGGGAAAAATTATGTAATCCATTTTACAATAAGGCTGTAATTTAACAAAATGTGGAAGAAGTCAAGGGGTCTGAATACTTTTTGAATGCCCTGTACAATGCAAATGGAGTCAACACAAGAGTTTGATAAGCAGATAAGTGAAATGACGCAGGACTTATTTACAATTTTTTTTACAAAAAAGTATTTAGTCGAAGCCCACCTAAAATTGTGAAAGTTTCCCCACTTAAAAAGATGAGAGAGGCCTGTAATTTTCATCATAGGTACACTTCAAACAGACAGACAAAATGAGAAAAAAAAAATCCAGAAAATCACATTGTAGGATTTTTAATGAATTTATTTGCAAATTATGGTGGAAAATAAATATTTGGTCACCTACAAACAAGCAAGATTTCTGGCTCTCACAGACCTGTAACTTCTTCTTTAAGAGGCTCCTCTGTCCTCCACTCGTTACCTGTATTAATGGCACCTGTTTGAACTTGTTATCAGTATAAAAGACACCTGTCCACAACCTCAAACAGTCACACTCCAAACTCCACTATGGCCAAGACCAAAGAGCTGTCAAAGGACACCAGAAACAAAATTGTAGACCTGCACCAGGCTGGGAGAGCTGAATCTGCAATAGGTAAGCAGCTTGGTTTGAAGAAATCAACTGTGGGAGCAATTATTAGGAAATGGAAGACATACAAGACCACTGATAATCTCCCTCGATCTGGGCTCCACGCAAGATCTCACCCGTGGGGTCAAAATGATCACAAAACGGTGAGCAAAATCCCAGAACCACACGGGGGGACCTAGTGAATGACCTGCAGAGAGCTGGGACCAAAGTAACAAAGCCTACCATAGTAACACACTACGCCGCCAGGGACTCAAACCTGCAGTGCCAGACGTGTCCCCCTGCTTAAGCCAGTACCATGTCCAGCGCCCGCCTTTGAAGTTTGCTAGAGAGGCATCATAGGTATGATCCATAGAAGAAGATTGCAGGAGGATGTCACATTTGGTCACATGATAACCAAGAATAGAACCTCTTTTTGGTTAAAAACTCAACTCGTTGTGTTTGACTGAGCGACAACAGAATGCTGAGTTGCATCCACAAGAATACAGCCAATACCTTACTGTGAAGGAGCATGGGGTGTAAACATCATGCTTTGGCCGGCTGTTTTTTCTGCGAAAGGGAACCATGTACGACTCGATCCGTGTAAAGGACAGAAATAGATGGGGGACCCATTGTACTCGTGCGCTATTCTGAGTGAAAAACTTCCTTCCATCATCAAGGGCATTGACAGATGAAAACGTGGGCTGGGGTCTTTCAGCTATTGACAAATGATCCCAAACACACCGCACAATCCGACGGGCAACGACAGCGAGATGACTCTCTAGTCGATAAGAAGCATTTCAGAGGTCCTTGGAGTGGACCTAGGGACAGCTCCTCCAGATCTCAAACCCTATAGAAAATCTTTGGGAGGGAGTTTGAAAGTCCGTGAATTGCCCAGCCAACAGCCTTAAAACTATCACTGCTCATAGAGGAGATCTGCATGCGTAGGCAATGCGGTCCAACAAATACCAGCAACAGTGTGTGGAAAACCTTGGAAGACGTTCACAGGAAAAACGTATTTGAACCTCTGTTGCTATTTGCCCATAAACAGAGGTAGTATAACACATAGTATTGAGATAAACTTTTGATTAATTGACCCCAAATTAACTTACTTGTTACCCACGCTCATAATTTGCAAATAAATTCATGAAAAAAATACCGATACAATGTTGTTATTTTCGTGCGATTTTTTGTACCCCTCTATTTTGTCTGTCATAGTTGAAGTGTACCTATGATGAACATTACAGGCCTCTCTCATCTTTTTAAGTGGGAGAACTTGCACAATTGGTGGCTGACTAAATACTTTTTTGCCCCACTGTACATGTATTTCTCAAAACCATTGTTTACACTTTATTTTTTTTATTTTTTTTAAATCATATTGTTAATAGGCCACATAAATCATATTAAATATATCCAACATTTTCATAGTACAAAAAGAATGGGGAAAGAAACCAAGTTGATTCTGAAACCACTTGTATCACATTTCAACTTAAAACACAATAAATGACAATAATGGTAATAATAACAATAATAATGATGATAATTATTGTAACTACAAGGAAATCTCTTTTCAGCATCTCCATGATGAAATAATTATATTTAGCATTACTGCCTATTCATGTAGTATTTACATTCAACATGGTATCCTTCCAGAAGAGACCGTTATAAAACTTGTTTGGTTTTCAGATTTGTCAGTAAACTGTCATTAGATCAACATCATAAGACTGGAATAGTTGCTGGCAACGTTTCGAATCTGACGATATACAGTACTTCCCATCTCACCAAGATGGTATCTTGTAATGTATGTTAGAGGACTTGAATCACAAATGAATGAATACTGAATTCAAAGCARCCTTCAGCTAGATGAGTCACAGTTGACCTTAGTATTGGACAAACACTCTCACAGAGGTACAAGATGTCAACGACAACAACAAGATRATAATTCAAGTGAACAAAAATATGACAATTGTACAGAAGTGTGAGGACATCAACCTGAAATATAATACCACAAAAATAGAACAAAAAGACAACAATTGTTACAGATTTCCCAACCTCAAATATTAAAATGTAAAAGAAGGTCCATCTCTGTATCATTTTTTGGGGACCTAAATAATCCTAGTTTCCCTGACCGACTACCGTATCTGCATCACTGGGTGCTTGAAATAAAGTGCAGGATATTCYAAACCRKTTTTTCCTTCTTCAAAGCTTTACATGACTTAATCTAATATTCTGAAACAAGTCATTAATGTTAGCCAATAGAGGAAACTCATGAGCACTGGACTTTGAAGGTTCCATTTGAAGGTTCCATTCCTGTGTGTCACAACAATGTGTCACAACAAMTCATAAAGATGATGGTGCCATAAGCATGTATACATGCAGGGTTAGGTGGTGTCTCCATGACTACCAATGACTATGTTATACTTCCACCAGGACTAAAAATATATATATATTTTTTTACATAAACAAAACACAGAAACAATGCTTCTAAGACTCTTATTTTCTTCTGAGTTCTTTCAAAAACAGAATAAAACTCAACTTTATCGCTCCGACGTCATAYTGTAAACAAAGGACTCAAATGATAATTATGTTATTATGAAACATCAAACCCAACCAAACAAAAGTACCAAAAATATTTAGGCCTAAGTGTTGCTTTTGTTTCCATGTTGTCAACTAGAGTAACAAGCTGGTCCAGTGGTAGGGTGGGTGGCTGGGAGCCTCCAGTCAGTTAGTGTTCCCTGGAGGTCCCCAGTCAGAGGTAAAAGCCTGAGGTCTGGGGGTCTGGGAGGCTGGAGAGTGTCAGGGCAGGGGAGCTGGCCGTTAGAGGGCACCACACCATTCCCATTGGGCAGAACACAGCCTCCTGAGTAGGTCCCGTTTAGAATGCAGCCATTTTCCATCTGAGAAAAGAGGAAGAAGAAGACATGGAGACAATGAAGGGAACCTGTCTTTCAGCTTGTGAATGGTATAACGTTGATGTTTGACTACCAGCAGCAGATTGACACGTGAAATACCAATGACTGTATTGTCAGCAATATTGGCAATTTAATAAAGAGCTGTTGAAAGATACATTCTCAATATCAAACATCATCAATCTAAAAAAAGATTTTAACTTAAGCTTCCCCATTTTGTGATTTGCAGTATTAATTATGGAAGTTATTTGTGAATGAATGGTGATTGTAATGATTTATCTAAACACATTGYGGCCCTGAGTAGCACCTCCTGTCCTGGTGTGAACTATGGAACCTTACTGTGTCTACAGAAACCCGTTGTCTTAAATCTGCAATTAAGTGCTTGTCAGTTCCCTTTAAATAGTGGCCATTAATTAAATGCTACAGTCTTAGAAAAAAATGGTTCCAAAAGGGTTCCTCAGTTGTCCCCATAGGACCACTCTTTTTGGTTCCAGGTAGAACCCTGTTGAGTTCCATGTAGAACCCTCTGTGGAAAGGGTTCAACATGGAACCCAAAAAGGTTCTACCTGGAACCAAAAAGGTTCTACCTGGAACCAAAAAGGGTTCTACCTGGAACCAAAAAGGGTTCTACCTGGAACCAAAAATGGTTCTTCAAAGGGTTATCCATATGGGGGGACAGCCGAAGAACCCTTTAAAGGTTCTAGATAGCAACTTTTTTTCTAAAAGTGTACTGACCCTGAACAAGTGCCACAAAAGGGGTGCAAAAATAACAGTATACAAACTTTATTGTTGAATAATCATGAGGAGGGGAGGAATAATGATGCTACTGTTGACAGGAGGAGGAGTGAAAGTAGGAATCTGTCAAGGAACAGTTAGCACCAGATGTCAGTGTTGAAGTTAGAGGGCTTCTACTGTGTGTTGTGTCTTACTGTATGAGTGGCCATTTACGTAAACTCCATTATGTTCACTGAAGACACTGTCCAGCTTGCAAGGCCTCTGAGGCCCTCTGTTAGGGACCATTGTCCCAGCTTTGTTGTATCCGCCACTGTTCCTCAATCAATATGAAGATTTTGGGAAGAGGTGTACATATGTAGAATCTTAATTTGATCACCCTGTTGCAAGATAACAGGACATTTAAAATGTTTAGTGTATTTGAGGTTTAAAAGGACCTCTGATTGTCCCTTACACAAAATGTATCAACCCCTTCAAAAATGTCTATTAATTATAATCCACATAAGAATGTACAATTCCTGCTGTAGCAAACTGAGTTTGTCACGATGTTCTTCTTGACAGAGATTGGGACCAAGGGCGCAGCGCTGTGGCAAAATACATCTTCTTTTACTTGAGAAGAGGAGAGAACACACAAAACACTATATATCAAAACTAACATAACACAACAAACGGACCGTTGAAGCTAAATAACGTAAGTGCACAGCACAAGCAACAAACGTTCACCATAGACAATACCCACAAAAGAGCCTACTGCCTATGGCTGCCTTTAAATATGGGCTCCCAATCAGAGACAGATGAATGACAAAGCTGTCTCTTCGATTGAGACCCAATTCTAGCGCCAGCGCATAGACCGATAAACTAGACAACCTCACTCTTCTCTACCCCATACAACATTACAAAAAACACCCCTAGACTGTTAAACAAAAACACACAAAGACAAACCCACCCAAAACTCACGCCCTGGACCAACTAAGGATAAGAATGAACGGAGAAAAAGGAACAATAGGTCGAGGAACTCGTGACAAAACTGGCTCAAATTAAGATCCTACATGTATAAAAATTGATGAACCCGTGTGCAAATAATCTAGTTCTTAGGCAGTGCATATTCAACTAGCAGACCCATAACCCTAACCCTTACCTCAGCCCTAACCTTAACCCTACCATTAATCATAGCCTTACCTCAGCCCTAACCTTAACCCTACCATTAATCGTAGCCTAACCTTAACCCTACCATTAATCGTAGCCTAACCTTAACCCTACCATTAATCGTAGCCTAACCTTAACCCTAACCTTAACCCTACCATTAATCGTAGCCTAACCTTAACCCTACCATTAATCGTAAACCAGCCCTAACCTTAACCCTACCATTAATC
>NC_036875.1:38965756-38966961 GCF_002910315.2 Salvelinus sp. IW2-2015 | reverse complement strand
TAGCCTAACCTTAACCCTACCATTAATCGTAGCCTAACCTTAACCCTACCATTAATCGTAGCCTAGCCTTAACCCTAACCTTAACCCTACCATTAATCGTAGCCTAACCTTAACCTTAACCCTTACCTTAACCTCCGCCCTAACCTAACCATAACTTAACCAATTTCTAATCCTATCCATAACGTCCACCCTAATGCCAGTGTCAGGAGCCCTCACCCAAAGGAATAGAATTAGAAGACTGAGTGTACATAACTTTAGGAACACCTTCCTAATATTGAGTTGCAGCCCCCTCTTTTGCCCTCAGAACAGCCTCAATTCCTCAGGGCATGGACTCTACAAGGTGTCGAAAGCGTTCCACAGGGATGCTGGCCCATTTTGACCTTAATGCTTTGCACAGTTGTGTTAAGTTGGCTGGACGTCCTTTGGGTGGTGGACCATTCTTGATACACACGGGAAACTGTTGAGCGTGAAAAACCCAGCAGCATTGCAGAWCTTGACACAAATCAGTGTGCCTGGCACCTACTACCATACCCCCATTCAATGGCACTTAAATATTTTGTGTTGCTCATTCACCCTCTGAATGGCACACACACAATCCATGTCTTAATTGTCTCAAGGCTTAACATTCCTTATTTAACCTGTCTCCTCCCCTTCATCTACACTGATTGAAGTGGATTTAACAAGTGACATCAATAAGGGTTCATAGCTTTCACCTGGATTCACCTGTTCAGTCTGTCATGGAAAGAGCAGGTGTTCTTAATGTTTTGTATACTCAATGTATGAATATATAATCCCTGTGGTCTCACCTTACTGTGGTTGGGGTGGTGAGGGATGTCAGAGGTCACCATGCCATTGGCCTCCAGTGAAGAGTGTCCAATCACAAGGATCTGCTCTACTCTAGCAGAGGGAGGAGGGCACTGCACCTGAGCCAAGAGAGGGGGCAGCTTCTCCTGCTGCTGCTTGTGGTTCATCCTCTGGTAGGACGAAACGGCAGCCCCGGTCCCGTAGTGCTGCCCGTTCCCCCCATATGTACATCCGTTGATGGTATAATCCATGCCGGGAACATCAGCCATAGTGTAATTCATACAAGCGTCTACGGTGGTGTGTGTGAGGAGAGGTACCTGGCCATTGTTAAGGCAGGGGTTGCTGTTCAGGGTGGTTTCCCCAGGGGGGTTGCTGTTCAGGGTGGTTTCCCCAGAAGGGTT
>NC_036875.1:38749780-38965325 GCF_002910315.2 Salvelinus sp. IW2-2015 | reverse complement strand
GGGGTTGCTGTTCAGGGTGGTTTCCCCAGGGGGGTTGCTGTTCAGGGTGGTTTCTCCAGGGGGGCAGTAGCTATAGTCCTGCCATTGCTGTTTGCCAGCTGGGCGATGCTTTGTGTGTGTGTTTGGAATGCCACATACTCCGTTGAGATTAGCGCCTGGATGTTTGGCATGGCTGTGAGGGAGCTGTCTCTGGACCCTGGCCTGCTGCTGCTGGAGGTAGTGTTGACATTGGTGGGCTTGCCGCCAGTGATGGTCGCCATCCGGCTCTGACGCCTTTCCATTTAACAAAGTCTGGGGGTTGTGACAGTCGTCAACCGGGACCCCTGTACTGGCTAGAATGTGCTGGGATGTCCATTGTCCGTTGTGTATTTGCTGACCCTGCCCCTGCAGTCCATTCACCACTGGATGGGGTAAGTGGTTGCTATGCTGGGCCCAGTCTTGGACCACCCTCCCTGGCCGCATGCTGAGGTGCTTCTGCATCTTCTGGGAGAGCTGAACTATGGGAGCCTTATGGGGAACGTACTGAGAGTACACATTGGTKGCAGAAGTGGGATTACTTTCAACAGGAGCCTTTGTTGTTTTTGGGGTGGTTTTTGGGGMATTTGTTCCTGGGATAGTGGAGGATACCCGGTCCCCGTCCTCTGCCCCGTCTGTCTTTGCCTCCAGGGAGTCGTGGATGTAGGACAGGATTTCATCATTGGTCAGCAGGTCATCCAGGGTGGGAACCTGCTCAGGGTCCATCTCCACCCGGATCATCCTCTCGTCCAGCAGCAGCAGCTCCAGGTCCTCAGCGCTCAGCCCCAGGCCCTCCAAAGCCCCAAACAGTTCCCCGTTGGAACAGTTCTCCCCATTGCCTCCATCCCCATCCCGGTCCACCCCACCCCCCAGAACCCCCGGGGACAGGGAGTCCAGAGTCGCCAGCATAGGGTCGAAGCTCCACGCCGGCTCTGGAAGCCTCGGACCCACCACTCCGTTGGACGACTCATTCCAGCCCTGGAGCAGGGCGGTGGGGTCGGAGTCAGAGAAGCCGACCCGGTCTCCGAACAGACTGCTGTGGAAGGACAGCTGGGGCTCCAAGGCCGGCTGGCAGACATATACAGACTCGTCCTGACTCATCAGCGCCCCCAAGAGGGAGCCCGGGTCCAGGCCATCCCTGGACACCCTGTCAATCCGTCCCTTCTTGGACTTGTCGCCGTTCTTCTCGGAGCCCTGGGTGCTGTGGTTGAAGCGTCCAATTGGATGGTTAGACTGATAGAGCAGGGCCTCTCCCGTGGCAAAGGTAAAGGGGAGGTGCATGGAACGTTTACGTAGGTGTTCGCCTCCTTCCTCCTCCCTAAAAGGATAGAAAACAAACAGCACCTGTGAGATCTCGGTCTCGAACCCACTACCCTGGCATTACAAGGACCATGTTCTACTAACTGAACTACAGAGGACCATGTTCTACTAACTGAACTACAGAGGACCATGTTCTACTAACTGAACTATAGAGGACCATGTTCTACTAATGAGCTACAGAGGACCATGTTCTACTAACTGAGCTACAGAGACCATGTTCTACTAACTGAGCTCCAGAGGACCATGTTCTACCTAACTGAGCTACAGAGGACCATGTTCTCTACTGACTGAGGCTACAGATGACCATGTTCTACTAACTGAACTACAGAGACCATGTTCTACTAACTGAGCTACAGAGGACCCATGTTCTAACTAACTGAGCTACAGAGGACCATGTTCTACTAACTGACTACAGAGGACCATGTTCTACTAACTGAAGCTACAGAGGACCATGTTCTAATAACTGAACTACAGAGGACATGTCTACTAACTGGCTACAGAGGACCATGTTCTACTAACTGAGCTACAGAGGACCATGTTCTACTAAAACTGAGCTACGAGGACCATGTGTTCTACTAACTGAGCTACAGAGGACCATGTTTACTAACTGAGCTACAGAGGACCAGTTTTCTATGAACTACAGAGGACATGTTCTACTAATCGACTACAGAGGACCATGTTTCTACTAACTGAAGGCTACAGAGGACCATGTTCTACTAACTGAACTACAGAGGACCATGTTCTACTAACTGACTACAGAGGCCATGTTCTACTAATGAACTACAGAGGACCATGTTCTACTAACTGAACTACAGAGGACCATGTTCTACTAACTGAGCTACAGAGGACCATGTCTACTAACTGAGCTACAGAGGACCATGTTCTACTAACTGAACTACAGAGGACCATGTTCTACTAACTGACTCAGAGGACATGTCTACAACGGACTACGAGGACATGTTTCTAAACTAGACTTACGAGGACATGTTCTACTAACTGAACTACAGAGACACATGTTCTACTAACTGAGCTACAGAGGACATCGTTTACTAACTGACTACAGAGACCATGTTCTACTAACTGAGCTACAGAGGACCGTGTTCTACTAACTGAGCTACAGAGAGACGGTTTAACTAACCTGAAACTACTAGAGGACCTGTTCTACTAACTGAGCTAGCAGAGACCATGTTCTACTAACTGAGCTACAGAGGACCATGTTACTACTAATGAGCTACAGAGGACCATGTTCTACTAACTGAGCTACAGAGGACCATGTTCTACTAACTGAGCTACAGAGGACCATGTTCTACTAACGAGTACAGAGGCCATGTCTACTAACTGACTACAGAGGACCATGTTCTACTAACTGAGCTACAGAGGACCATGTTCTATCTACTGAACTACAAGGGACCATGTTCTACTAACTGACTACAGAGAACCATGTTTCTACTAACTGAACTACAGAGGACATGTTTACTAACTGAGCTACAGAGGAACCATGTTTACAACTGAGCTACAGAGGACCATGTTCTACTAACTGAACTACAGAGGACCATGTTCTACTAACTGAGCTACAGAGGACCACATAATCCCTTCCTCCATCTGTGTTGTCTGGTGTTCTATTCACATCAGAAGAACAGTGTCATAACTGTGGCCCTACGTCTATGAGGACTGAGTATTTTCTGGCCAGGTGAACTGACTAGGAAAACGACTGTTCCTAGACAGTGACAGGGCCCAGGGGAGTGCACGTACATCAGAGGCCTCTGTGTGGCGATGATGTAGTCTGGTTTGCCCTTCTTGTACACCAGCCTGGCGTTGGCCTGGACCCACTTCCAGAGGTTGTCCTTGGTGAGGAGCCTGAACACTGTCAAACCGCTCTCCCCTGTCTTCATCACTGGAACMACAGGACACAGTCGTTTAGGATGAGAGGGTACACATTCACATTCAATTCAAGCTACAGCACTCGTAGGCAGATGTGGCAACGGGTACAGTAGATTAGGAATCAGGTTCATGGTTCAACTCTGAAGATATCTAGCTATGTACCATTGCCTGTTATATTTACTCTGGACTCTGGCAAGGAGTATTAGGCAATGGTAGCTAGAAATCTCGAATCTCRAGCAAATTCCATTAGGCAGAGGGGGTAACTAGATGTACCCTGTAATATTAATTATGTGTTGGTAGCTACACTATATATACAAAAATATGTGGTCATCCCTTCTTCAAATTAGTGCATTTGGCTATTTCAGCCACACCTGTTGCTGACAGGTGTATAAAAACCGAGCACACAACCATGCAATCTCCATAGACAAACATTGGCAGTAGAATGGCCTTACTGAAGAGCTCAGTGACTTTCAACGTGGCACCGTCATAGGATGCCACCTTTCCAACAAGTCAGTTCGTCAAATATTCTGCCCTGCTAGAGCTACCCCGGTCAACTGTAAGTGCTGTTATTGTGAAGTGGAAAYGTCTAGGAGCAACAACGGCTCAGCCRCGAAGCAGTAGGCCACACATCTGGCTAAAAGATTACCGTAGCTCTGTTGGAATCACTTTTATAGATACATTTGACACCTTCTGGAAACAGAAGACAGGAATGACGGAGTCCACCCAAATGGACTTATCAATGACCCAAGACCAGCTCAGTTAATTCCTACCATTGTGACAATGACTCGTCATAATGCTGCAGCAAATGTACATTATCCCAGGGGCGTTGGCAGACACAATGTAAGTAACTTAATTTATGTCCCCCTAATTGCCCTGAATACTTGTTTATCCTACAGCTATTGAAGGCATTAACCATGTGCCTATGAATCAGAGTTACACTGTTAGCACTGAGACGGTGTGCTGTAGTAGGAAGTCCCGTTTGCAGCTCACTGTGCACTATCAGCTCCAATATAAATAACATGAGYAAGTCTACTTCTGATAAGCTTCTCAGTAAAAAATTAAAAACAAATCAAGCAACCCAGAAAAGTGCTAAAAATAACCCATATTAACATATGCAGCCTAAGAAACAAGGTTCATGAAGTTAATAACTCATTTGTAACAGATGACATCCATATTCTGACTATCTCTGAAACTCACTTAGATAATACCTTTGATGATACAGTGGTAGCAATACATGGTTATAACATCTACAGAAATGCCAACGGAGGCAGTGTTGCAGTCTATATTCAGAACCACATTCCTGTAAAGCTTAGAGAGGATCTCATGTTAACTACTGTTGAAGTAATATGGCTACAAGTTCATCTGCCTCACCTAAAGCCCATTCTGGTGGGAATCTGCTATACACCACCAAGTGCTAACAGTCAGTATCTGGATAATGTGTGAGAAATGCTTGATAATGTATGTGATATCAACAGAGAGGTATATTTTCTGGGAAAAGTCATACAATAAGTTTTGTAGTGATTCTTATGTTGATGATGTAAATAATATTTGCTGCTCTGTGGTGTGTAATTAGGAGCAACCAGATCCTGCACTTGACACATTTATGAAATTGCTTATTCCAGTTACTAATAAGCATGCGCCCATTAAGAACATGACTGTAAAAAGGAATTGAAAAATGTTATGGTTGAGAGGGATGAGACAAAAGGTATGGCAAATAATAAATTGTCAAACGTACTGCAAATGAATAAATTATGTGACTAAACTAAATAAAAAGAAACTAAACTATGAAACAAACATAAATTATATAAAGAATGATAGGTAAAAGCTTTGGAGCACCTTAAATAACATTTTGGGGAAAAAAGGCAAACTCGGCTCCATCATTGATTGAATCAGGTGGCTCATTCATCACAAAACCCACTGATTTTGCCAACCACTTTAATTACTTTTTCATTGGCAAGATAACTTAGGCATGACATGCCAGCAACAAACGCTGACACTACACATCCAAGTATATCTGACCAAATTATGAAAGACAAGCATTGTACTTTTGAATTMTGTTAAGTGAGTGTGGAMGAGGTGAATTTTTTGTTGTTGTCTATCAACAATGACAAGCCACCGGGGTCTGACAATCTAGATGGAAAATTACTGAGGATAATAGCAGACGATATTGCCACTCCTATTTGCCACATCTTCAATTTAAGCCTACTAGAGAGTGTGTGCCTTCAGGCCTGGAGGAAAGCTAAAGTCATTCCGCTACCAAAGAATAGTAAAGCCCCCTTTACTGGCTCAAATAGCCGACGTATCAGCCTTTTACCAACCCTTAGTAAAATTCTGGAAAACATTGTGTTTGACCAGATACAATGCTATTTCACAGTAAACCAATTGACAACAGAATTTCAGCATGTTTTAGGGAAGGACATTCAACAAGCACAGCACTTACACAAATGGCTGATGATTGGCTGAGAGAAGTTGATGATAAAAAGATTGTGGGGGCTGTTTTGTTGGACTTCAGTGTAGCTTTTGTCACGTTCCTGACCGGTTTTCTGTTATTTTGTATGTGTTAGTCGGTCAGGGCGTGAGTTTGGGTGGGTAGTCTATGTCATGTGTTTCTATGTTGGTAAAGGGTGACCTGATATGGTTCTCAATTAGAGGCAGGTGGTTTTCATTTCCTCTGATTGAGAGCCATATTAAGGTAGGTGTTTTTACATTGATTGTTGTGGGTGGTTGTCTCCTGTGTCTGTGTTTGTCGCGCCACACGGGACTGTCTCGGTTTGTTTGTACGTTCGTTCTTTTGTGTAGTCATTTTCCTGTTCGTGAGTTCTTCGTTGTATGTAAGTTCGCATGTCCAGGTCTGTCTACGTCGTTTGTTATTTTGTTAGTTATTCAAGTATAGTTAGTTTTTGTCTTGTTCAATAAATTCATTATGTCCTATGACAACGCTGCGTTTTGGTTCAATCCATGCTCCTCCTCGTCCGAGGAGGAGGAAGATGAAGAAGATCGTTACAGCTTTTGACATTATTGATCATAATCTGCTACTGGAAAAACGTAGATGTGTTACTGCTTTACACCCTCTGCTACAATATGGATAAAGAGTTAGTGGCAAGAAAAAGTATGTGAACCCTTTGGAATTACCTGGATTTCTGCATAAATTGGTCATAAAATTTGATCTGATCTTCATCTAAGTCACAACAATAGACAAACACAGTCTGCTTAAACTAATAACACACAAACAATTATACGTTTTCATGTCTTTATTGAACACTCTGTGTAAACATTCACAGTGCAGGGTGGGAAAAGTATGTGAACCCTTGGATTTACTAACTGGTTGACTCTCCTTTAGCAGCAATAACCCTAACCAAACATTTCTGTAGTTGCATATCAGACTTTTACAACGGTCAGGAGGAATTTTGGACCATTCCTCTTTACAAAACTGTTTCAGTTCAGCAATATTCTTGGGATGTCTGGTGTGAACTGTTCGAGGTCATGCCACAGCATCCCAAATCAGGTTGAGGTCAGGACTCTGACTGGGCCACTCCAGAAGGCGTATTTTCTTCTGTTAAAGCCATTCTGTTGTTGATTTACTTCTGTGTTTTGGGTCATTGTCCTGTTGCATCACCCAACTTCTGTTGAGCTTCAATTGGCGGATAAATAGCCTTACATTCTCCTGCAAAATGTCTTGATAAACATGGGAATTCATTTTTCCGTCGATGAGAGCAAGCTGTCCAGGCCCTGAGGCAGCAAAGCAGCCCCAAACCATGATGCTCGCTCCACCATATTTTACAGTTGGGATGAGGTTTTGATGTTGGTGTGCTGTGTCTTTTTCCTCCACACATAGTGTTGTGTGTTCCTTCCAAACAACTCAACTTTAGTTCAATCTGTCCACAGAATATTTTACCAGTAGCGCTGTGGAACATCCAGGTGCTTTTTGCAAACTTCAGACATGCAGCAATGTTTTTTTAGGACAGCAGTGGCTTCTTCCGTGGTGTCCTCCCATGAACACCATTCTTGTTTAGTGTTTTACGTATCATAGACTCGTCAACAGAGATGTTAGCATGTTAGCTGACTCCTGACTTCAATTAACTTTTGGAGAAGTCATTAGCCTAGGGGTTCACATACTTTTTCCAACCTACACTGTGAATGTTGAGTAAAGCCAGTGTGTCTATGTATGCAGATCACTCAACACGTCAGCGACTACAGCGACTGAAATGACTGCAACACTCAACACGTCAGCTACTACAGCGACTGAAATGACTGCAACACTCAACACGTCAGCTACTACAGCGACTGAAATGACTACAACACTCAACACGTCAGCTACTACAGCGACTGAAATGACTGCAACACTCAACACGTTAGCTACTACAGCGACTGAAATGACTGCAACACTCAACAAAGAGCTGCAGTTAGTTTCAGAATAGGTGACAACAAATAAATTAGTCCTAAATATATCCTAAGCTAAAAGCATTGTATTTGGGACAAATCATTCACTAAACCCTAAACCTCAACTACATCTCGTAACGAATAATGTGGAAATTGAGCAAGTTGAGGTGACTAAACTGCTTGGAGTAACCCTGGATTGTAAACTGTCATGGTCAAAACATGTTGATACAACAGTATTAAAAAAAATAAAAAATGTTAACCTTTATTTAACTAGGCAAGTCAGTTAAGAACATTCTTATTGACAATGATGGCCTACACCGGCCAAACTTAGACGATGCTGGGCCCATTGTGCGCCTCCCTATGGGCCTCCCAATCACGGCCGGTTGTGATACAGCCTGGATTCAAACCAGGGTGTTTGTAGTGACGCCTCCAGCACTGAGATGCAGTGCCGTAGTCCTCTGCACCATTAGGGAGCCCAAAAGTGGAGAGAAGCTAAGATGGGGAGAAGTCTGTCCATAATAAAGCACTGCTCTGCCTTCTTAACAACACTATCAACAAGGCAGGTCTTACAGGCCCTAGTTTTGTCACACCTGGACTACTGTTCATTCATGTGGTCAGGTGCCACAAAGAGGGACTTGGGAAAATTGCAGTTGGCTCAGAACAGGGCAGCACGGCTGGCCCTTAAAAGTACACGGAGAGCTAACATTAATGACAGCATGTCAATCTCTCATGGCTCAAAGTGGAGAGAGATTGACTTCATCACTACTTGTTTTTTGTAAGAAGTGGTGACAAGCTGAATGTACTGAGCTGTCTGTTTAAATACAAGCACACAGCTCGGACACCCATGCATACCCCACAAGACATGCCACCAGAGGTCGCTTCACAGTCCCAAGTCCAGAACAGACCATGGGAGGCGCACAGTACTACATACAGCCATGAATACATGGAACTCTCTTCCACATCAGGTAACTGATGCAAGCAGCAGAATCAGATTAAAAATAAATACAAAAAAACAGGTAAAATACACCTTATGGAACAACGGAGACTGTGAAGAGAACACACAAAGGTACAGAGTAATTTCGGTTAGCTAGCCAGCTTTCAAACAAAGTCAACAACGCAGGCACTGCTAGCTAGCCTACTTCAGCAGTACTGTATCATTTAATCATCTTAGTCAATAAGATTTTTTGCAACGTAGGCTTAACTTTCTGAACATTCGAGAGGTGTAGTTCACTTGTCATTCCAATATCCTTTGCATTAGCGTAGCCTCTTCAGTAGCCTGTCAACTATGTGTTTGTCTATCCCTGTTCTCTCCTCTCTGCACAGACCATACAACCGCTTCACACCGCGTGGCCGCGGCCACCCCAGCCTGGTGGTCCCAGCGCGCACGACCCACGTGGAGTTCCTGGTCTCCGGTAGCCTCTGGAACTGCCGATCTGTGGCCAACAAGGCAGAGTTCATCTCAGCCTACGCTTCCCTCCAGTCCCTCGACTTTCTTGGCACTGACGGAAACATGGATCACCACAGATAACACTGCTACTCCTACTGCTCTCTCTTCGTCCGCCACGTGTTCTCCCACACCCCGAGAGCTTCTGGTCAGCGTGTGGTGGCACCGGGATCCTCATCTCTCCCAAGTGGTCATTCTCTCTTTCTCCCCTTACCCATCTGTCTTATCGCCTCCTTTGAATTCCATGCTGTCACAGTTACCAGCCCTTTCAAGCTTAACATCCTTATCATTTATCGCCCTCCAGGTTCCCTCGGAGAGTTCATCAATGAGCTTGATGCCTTGATAAGCTCCTTTCCTGAGGACGGCTCACCTCTCACAGTTCTGGGCGACTTTAACCTCCCCACGTCTACCTTTGACTCATTCCTCTCTGCCTCCTTCTTTCCACTCCTCTCTTCTTTTGACCTCACCCTCTCACCTTCCCCCCCTACTCACAAGGCAGGCAATACGCTGACCTCATCTTACTAGATGCTGTTCTTCCACTAACCTCATTGCAACTCCCCTCCAAGTCTCCGACCACTACCTTGTATCCTTTTCCCTCTCGCTCTCATCCAACACTTCCCACACTGCCCCTACTCGGATGGTATCGCGCCGTCCCAACCTCCGCTCTCTCTCCCCGCTACTCTCTCCTCTTCCATCCTATCATCTTTCCCTCTGCTCAAAACCTTCTCCAACCTATCTCCTGACTCTGCCTCCTCAACCCTCCTCTCCTCCCTTTCTGCATCCTTTGACTCTCTATGTCCCCTATCCTCCAGGCCGGCTCGGTCCTCCCCTCCCGCTCCGTGGCTCGACGACTCATTGCGAGCTCACAGAACAGGGCTCCGGGCAGCCGAGCGGAAATGGAGGAAAACTCGCCTCCCTGCGGACCTGGCATCCTTTCACTCCCTCCTCTCTACATTTTCCTCCTCTGTCTCTGCTGCCAAAGCCACTTTCTACCACTCTAAATTCCAAGCATCTGCCTCTAACCCTAGGACATCTTTTGCCACCTTCTCCTCCCTCCTGAACCTCCTCCCCCTCCCCCTCCCCCCCTCCCCTCTCTGCAGATGACTTCGTCACCATTTTTGAAAAGAAGGTCGACGACATCCGATCCTCGTTTGCTAAGTCAAACGACACCGCTGGTTCTGCTCACACTGCCCTACCTGTGCTCTGACCTCTTCTCTCCCCTCTCTCTCCAGATGAAATCTCGCGTCTTGTGACGGCCGGCCGCCCAACAACCTGCCCGCTTGACCCTATCCCCTCCTCTCTTCTCCAGACTATTTCGGAGACTTCTCCCTTACCTCACCTCGCTCATCAACTCATCCCTGACCGCTGGCTACGTCCCTTCCGTCTTCAAGAGAGCGAGAGTTGCACCCCTTCTGAAGAAACCTACACTCGATCCCTCCGATGTCAACAACTACAGACCAGTATCCCTTCTTTCTTTTCTTTCCAAAACTCTTGAACGTGCCGTCCTTGGCCAGCTCTCCTGCTATCTCTCTCAGAATGACCTTTTGATCCAAATCAGTCAGGTTTCAAGACTAGTCATTCAACTGAGACTGCTCTTCTCTGTATCACGGAGGCGCTCCGCACTGCTAAAGCTAACTCTCTCTCCTCTGCTCTCATCCTTCTAGACCGTATCGGCTGCCTTCGATACTGTGAAACATCAGATCCTCCTCTCCACCCTCTCCGAGTTGGGCATCTCCGCGCGGGCCCACGCTTGGATTACGTCCTACCTGACAGGTCGCTCCTACCAGGTGGCGTGGCGAGAATCTGTCTCCTCACCACGCGTTCTCACCACTGGTGTCCCCCAGGGCTCTGTTCTGGGCCCTCTCCTGTTTCGCTATACACCAAGTCACTTGGCTCTGTCATAACCTCACATGGTCTCTCCTATCATTGCTATGCAGACGACACACAATTAATCTTCTCCTTTCCCCCTTCTGATGACCAGGTGGCGAATCCATCTCTGCATGTCTGGCAGACATATCAGTGTGGATGACGGGATCACCACCTCAAGCTGAACCTCGGCAAGACGGAGCTGCTCTTCCTCCCGGGGAAGGACTGCCCGTTCCATGATCTCGCCATCACGGTTGACACTCCATTGTGTCCTCCTCCAGAGCGCTTAAGAACCTTGGCGTGATCCTGGACAACACCCTGTCGTTCTCAACACATCAAGGCGTGGGCCGTTCCTGTAGTTCATGCTCTACAACATCCGCAGAGTACGACCCTGCCTCACACAGGAAGCGCGCAGGTCCTAATCCAGGCACTTGTTCATCTCCCGTCTGGATTACTGCAACTCGCTGTTGGCTGGGCTCCCTGCCTGTGCCATTAAACCCCTACAACTCATCCAGGACGCCGCAGCCCGTCTGGTGTTCAACCTTCCCAAGTTCTCTCACGCACCCCGCTCCTCCGCTCCCTCCACTGGCTTCCAGTTGAAGCTCGCATCCGCTACAAGACCATGGTGCTTGCCTACGAGCTGTGAGGGAACGGCACCTCAGTACCTTCAGGCTCTGATCAGGCCCTACACCCAAACTAGGGCACTGCGTTCATCCACCTCTGGCCTGCTCGCCTCCCTACCACTGAGGAAGTACAGTTCCCGCGCAGCCCAGTCAAAACTGTTCGCTGCTCTGGCCCCCCAATGGTGGAACAAACTCCCTCACGACGCCAGGACAGCGGAGTCAATCACCACCTTCCGGAGACACCTGAAAAACCCACCTCTTTAAGGAATACCTAGGATAGGATAAAGTAATCCTTCTGACCCCCCCCCCCCCCCTAAAAGATTTAGATGCACTATTGTAAAGTGGCTGTTCCACTGGATGTCATAAGGTGAATGCACCAATTTGTAAGTCGCTCTGGATAAGAGCGTCTGCTAAATGACTTAAATGTAAATGTAAATGTACAGACACACACATTGTAATATTGTAGTATGATAGTATTATACATTTTGTATTGTAGATATGTAGTGGTGTAATAATTTTATATGATGTACTGTTTTATATGTAATGTAAGTGCTTTAATGTGTTTGGACCCCAGGAAGAGTAGCTGCTTTGGCAGCAGCTAATGGGGATCCTTAATCAATACAAATACACAAGCTAAGAAACGGGACAGCGGAGTGCCGAAGCACGTAAAAAATAATCTGTCATCTCGGTTGCAACACTCACTACCAAGTTCCAAACTGCCGCTGGAAGCAACGTCAGCACAAGAACTGTTCGTCGGGAGCTTCATGAAATGGGTTTCCATGGCCGAGCAGCCGCACACAAGACTAAGATCACCATGAGCAATGCTAAGAGTCAGCTAGAGTGGTGTAAAGCTCACTGCCATTGGACTCTGGAGCAGTGGAAACGCGTTCTCTGGAGTGATGAATCACGCTTCACCATCTGGCAGTCCGACGGAAGAATCTGGGTTTGGCGGATGTCAGGAGAACGCTACCTGGCCCAATGCATAGTGCCAACTGTAAAGTTTGGTGGAGGAGGAATAATGGTCTGAGGCTGTTTTCATGGTTCAGGCCCCTTAACTCTGTAGCATACAATGACATTCTAGACGATTCTGTGCTTCCAACTTTGTGGAAACAGTTTGGGGAAGGCCCTCTCCTGTTTCAGCATGATAACCCCACCGAACACCTTTGGGATGAATTGGAACGCCGACTGCGAGCCAGGCCTAAACGCCCAACAACGCCCGACCTCACAAACGCTCGTGATTGAATGGAAGCAAGTCCCTGTAGCAATGTTCCAACATCTAGTGGAAAGCCTGTGGAAGGCTGTTACAGCAGCAAAAGGGGGACCAACTCCATATTAATGCCCATGATTTTTGAATGAGATGTTCGACGAGCAGCTGTCCACATACTATTTGTTGTAGTGTATATAGATTATTGCTGCTGCTCTGCTCATGTAGTGTATCTGTGGCCTATCCTATCCTCTAGCAGCTCTGCGGCTTTGCTCAATCTGCGCCGTAATCCACTGGGATTACTTGGGAAAACTGTCCGAACTCTGTGACCACCATCTTTGACCTGGTCAGACCTGGCCTCACCAATGTTTTGAGGACAAACCAATTCAACCCAATCCAAATAAATACTCCCATGTTTTGTATTTTTAGGTAATGGAGGTGAGGCTTACTTCGGACATGGTTCTCAGCGCAGTACAACATATCCGCCGCATGGATAAACTGATACCCAGAGCCTCGCACCCGAAGTTCAGCTTCAGTATACCCAAGCACAATTTTCCCCCTGCAAAAAGGGATGATGTCAATAAACAATTATTTCACATCATATAATAACCAGTACTACATAACAATAGCAGTATGACTGACAAATGGCAGTCTATTCAATACTATTGTAATAGTAGTCTATTTATTTGGATGATTGCAACTGTCACCACAACATTATCATAATAACGAGGAAGTCGAAGTGTGCGTACTTTGCGTCGCAGGCCATGGGGGTGAAGTCCAGCTTGTGTTTGGTCCTGAAGATCATGTTCTTGGTCCTGATCTCCAGGATGGAGGGGGGCTGGAGGGGCGTAGCGATGGCAAACAGGGCCAGCTGGGGCGGCGCCTTGACCCTGTTTTCCTGCCGCTGGTTCTGACCACGCAGGAACTTCAGCCTGCCCTGCAGACTCAGGGCCTGGCGGGGGGGACGGGGACGGGGACGGAGATGCAAACATTTTGTTTTAGACATGTATCTATTTGTCTTCGATTGTCCATGTGTTTGAATATCTGTCCAAATTCTATCCGACAACAATCTGATTTTCATCCATCAAAATTGTATTTCAACGTGTTAACACATCACCCTATGTCAATGTGTAAGCTTTCCTCTGAGTGAGCTTAAAATACTAATAGACAAACACTATTGGGAGGTTGTAGGCATTCGGTCGCGGTGAGGTGTCAATAACACCTACCAGGAAGCCAGAGGAGTTGTCCAGGAGGCAGCGGAAGCGACACACAAAGTTCCTCTCCAGGAAGGAGGAGTTCTCTGGTGGGAGCTGCTCAGGGTTATAGGTCACAGTGGTCCTGCTCTCCGGCTCCACATCTATGGATCAGAAGATATGACATGTTCAGACCAGGCTTTACCATCAATATCATCTAACCACCTATTGCACTATATTTGGAAACGATCCTCAAGATTACAGTATACAGTTCAGTCACACTGTAGAACCAGGACAAAATGTGTGCAACTTCTCTAAGGTGGTCATACAAACGGGTAATCAGTGATCACCTGATTATGTAATCTCATGAAATAATTATTATTTTTACGATCGTACAGGAATTCATCAACACAAAAAGCTAACAAATGAATAACACCATTGTTGACTGTGTGTTGACATGAATGTTTGGGCTTGAAAGAAAAGCTGACGTGAGGTGTCTGGCTTGGGTGTCTGCTGAGAGATGTGTCATGACACTTTAAACAAAGCCTTATTCAATATCCCTCGGCACTGTGTGTCCTGTCCTCAATGGCCGTGGTCTCCTAGCTCTGTTGAAAATACACTTGTGTAATTAGCCCCAGAGGCTAATGTAGTCTTAGCACGACATGTGACGGCTTCCTCTCTAGCAGGGGAAGAACAAATGTGCAACACCACCCACTAGTGGAGAGGTAAGTCAGTGCAGAGGCCTGAGCCTCTTTCTTGAATGTTTATGAGCATTTATTAAGTATAGATGTTAATATAATGCATAATAATGAGTTATTATATACTTATGTAATGCATTACGCATACTTCATAAGGTATTATAACTGCATTTGTAATGCATTATGCAGAGGGTATTCGTAGGAAATGCTATCGAAAGTTCTGCATTCATTTCTATGATTGAATCTCTTTTAATGTTTTTTCATTGACGGAGGTGGTGTTTCAGGGTCTAACACGGAGGTGGTGTTTCAGGGTCTAACGAGGAGGTGGTGTTTCAGGGTCTAACACGGAGGTGGTGTTTCAGGGTCTAACACGGAGGTGGTGTTTCAGGGTCTAACACAGAGGTGGTGTTTTCAGGGTCTAACACGGAGGTGGTGTTTCAGGGTCTAACACGGAGGTGGTGTTTCAGGGTCTAACACAGGAGGTGGTGTTTCAGGGTCTAACACAGGAGGTGGTGTTTCAGGGTCTAACACGGAGGTGGTGTTTCAGGGTCTAACACAGAGGTGGTGTTTCAGGGTCTAACGAGGGGAGGGGGTGTTTCAGGGTCTAACACGGAGGTGGTGTTTCAGGGTCTAACACAGAGGTGGTGTTTCAGGGTCTAACGAGGAGGGGTGTTTCAGGGTCTAACACAGGAGGTGGTGTTTCAGGGTCTAACACAGAGGTGGTGTTTCAAGGTCTAACACAGAGGTGGTGTTTCAGGGTCTAACACAGAGGTGGTGTTTCAGGGTCTAACACAGAGGTGGGTGTTTCAGGGTCTAACACAGAGGTGGTGTTTCAGGGTCTAAACACAGAGGTGGTGTTTCAGGGTCTAACACAGAGGTGGTGTTCAGGGTCTAACACAGAGGTGGTGTTTCAGGGTCTAACACGAGGTGGTGTTTCAGGGTCTAACACAGAGGTGGTGTTTCAGGGTTACACGGAGGTGGTGTTTCAGGGTCTAACACAGAGGTGGTGTTTCAAGGTCTAACGAGGGGTGTTTCAGGGTTTAACACAGAGGTGGTGTTTCAAGGTCTAACGAGGAGGGGTGTTTCAGTGTCTAACACGGAGGTGGTGTTTCAGGGTCTAACACGGAGGTGGTGTTTCAGGGTCTAACACGGAGGTGGTGTTTCAGGGTCTAACACGGGGGTGGTGTTTCAGGGTCTAAACGGAGGTGGTGTTTCAGGGTCTAACACACGGAGGTGGTGTTTCAGGGTCTAACACAGAGGTGGTGTTTCAGGGTCTAACACGAGGTGGTGTTTCAGGGTCTAACACAGAGGTGGTCTTTCAGGGTCTAACACAGAGGTGGTGTTTCAGGGTCTAACACGGAGGTGGTGTTTCAGGGTCTAACACAGAGGTGGTGTTTCAGGGTCTAACACAGAGGTAGGAAGTCACCTGAGGAGGACTCTCCCAGTGGGTCCCACGATGGCAGGTGGGCTGAGGGCCCAGTGGAGGTTCCTCCTCAGCTCCTGCTGGTCCTCAGTGTGGACCAACTCATACACACTCTGATGCATAATATCAGTCTGAGTAAGGAAAGAGAGAGAGAAGAAGAAAGGGGGGGGAGAGAGGGTGTAGAGAGAGGGAGAGAAGGAGAGCGAGGGAGTACGAAGGGAAGGAGGGATTATATAGAGACAAACAAAATAAAGATGGAAATATCCATCACATGGAGGCAGTTAAAATAAAGATGGGAAGCATGCACAATACAGACACAAACAACGTCTAAATGATAGATCCTTATGTAAATGACATTATGGGAACTTCAGACACTATACTGCTACAGTGCTACACTGCTACAGACCCCTTCACTTTTTCCACATTTTGTTATGTTACAGCCTTATTCTGAAATGGATTTTAAAAATCCTCATCAATCTACACATAATACCCCATAATGACAAAGCGAAAACAGGTTTTTAGAAAACAGAAATAAAACAGAAATACCTTATTTAAGTATTCAGACCCTTTGTATGAGACTCAAAATTGAGCTCAGGTGCATCCTGTTTCCATTGATCATCCTTGAGATGTTTCTACAACTTGAATGGATTCCACCTGTGGAATCCACCGGTCTATATAAGGTCCCATAGTTGACAGTGCAGTCAGAGAAAAGGTATGAGGTTGAAGGAATTGTCCGTAGAGCTCCGAGACAGGATTGTGTCGAGGCACAGATCTGGGGAAGGGTACCAAAAAATGTCTGCAGCATTGAAAGTCCCCAAGAACACAGTGGCCTCCATCATGATTTAATTGGTTGAAGTCTGGAAACCACAAGACTCTTCCTAGAGCTGGCCGGCCAGCCAAACGGGGGAGAAGGGCCTTGGTCAGGGAGGTGACCAAGAACCTGATGGTCATTGACAGAGCTCCAGAGTTCCTCTGTGGAGATGGGAGAACCTTCCAGAAGGACAACCATCTCTGCAGCACTCCACCAATCAGGCCTTTATGGTAGAGTGGCGAGACGGAAGCCACTCCTCTGTAAAAGGCACATGACAGTCGCTTGGATTTTTCCAAAAGGCACCTAAAGGACTCTCAGACCATGAGAAACAAGATTCTCTTTGGCCTAAATGCCAAGCGTCACGTCTGGAGGAAACCTGGCACCATCCCTACGGTGAAGCATGGTGGTGGCAGCATCATGCTGTGGGGATGTTCGAGGGAAAGATGAACAGAGCAAAGTACAGAGAGATCCTTGATGAAAACCTGTTCCAAAGCGCTCAGGACCTCAAACTGGGGCGAAGGTTCGGAACAAATCTCTGAATGTCCTTGGGTGGCCCAGTCAGAGCCCGGACTTGAACCCGATCGAACATCTCTGGAGAGACCTGAAAATAGCGACGCCCCCCCATCCAACCCGACAGAGCTCGAGAGGATCTGCAAAGAAGAAGAATGGGGGAAACTCCCCAAATGCAGGTGTGCCAAGCTTGTAGTGTCATACCCAAGAAGACTCAAGGCTGTAATCGCTGCCAAAGGTGCTTCAACAAAGGACTGAGTAAAGGGTCTGAAAAACGTATGTAAATGATGATATTTTTATTTTTATAAATTCGCAAAAATTTCTAAAAACGAAACTAAATGTGGAAAAAGTCAAGTGGTCTGAATACTCCGAATGCACTGTTTACTGAAGGAGTGACGTTATAGGAACATCGCTATACTGAAGGGGTCTGTGATATCTCTCCAAGAGTGTGTTGAATTACCAGTGTCTCAGTGTGTGCTGAACTTCTCCAGAACCTGAATGTCATACAGTAGACTGCATAATGTGAGAAGTGCTTCAATCCTTTGTGCCTCTTCACCATCCCCCCATATTCCCATCCATCTCTGCAGGGTCTGTGATGCTGTGGTGCTGGTTAGGGCTGCTGCCCACTGCCCACTACCACGGCTGGTGGTCTCTTTCCACTAAAGGCCAAGCTATTAATAGACTGGTCTCACCCAGTCTCTCTCTGTGGACCTGCTGAGCAGAATCAGACTCCTCACCAAGCAGGTAGGGCCCAGACAACGGCCCCTGACAGTTCGCAGCAGACACCACACGCAACCCTCAAACCCAACCATAACTCCAATGAATATTATTTTCATTTAAATCAGGTTTATACAGATCAGTCTCATTGAGATCAAATCTAACCAATTATTTGATGCCATAGCATCTATAGGCAACCGTCTCTACATTGACAACCTCTACAGGGTATCATTCTATGCTTGTATTGCATGCAAATCATTTATAAAAACCTCAAGCAGAGATGACCATGTGTCGATGGAGGATTATGCTTTAATGTTTGCAAACATGCATGTGAATGCTGCACCAGGCTGACCCAGCAGTAGAATTAATGCTATTAGTCAGCCAAGATCCCAGAGACGATCCAGCTGCCTCACCAGATGCCTGCTTGTCTATTATGAATGAGCTGAGGCACAGAACACCATGGTCATGCTTTAGGAATAGAACCTTCACTGGGGTACGGAAAGGGAGGAGGGACAATCTGTACGGTACCTGGTGGAAGCCCAGGTAATCCTGGATGGTGTGAGAGGAGTAGAAAATGGTCCCATCATTCGTGACCACCAGGACGAAGCCGTTCAGAGCCTGTATGTCAAACATGCACAAGATAACAAAAGATTGTTATACAACACAATGCAACTCACTGATGACATCGAGTCAGGAAAAAGCAGCTTTTAGTTTGTATTCTATGATTGTGTTTTGCTTTTCGTGTATTGATGTGTATATTGATGTGTATATTGATGTATACTGATGTGTACATTGATGCATATAGTGATGTATACTAATGTGTATATTGATGTGTACTGATGTGTATACAGGGCTCATCGGTAAAAGAGACCTTGGTCTCAGCATGACTCCCTATCAAAATAAAGGGGGGGAATACATTTCGGTTAGGCTTAGTCCTTCCATTAGGCTTAGTCCTTCCATTAGGCTTAGTCCTTCCATTAGGCTTAGTCCTACTACTGCATCTCACTGTAGTAGTCTGCATCTCACTGTAGTAGGACGCATCTCACTGTAGTAGGCTGTATCTCACTGTAGTAGGCTGTATCTCACTGTAGTAGGATGCATCTCACTGTAGTAGGCTGTATTTCACTGTAGGAGACTGTAGGCTGCATCTCACTGTAGTAGACTGTAGGATGCATCTCACTAGTAGGCTGTATCTCACTGTAGTAGACTGCATCTCACTGTAGTAGACTGTAGGCTGCATCTCACTGTAGTAGACTGTAGGATGCATCTCACTGTAGTAGGCTGTAGCTCAGTGTAGTAGGCTGCATCTCACTGTAGTAAGCTGTATCTCACTGTAGTAGACTGCATCTCACTGTAGTAGACTGTAGGCTGCATCTCACTGTAGGAAGAACTGCCTCACTTAGTAAGCTGTAGACTGCCCCTCACTGTAGTAGACTGTAGGCTGCATCTCACTGTGAGAGACTGCATCTCACTGTAGTGGGCTGTTAGACTGCACCTCACTGTAGTAGGTCGGTGTAAGGGCTGCATCTCACTGTAGGAGACTGTATCTCACTGTAGTAGGCTGCATCTCACTGTAGTAAGCTGTATCTCTGTAGTAGGATGCATCTCACTGTTAGTAGGCTGTATCTCACTGTAGTAGGCTGCATCTCACTGTAGTAGGCTGCATCTCACTGTAGAGCTGCATCTCACTGTAGGAGACTGCATCTCACTGTAGTAAGCTGCATCTCACTGTAGTAGACTGCATCTCACTGGTAGTAGACTGTAGGCTGCATCTCAATGTAGAGACTGTAGGCTGCATCTCACTGTAGTAGGCTGTAGACTGCATCTCACTGTAGTAGGCTGTATCTCACTGTAGTAGGCTGCATCTCACTGTAGTAGGCTGTAGGCTGCATCTCCATGTAGTAGGCTGTATCTCACTGTAGTAGACTGCATCTCACTGTAGTAGGCTGTAGGCTGCATCTCACTGTAGTTAGGCTGTAGGCTGCATCTCACTTTAGTATGCTGTATCTCACTGTAGTAGGCTGTATCTCACTGTAGTAGGCTGCATCTCACTGTAGGAGACTGTAGGCTGCATCTCACTGTAGGAGCTGTAGACTGTAGGCTGCATCTCACTTTAGTATGCTGTATCTCACTGTAGTAGGCTGTATCTCACTGTAGTAGACTGTAGGCTGCATCTCACTGTAGTAGACTGTAGGCTGCATCTCACTGTAGTAGCTGCATCTCACTGTAGAAGACTGTAGACTGTATCTCACTGTAGTAGGATGTAGGCTGCATCTTCACTGTAGTAGACTTGTAGGCTGCATCTCACTGTAGTAGGCTGCATCTCACTGTTAGTAGACTGTATTCTGCATCTCACTGTGAGGAGACTGTAGCTGCATCTCACTGTAGGAGACTGTATCTCACTGTAGAGATTGTAGGCTGCATCTCACTGTAGTAGGCTGTAGGCTGCATCTCACTGTAGTAGGCTGTAGGCTGCATCTCACTGTAGTAGACTGCATCTCACTGTAGTAGGCTGCATCTCACTGTAGTAGACTGTAGGCTGCATCTCACTGTAGTAGGATGCATCGCACTGTAGTAGGCTGCATCTCACTGTAGTAGGCTGTAGGCTGCATCTCACTGTAGTAGGCTGTTATCTCACTGTAGTAGGCTGCATCTCACTGTAGTAGGCTGCATCTCCACTGTGGAGACTGTAGGCTGCATTTCACTGTAGTAGGCTGCATCTCACTGTAGTAGGCTGCATCTCACTGTAGTATGCTGCATCTCCCTGTAGTAGGCGGCATCTCACTGTAGTAGCGGCATCTCACTGTAGTAGGCTGCATCTCACTGTAGTATGCTGCATCTCACTGTAGTAGGCTGTAGGCTGCATCTCACTGTAGGAGACTGTAGGCTGTATCTCACTGTAGTAGGCTGTAGGCTGCATCTCACTGTAGTAGGCTGTAGGCTGCATCTCACTGTAGTAGGCTGTAGGCTGCATCTCACTGTAGTAGGCTGTAGGCTGCATCTCACTGTAGTAGGCTGCATCTCACTGTAGTAGACTGTATCTCACTGTAGTAGACTGTAGGCTGCATCTCACTGTAGTATGCTGCATCTCACTGTAGTAGCTGCCTCACGTATAGCTGTAATCTCACTGTAGTAGGCTGCATCTCACTGTAGTAACTGTATCTCACTGTAGTGAGACTGTAGCTGCAATCTCACTGTAGTATGCTGCATCTCACTGTAGTAGGCTGAATCTCACTGTAGTAGAGCTGTATCTCACTGTAGTAGACTGTATCTCACTGTAGTAGGCTTAGGCTGCATCTCACTGTAGTATGTGCATTGCTCACTGTAGTAGGCTGTATCTCACTGTAGTAGGCTGTAGGCTGCATCTCACTGTAGTATGCTGCATCTCACTGTAGTAGGCTGCATCTCACTGTAGTAAGCTGTAGGCTGTTCTGGTTATCTGGATCTCCTTTCACCCTTTGTTTACTGTTAATGTAACTAGCCTAAATATAGATTGTGTCATGCCTTAATCTGATATTTTATTTACTAGGCCTACTACTTAGTACCGCTGGTTTATTCTGTTCTCATTCATTCGTTTGCATCACAGTTGTGTCGGTATTCAAAGCCAAACTGCTACTCAGTATGTTTGTTTCAATGCAAGAATAACTAGGCTATTACTTTCTGCATTTAGTTTGCATTATTTTGGTAAGACAGCTGTGTGTGTACAGCTATATTTACATAGGCGCTTTGTAATATGTGAATTACCCTTTCTATCCTATAGCCTATTTTCATCACCAAAACGGCATTGCTTTAGTGTGTAGGGCGCAGTCCATTGTGCTGCTACAGATTTCGCTCTAACCTGTCACTTAAAAAGCACTTAACCAACGGTCTCAGAGTCTGGGCATTTGAACTTTATGTTTATTGTGAAATAAGCAGTTTTCAATATAATTCCAATGCAAGAACCGATTTCAACTGCCCCCTTAGTCCCTTTATCCTGGTGTCTTGTCTGGTTCTTCCTTAGTCTTTTCATATCTCCGGGTTCTGTTCCAACATGCATCTCAATCAGACTTAGATATGTTTTATATTTACTGAATTTTGCTTAATGAGACATTGTTTTTTGACTACTTAAGCAACATGTGACGGTAGTGGTTGTGAGGTGTCCTACAGTGAGATGGGTGGACTCTGCACCCCGGAGTGGAGGGGGAGCTGTCAGTGTACTACATGCAAGACGGGTTTGTTCTGAACCGGAGAGAACTAATGTCAGGAATAAAAGATAGACGGATTAGTCAGTCATTTGTTTTATCCCAAACAGGAACAGCTGGTCCCATGTTTCCACCCCACTAAACACACTCCCACTCCCTTGTACACAGGAACATTTTGTAAACAAATGCACAAACAGGCATACAACCATATCTACCTTACTCAAACAAAACAGACATTAGCTTGTTCATCCATCACCTGATTTGTTAACACACACAAAACCCCGGGCCGCACGCACGCACGCGCGCGCACGCACACACGCACGCACGCACGCACACACACAGTGCAATGGGTGCATCCACAGGAAGTACCCTCAGTCTTCCCAGGGGCTGAACCATGACTAAGGCATGGTGATGTCATGTTGCTCTTTAACTAATAATCAATGATTCACCCCAATTATCTGCAGCACATCCTCTCTGTGTGTAAGCAGTCCAGTGAAACATAAACATTATCATGTCAGCTTGGATGGTTTGTACACCATCTTGCAAGTAAATAGCCAACTTCCAGGGTCTAATGTACCAGACGTTCAGCAACTACAAATTAGTGAAGTGAAATAAATGTAACAAGCCCCTAGCGGCAGACCCCATATGAACACAGTTGAACTCATGCAATCAGAGTACCACAATGTGTGCAAACTAGATTATAGACTTCCTGGTTGAACAGAAAAGAAACCACACCTCCAATAGCTTTGCATTTTTTGCATGCTGGTACAGTACCAAAACTTACAGGATCTGTCTGCATTCTGCAGAACTACTTTCCCACACGGTGCAGGGTGTCAGACTACTTTCCCACACGGTGGAGGGTGTCAGGCTACTTTCCCACACGGTGGAGGGTGTCAGGCTACTTTCCCACACGGTGGAGGGTGTCAGGCGTACTTTACCCACACGGTGGAGGGTGTCAGGCTACTTTCCCACACCGGTGGAGGGTTCAGGCTACTTTCCCACACGGTGGAGGGTTGTCATGCTACTTTCCCACACGGTGGAGGGTGTCAGGCTACTTTCCCACACGGTGGAGGGTGTCAGGCTACTTTCCCACACGGTGGAAGGTGTCAGGCTACTTTCCCACACGGTGGAAGGTGTCAGGCTACTTTCCCACACGGTGGAAGGTGTCAGGCTACTTTCCCACACGGTGGAGGGTGTCATAAGGGTGTATAAGAGGTAGTCTGAGTCTATTTTCAACCATGACAGTAAGAGGTGAAAACTCTATTTTACCCCTCCTCTCCTGATGTAAATAATGGATGACCTCACAGCTCCTCTACAATTCACTACTAAGTGTCTGATGTTGAACCACAAAGAAGAAGAGAGAAATCTTCAATTACCGCTCCCCTTCTCCGCTTCTTCCCCTAACCCTGCCTTTTCGTCCTGCCTCCCTGTCTTTTAAAATGTCCCGTGGCTGTTATCTCAATCTGAATAAAAGATGTCCTCCTCCCCAGAATGAGCTTTCATGCTTCATTACTAACACATTGGAGAGATGTAGGTTTATCATAATAATGAAACTTCGCTCATAGGGCAGGGATGTCTGGCAGACTGTTTCCTCTGTTCTGCTCTGGAATTCCACTGTGCTGCACATACAGGGGAACTGGACTGGAAAATCAATGACACTGGCTTATCCAAAAGAGATCTGGCAGCCAACTAGATCACTCTCCACTCAATCACACATACAGAGAAACAAAATGAAAATAGCTCCCTAGAAATTGTGATAGAATTGATAGAAACTAAATGAAATGAGAATGAATTCCAGTATGACAAAATGATGGGAGTATTACGGTGTATTATGGGAATTGATAACCGGAGATACAAACAAGCTGTTACATTTTTGGATTTAAGACAAAGTGAGGCCAGTGAGCTATGGGGTATATCCAACACTTCATCACTGGATATTAAGCCTTGTAATTAATTACCAAAAGCAAAGACAAGTTGTTTTTGTCTTTATATTTTAGACGATTCCACATGCCTTTAGCACTGACCTGCAGCAAGAGTTCTCCTTCAGGCAGCCAACTGTCCTCCAATCCTGTGGCTTTGCTGTTGTCAGCGCTACCATCATTGCAAGTACAGTTCTTCAGGGCAACTGCAAACAGAGAGACACAGAGAGAGAGACAGAGAAGAGGAAAGAAGAGGGAGGGAGAGAGGCAAGAGTGAGGAAGAGATAGAGAGACAGAGGCTTTAGTCTTGTAATAATGTTTACAAAGCACTACTGTGAATGTCAGAAAGCTTTATGTTTTAGTGCACTGTATGCAGGACAGGCTTGCAGTTCATTCAAGTTTCATCAAATAGCATGTTAAAAATGACGATCCACATCCAGGCCTTTTATCTTTGCCCAACCTGGTTACATCATAATGGCTTGGGAAGCAACACGTCAGCACGTTCATGGTCTATAATTAGAATGTGAGGTCATCGTGCTCAGCGTTCTAAACAGACTCTGTTCTGCGAGATGGGACCTCCTACAACAGGATGCATGGCGCTTATCGCCTATTCTTCACAGTGTGATGTTTCACCCATACGTTTGTGGTCTTTCACCTCAAGACCCATTTCAGTTGAATGCATTCAGTTGCATGACTAGGTATCCCCCTTGATGTGGTGTCACAAACATATTAAATCACTGATCTGTAGCTGTTCTAAAAGTAGTCTTTCACTAGCAGCACACAGCAAACGTCTTTGGAACATTCTAATCGTCCAACAGTGGGGAGTGAAATGAAATGCAAATTGAAACATCTTTGACACGCAATGATATTCGACAAACACACTGACACCTCATTTATTGTGAATACTGTAGCAGAATTCAGAGAAAACACACACACGAGAGAGAGAGAGAGCAAGAGACAGCGAGCGAGAGACAGCGAGAGAAAGAGACACAGAGAGAGACTGAGACAGAGAGACAGAAAACAGCATCGCAGGAGAAGCAACACACAGAGAGAGAGACAGATTCCCATTAACGCTGCATCAGAGTGAAATGAGGTGACAACTCCTTTGCACTTCACTGCTCGCCAAGCTAATCCCTCTCTCCCTTCTTCCCTCTCCCGTGCTCCTCCTTCCCACTTCCCCTCACCCACACTCTCTCTCTCTCTCTCTCTCTCTCGGTTCATCTATCCTCATTGGCTCCAGCAGCTTAGTGGTTCCAGAACCGATCTGGAGGGGCAGAACAAGCATTAAGCGCAATACGATCCATTGCAATAGCTCGTCAAACACTTGTCTCAACTCCACGGTCACATTAAACTAAAGAACCATGCAGAGAGCTTATGCAGAGAGCTGAGACACTGAGTACATTGAAGACTGCTGGGTGTGTGGTTGTGGCTACAGTAAGGTAAAACTAAAAGTCAGAACCTCTGAGCACCGTAGCACCTTAAGGTGTAAAAACTTGACATACCCAGATGCTGCCCACTAATTTAGAAGCGAACCACCTTATTTCTCCCCTTCGCTATCTTGTCATCGAACATGTCACCCTCTCCAGGACAGGGGGTGACCGTGACAATTTATTGTTAAAACAAGAGACCGCATGGATGTTAAATTTAAAGACCTTCGCTCCCTATGGTCTGAATGTTGAGTTTGATCTGAAACCCTTCCTGTTATCTATTTTAAATCACTGTGTATACTAGACTATTTATGATGAAATTGTAGGCCATCTGTGATCATTGTATATTCATTTGTGCTTTTTTTGTCTCTATATTATCTGTATATTGACCAATGATATCAGGCCATAGTCGGCCATGATTATGAACACCTATCAAAACCTATACTGGTGACCTGCAGGGCCATGAAACCCTGATGAAGACAGCTTGCTGTCGAAACGTTGGAAAATACAGAATTGCATCGGAGCAATTATTGTGCAGCGTTTCTTTTTCATTTAAAGTGCAGCTACAGTTGAACAGGTCAGGACAGTTACAGTGGAACAGGTCAGGACAGTTATAGTTGAACAGGTCAGGACAGTTACAGTTGAACAGGTCAGGACAGTTACAGTTGAACAGGTCAGGACAGCTACAGTTGAACAGGTCAGGACAGTTACAGTTGAACAGGTTAGGACAGTTTACAGTTGAACAGGTCAGGAAGTCAGTTGAAAGGTCAGGACAGTTACAGTTGAACAGGTCAGGACAGTTACAGTTGAACAGGTCAGGACAGTTACAGTTGAACAGGTCAGGACAGTTATAGTTGAACAGGTCAGGACAGTTACAGTTGACAGGTCAGGACAGTACAGTTGAACAGGTCAGGACAGTTACAGTTGAACAGGTCAGGACAGTATAGTTGAACAGGTCAGGACAGCTTACAGTTGAACAGGTCAGGACAGTTATAGTTGAACAGGTCAGGACAGCTACAGTTGAACAGGTCAGGATTTACAGTTGAACAGGTCAGGACAGTATAGTTGAACAGGTCAGGACAGTTTACGTTGAACAGGTCAGGAAAGTTAAGTTGAACAGGTCAGGACAGTTAAGTTGAACGGTCAGGACAGTTATAGTTGAACAGGTCAGGACAGTTACAGTTGAACAGGTCAGGACAGTTGACAGTTGAAACAGGTAAGGACAGTTACAGTTGAACAGGTCAGGACAGTTATAGTTGAACAGGTCAGGACAGTTATAGTTGAAAGGTCAGGACAGTTATAGTTGAACAGGTCAGGACAGTTTACAGTTGAACAGGTCAGGACAGCTACAGTTAACGGTAGGACAGCTACAGTTGAACAGGTCAGGACAGTTATAGTTGAACAGGTCAGGACAGTTCAGTTGAACAGGTCAGGACAGTTATAGTTGAACAGGTCAGGACAGCTACAGTTGAACAGGTCAGGAACAGCTACAGTTGAACAGGTCAGGACAGTTACAGTTGAACAGGTCAGGACAGTTATAGTTGAACAGGTCAGGCAAGTTTAGTTGAACAGGTCAGGACAGTTTACAGTTGAACAGGTCAGGAACAGCTACAGTTGAACAGGTCAGGACAGTTACAGTTGAACAGGTCAGGAACAGTTATAGTTGAACAGGTCAGGACAGTTATAGTTGAACAGGTCAGGACAGTTACAGTTGAACAGGTCAGGACAGTTATAGTGTGAACAGGTCAGGACAGTTACAGTTGAACAGGTCAGGACAGCTACAGTTGAACAGGTCAGGACAGTTATAGTTGAACAGGTCAGGACAGTTATAGTTGAACAGGTCAGGACAGTTACAGTTGAACAGGTCAGGACAGCTACAGTTGAACAGGTCAGGACAGCTACAAGTTGAACAGGTCAGGACAGTTACAGTTGAACAGGTCAGGACAGTTACAGTTGAACAGGTCAGGACAGTTACACGTGTGAACAGGTTTTCAGGACAGTTACAGTTGAACAGGTCAGGACAGCTATAGTTGAAACAGGTCAGGACAGCTATAGTTGAACAGGTAGGACAGCTACAGTTGAACAGGTCAGGACAGTCTACAGTTGAAGCAGGTCAGGACAGTACAGTTGAACAGGTCAGGACCAGCTATAGTTGAACAGGTCAGGACAGTTACAGTTGAACAGGTCAGGACAGTTACAGTTGAACAGGTCAGGACAGTTATAGTTGAACAGGTCAGGTCAAAGAAGGGGACTTAGCAGTTGGCCTGGATTCTGGTCTGACAACCTCATGAGGTTTACTGTTAAGCTATAACACTATACTCACTAGTCTTATATACAATGGGCCATGCCATGTTCTACACATTTCTACAGAAGAGACACAGAACTGTATTACTTCCAAGCAAAAACCATGACGTTTCGAACCCAACGAACAGAGAAGAAATGGGAGAATGAAAGAAAAGTCTGGAATACTGATGATGTCATGGGAATATGACCTTTATGACGACCCGTACTGTGACCCGCAACAACCTCTGACCGCTAAGGCGATGTCTTGACATGACTGGGTAAATGGGGTCGGGTCAGGTCTTTTGTTGTCTGAGGGGTCAGCAGAGAGAAGAGTAGGAGAGGATTGGACGCTATGCTAAGGCCAGACACCTGATGGGGCTTGTCCCCATCACACGGAGCTTGGGTGGAGGGCGTTGAGTGGACACCCTGACCTAATTCCCATACCAATCTCTCTATCAGGGGTTTGACATATCATATCAGACATATCACCGGGACTGTGAGTATCTGTGAGTTTAAAATATGTCAGCTACAGTATATCTCGTCTCAGCAGTTCTGGCCAATGCCCACGCCCTAGATTTTGTTGCGTTACTGTACCAACTCAAACGAGCATCCATTGACCCTAAAGTCAAATAGTCTAAGTCCACCGTCACATCAACGCTACAAACTTGCAGAAAGTAGAAAGCAGCTCCTTCCATAATACGTAACCATACATTGATATTCAGACCTTGAGCAATAGTAGCCTTTCATGGTCTGTTGACATCCATAATACGTAACCATACATTGATATTCAGACCCTGAGCAATAGTAGCCTTTCATGGTCTGTTGACATCCATTGCGTAATGGAGCGGCTCGGTATGTGGCCAGTGGTAACACCCCAAGCAGACTGGCTGGCGATATTTTGCCAGCCAGTCTGCTTGGGTAAGCTTTGTTGTTATTGATCCCATTGTAGTAGGTCACTGCGCTTTCTGGTACTGGTCCGTCACGTGGTCCATCCAACGCATCCATGAGGAAAAAAGGTACGCCTCCTAAACGGATTAGTGAAGCCCTACTGGTGTTGCCTGGGCTTTGTTGTCACTGATGAACTCAGAAATGATAGATCAACTCAAAAGATTGACATTAGATTGACAATAGATTGACATTTGTATAGCGCTCCTGCAATACCTGAGGGCATGAATTTAGCTGCAGCTGAATTTAACAGCTCGGCTTTGCCAAATACACTTAACTGAGCATAATGGAGAAATAATGTATTTAGACATAAATGAAATGTTCCATTTATTGATAAGACAAGGAAACAAGCAATAAAAACATCAAAATACATGCTACATATTTCACAGGCTAGCTCGTCCTACCACTACCCCGTCCTACCACTACCTCGTCCTACCACTACCCCGTCCTACCACTACCCCGTCCTACCACTACCCCGTCCTACCACTGCCTCGTTCTACACTACCCCGTCCTACCACTACCCCGTCCTACCACTACCCCGTCCTACCACTACCCCGTCCTACCACTCAGCCTCGTCCTACCACTGCATTGTCCTACCACTACCTCGTCCTAACCACTACCCGTCCTACCACTGCCTCGTTCCTACCACTGCCTCGTCACTACCCTGCCTCGTCCTACAACTACCCATTCTTCCACTACCCCAGTCCTACCAACACCATTCTTACAAACACTAAACCCAGTCCTACCACTACCCATTCTTACCACTACCCAGTCCTACCACTACCCATTCTTACCACTACCCAGTCCTACCACTACCCAGTCCTACCACTGCCTCGTCCTACCACTGTTTCCACCCAAAACCATTGTAGGATCTCCAGACGAATGTCTGTGCTTTCTTTGTGAGGGACACATTAGTTCCACTACTACTTGATATTTTTCTAATATTTCCTTTCCTTATGAATAAATGGAACATTTCACTTAAGTCAAAATACGTTATTTCAAGCTTTAATCAGAATATGAATTATTGATTGGCTGTCAGACTTATGGCTCCACCAATGTGCTTCGGAGGCACTTGCGATAACGATGCAGCACTTAGAACAACACTACCACTGAATATAAATGCTCCTTTGGAACGGTAAACCGCTGCTGAGCCAAACTGCACAACCCTGCAGCCTTATAAAACTGTCTCTGGGGACGTTCTCCTTTTTAAAGCCTATAGGCTACAGCAATACTAAACAGAACCGGCCTCCTATCGCCACCCTCTCCTCATGTGTGAGGTTGAGGCAGGCTGAGAATTTGATTAAGCAAACCTGACAAATAAGCAGTGACCCTGAAAATCTGACAGCTTGTGAAAGGGCAATGGACTCTAACTTGTGTGGTAGGAGAAGGGGGGTGGGGAGGTTGAAGTAGTGGTGAGAGCAGCGAGGTAGAAATATGGTTCTATACTGCTGAGGTACCTGGGACTGAGAAACGAGCTCCAACTATGGGCATCAAACACCCCCTCCCCCACCCCCTCTCTGGACTGATGACCCAGAAGCCATATTGGGAGCGATCCAAGCCATCCGCATGGAGGCATCACATTGCTTACTGACACTTTTCTGTGGAGAACAGCTCATGACCTGATCCAGCTATGTTGTTTGGGATTTGTCCGACAGAGAGGCAGGCTTGCTTGCAGCAAAACCGTAGGAACCCATTTCAAAACACCAACAATATTTTGCAACTGTTTGACGATTTTTAATTAGCTATTTACAAGTGGATTATAGGGAAGTTTCAAGTTGTATTAGTCATATATACGGGATATGCATGATATACAGTACCAGTCAAAAGTTTGTTTTTTCTTCTTTATTTTACTATTTTCTAAATTGTAGAATAATAGTGAAGACATCAAAACTATGAAATAACACATATGGAATCAGGTAGTAAGCAAAAAAGTGTTAAATCAAAATATATTTGATATTTTAGATTCTTCAAAAAAACACCCTTTGCCTTGATGACAGCTTTGCACACTCTTGGCATTCTCTCAACCAGCTTCATGAGGTAGTCACCTGGAATGCATTGAAATTATCAGGTGTGCCTTTTAAAAGTTAATTTGTGGGAAAGAAAATGTATTCTTAATGAGCCAGTTTGAGCCAATCTTCACTATTATTCTACAATGTAGAAAATAGTAAAAATTAAGAAAAACCCTTGAATGAGTAGGTGTGTCCAAACTTTTGACTGATACTGTATATACTAGGCGGCGTCAGAGGAAGGCCCAAAATATTGTCAAAGGCTCACCCAAGTCATAGACTGTTTTCTCTGGAACCACACGGCAAGCAGTACCGGCGCGCCAAGTCTAGGACCAAAAGGCTCCTTAACAGCTTCTACCCCCAAGCCATAAGACTGCTGAACAACGAATCAAATGGCCACTCAGACTATTTGCATTAACCCCCCCCCCCCCCCCCCTGTTTTTACACTGCTGCTACTCACTGTTTATTATCTATGCATAGTCACTTTACCCCTACCTACATGTACAAATTAGTCTACTACACCTGTTGTATTCTGCGCATGTGACAAATAACATTTGATTTGATTTTAAATCAAACACATTTCAGTGCAGATGTAGCCTATGACATGAAGCAAAAGCACTGAACTAATCCATATTGAACCCATTTCAAGTGTTTACATACAGCAGCATAGAATTCTCCTAACTACTCTTTTAATGAGTATGCATAAAACATGGCTATCCCATTGGAGGATATGGCTATGATCTGGATCTATGTCCTGATCCATGGAGAGTCGCATAACATCCTCCTAGTTCTACATGTCCATTTGTATTGCTGCCTGTGTCTATTTCTATACTAAAGCCACTCTAAGCTTGTCGTTGGTCCACCTGGACAATGGTCCAATAGTCCACCTGGACATGTATATTCTATCCTCTCAGCCATCCATTTCTGGTTTTCTCATGGCTTACCTATCTAGGGAAGGGGAATACCTAGTCAGTTGTACAACTGAATGCATTCAAGTGAAATGTGTCTTCTGCATTTATCCCAACCCCTCTGAATCAGAGAAGGGGGGGGGGGGGGGTTACCATAATCGACATCTACGGCGCCCGAGGAACTGCCTTGCTCAGGAGCAGAACGACATAATTTTACCTTGTCAGCTAGGGGATTCGATCCAGCAACCTTTTGGTTACTGGCCCAACGCTCTAACCACTAGGCTACCCACCGCCCCTCCACTCTAACCACTAGGCTACCCACCGCCCCTCCACTCTAACCACTAGGCTCCCCACCGCCCCTATCTACATACTGAATGTAAACTCCTGTATTTGGCTCCAAAAAGAGGGAGAACCGAACACATGACTTTATTTTTCAAGCATTATTTTCCGGTGTTATCCACTAAGCAACAGACCAGGATTCAAACCTATCCTACTCAATAGTACTTGACATCTCTTTCCTTCACACTACTACGTTGAACCAAAGGTGTATAGTTTTATAGAACTGAGAGGATATATTTATAGAACTGAGAGGATTTATTTATAGAACTGAGAGGATATTAAAGAGTAAGGCCTTTGATATCAATAACCTTTCGCTGTGGTGAACACAGGAATGACCTCAATAAGAAAAACGGAATCGCGGCCGTTCAAGAGAGACCCTCATGATATTCTTAGTAAAACGTTTCCCCCCCCCTATTCTCTGTGTTGAAAGTTGAGATAATGAAACAATATTTTAAAACGAGTGATTGAGAAGCGATGCATGGAGCAGAAGTAACTTGCTAATCCAGTATTAGTCTGAATAAGTTGGCGAACAACCCTCCAAAGCAAACAGAACCCTTTCAGAATTCACAGGGATTATTCATTCTAATCTCAAATCTATATTTACAGCAACTATAGGCCAAAGGTCAGAGTGCAACCATACCCCCAATCACAACAACCATACATATCCCTATGACATTGTAATTGGATTGTATCTGTTATCCTGAACCTGCATACCCAGCAGATTTTGATAAGAAACAGCTAATTGTTGAGATGTGTAAATTGCACATTCCATTTTAGATTTATGAGTGTTGGTCATGATGTCAAATGAGGTCTGCCCAACGCATTACCGGGAGCAAACTACCTGCCCTCCAGGACACATACAGCACCCAATGTCACAGGAAGGCCAAAAAGATCATCAAGGACATCAACCACCCGAGCCACTGCCTGTTCACACTGCTACCATCCAGAAGGCGAGGTCAGTACAGGTGCATCAAATCTGGGACCGAGAGACTGAAAAACAGCTTCTATCTCAAGGCCATCAGACTGTTAAACTACCATCACTAACACATTAGAGGCTGCTGCCTATAGGCATAGACTAGGAATCACTGGCCACTTTAAGGAAAGGAACACTAGTCACTTAATAATGTTTACGTATCTGGCATTACTCATCTCATATGTATATACGGTATCTTAGTCCGTTCCGCTCTGACATCGCTCTGACATCGCTCACCCCATATGTATATAGTCCTAATTCATTCCTACTTAGATTTGTGTGTATTGGGTATATGTTGCGTAATTTGTTAGATATTACTTGTTAGATATTACGGCACTGTCGAAGCTAGAATCACAAGCATAACATCTGCTAATCACGTGTATGTGACCAATACGATTTGATTTTACTTAGCTTCACAGCAAAAAGCACATGATTCCATTTACAAAGGGACTGGGTCATTAGCTAGCTATGGACCAGGAAGTTGCGCAACAGAGAGCAACCGGTAGGAAGAAAAGGAAGAGGGCTGATGCTTCCTGGTTGGTTGCTGGTAAAGACAGCTCTTCCAGGAATCCCAGGAGCGCTCTTATTAGCTTAGTTATTGGCGTTTTCCACCTCACAGGAGAAACGTGTGGTGATAAAGGTGACACCTTTCACCCTTCCGTCTTTATAACAGAAGAACTCACAATGGAAGGGCCATTGCTCGCTCCCAGGGGTCCCCTAAACCTCTTTGTAAAAATGGAGAGAAAAAAACGGAATGACGGAATGAAAAAAACTATGGTGGAAGCAAATTTAGGGCATTGTGTTGTTTAATAGTGTCATACAAAATGTGGAGGGCGGTTTCTAATGCTGGGGGTTGATACACGGGGGGTTGTGTAATGTCAACGGGAGTTAATCAGCCTTCGATATAGTTCAGCCTTCTTATTGTACCATCTAAATGAAGGGCGTACACATTTACATTGCACAAAATATTATTTGTGCATTGGATTTGTGTCCTCATCTATGTTTAGAATCTGACTGCCTGCGAGCCAGAGGGAAACACAACTGGAGCTTGGCTTGTCTGTGGTTGTTAGTGTGGGGACCTCCATCACAAAGGGAGTGGCCCATTAACAGAGGAAACACTGGCAACATTAGAGACCAGAGCCAGAGCTCAGAGGGCTTCTTTCAGAACAGCTATATACACACTTCTAATCGCTGCATTCTGACAGCAGCAGTGGAAAGCCATAAGGTGTGTTTTTATGTTACTGTGTGTCACAATGATTCCCTCCCCTAGTCCATGTATAAGGAGTTTTGGGAGGGGAACTGCAGTTGGCATGCAGACTCATGTGGACACACACAAGTGGAAAAAGTATACAATTGTAACTTTTTTGTAAAAGTAATTTCAATTTTAATAGAAAATGACTCAAGTAAAAGTGAAAGTCACCCAGTAAAATAATACTTGAATAAAAGTCTAAAAGTATTTGGTTTTAAATATAGTTAAGTATCAAAAGTAGAAATAATTTCACGGCACCATTTTCTTGTTTTATTAATTTATGGATAGCCAAGAGTACATTCCAACATCATTTACAAACGAAACATGTGTGTTCAGTGAGTCCGCCAGATCAGAGACAGTAGGGATGACCAGGGATGTTCTATTGATAAATGCATGAATGGACCATTTTCCTGTCCTGCTAAGCATTAAAATGTATGAGTACTTTTGGGTGTCAGAGTAAAACGTACATTATTTTCCTTAGGAATGTTTTGAAGTAAAGATACCCCCAAAAACTTCTTAAGTAGTATTTTGAAGTATTTTTAAGTACTTTATACCACCCCACACACACACACACACACACAGGGGAAAAAGATTGCACAATAGCTGCCTAATAAGCACATCATTGATTCTCCAGGGTGAATTATCCATGACAATAAAACACAGATGAAGTTTCCAGCTCGAATAGAGATTTGACCACGCTGGGGGAAAAAAAGTTACAAAGCCACCAGCAAAACTATTACAGTAAAGCGTTTACGCTGCAGTAAATATCTAGCACAAGACAATGCCGTCAACAGAAGTGCATGACACATTATACAGACACACATTCTGTGGACACTTTGACAGTGAAACAAAATCCTGATTACCGAACATACTGACTACACTGGTCACGGACCATGCGCGTGTTGATTTTGTCTATCCCCACCAGACGCGATCATCACACGCAGGTTAAAATATCAAAACCAACTGTGAAACAACTATACTAAATTTGGGAGCAGGTCGAAACACACATTTAGCTGGCTTGCTGTTGCTAGCTAGTTTGTCCTGGGAGATGAACATTGGGTTCTTCTTTAACGTGGCATGCATATGGTCCTTGTTTTTTTTAGCTGGTTCTTTGTAGAATGTTGACCCAGAGTCATACAAAATATTGTGTTTATCTACTCCGACGATTAATCCACAGATAAAAAGAGAAACCTAGTTAGTTATCTTTAATTATTCTCTCCTCTCCAAGTATCCACGTGGGTCTGTATCTTCCTGATATCCAACAGAGGACTTGCAGAGCGGCTCAAACAGAACCTAGTTATATTTTAGCGCCTGGCTACGCAGACGCTCGTTGACGCAGACGAGTGAGTGGCTGAAATAACTTAATAACATTTATTTTGCAACGTTCCCGCACGCAACATTTGCCCGCGTGAGGTCACCATGGTGTGTCACATGGACCCAGGGTCACAGAGCTCACACATGTTCCATCCCAAACGGCACCATATTCCCTGCGTAGTGCACTACAAGGCCCATAGGGCTCTGGTCAAAAGTAGTGCACTACATAGGGAATAGGGTGCGTTGTTGGACACAGAACAGCCTACCCACTGGACACACACACGGTTGAATCAACGTTGTTTCCACATCATTTCAATGAAATGACGTTGAACCAACGTGGAAAAGACATTGAATTGATGTCTGTACCCAGTGGGTAGCTGCCTCCCATCAGAGACCAGGATGTTATAGCCTCCCATCATTCCCTGTGATGAGATCCTGGTGGTTGTATAGTGCTCATTCCGGGTTACTGATAATCCTGAGAGTGAATTGTTGTACATGTAACCGGCTAAGTACAGGGGGCATGGTGCAGGATAGAATCTCCTCCTTAAGCACCCAGGACATTTGGACCAGAACATTGAGTGATGTCCTTGTCTGAGGCATGGAACAAACCAAATGCTGCCAAATGTGGCTTTGCCTATCAGGGAGAAATGCATATGTATACTGTACAATTATCTGGTATTTACTGTGCTTTAGGTTTTAGGCAGTCCTGCTCTCATTCCTTCAGGTTGGCAGAGGAGGGATGCCAGTAGGCCTGAAGACGAGGAGGAGAGGAGGCAGCTGGGATGGATAATATTGTCAGACGGATTAAACAGGCTCTGATAGGCTTTGTTCAACTTGTACAAGACATTTAATTCCACACAGAGCAACAACACTGGGTATTCATCTGAGGTATTCTTAAAAAATACAGAACATAGTGTCCCTACCAGAGCACAATGCTAGTTCACTCTGATTGTTAAACCAACACTACACAGTATTCGGTAGGCAAACTCAGCTAATTAACAGCAAGTGGTTGTGTAATGATGGTGGTGGCTGCATGGCCTACTAGCCACCATAGAGACAGAGACCTGGACGGTTAGGCAGAGCTGAGCCACCTCTTCATAAATCACCCATCCAACACTGTACCAGGGCCTAATCCCAGCGCACTGAGCAGCAACTCTGTTTACATACAACAAATGATGATGGGAGACACAGAGACGGAGGCCATGGGCCCGCCCTCAGGCAGTCAGACATGCAGGCAGGCATACATGATGGGCTGATAGGGGTGTTGATAAAGCTGCACGTTAAGGCTCACTGTCTCATCATGTACTTCCTGAATGTGAGGCCTGTTAATTACTCACTGTTTGTGCAGTCAGGGAAGGAACGAGGCTAATGCAGTAACACAACAAGGACACGAGGGCTTGGCAGCACACTTTGACGTGTGACGCTGCAATACAATATCAACAATATATTTTGACAGGCTGAAGAGATTTGTTAGAACCATAACACAACAATCAGTTATATTCATAGTGCCAATCATGAGATTTCATAATAAAGCAAAGTCACACAATTTCAGAGACAAATCAACCCCTTGACGACCCAAGAAATGACTACATTTATCAAGGTTAACATTTTAAAACAAAATGTATATACACTGCTCAAAAAAATAAAGGGAACACTTAAACAACACAATGTAACTCCAAGTCAATCACACTTCTGTGAAATCAAACTGTCCACTTAGGAAGCAACACTGATTGACAATAAATTTCACATGCTGTTGTGCAAATGGAATAGACAAAAGGTGGAAATTATAGGCAATTAGCAAGACACCCCCAATAAAGGAGTGATTCTGCAGGTGGTGACCACAGACCACTTCTCAGTTCCTATGCCTCCTGGCTGATGTTTTGGTCACTTTTGAATGCTGGCGATGCTCTCACTCTAGTGGTAGCATGAGACGGAGTCTACAACCCACACAAGTGGCTCAGGTAGTACAGCTCAGCCAGGATGGCACATCAATGCGAGATGTGGCAAGAAGGTTTGCTGTGTCTGTCAGCGTAGTGTCCAGAGCATGGAGGCGCTACCAGGAGACAGGCCAGTACATCAGGAGACGTGGAGGAGGCTGTAGGAGGGCAACAACCCAGCAGCAGGACCGCTACCTCCGCCTTTGTGCAAGGAGGAGCACTACCAGAGCCCTGCAAAATGACCTCCAGCAGGCCACAAATGTCCTTTGTGCCACAAATCCTTTATTTTTTTGAGCAGTGTATATATATATATATAATAATATGGCTTTTTCAAATGATTAAAGCTACAGATTATTTAGTCCCATAGAACTAAAGGGTGGATTCTCCCCCCACCCCTTTCCAGCATTTCCATTCCTCTCCACAAAGTATTTGTACATAGGCCCTCTCTCTTCACACCAAAAAAGCCATACATTTGCAATATCTCTCCACAACACACTGGTATCACGGGCCCCGTATCCGGTACGGCACAGCCCAAACAGCCATTTCAAGAAGCCACAGTCTTAAACAAACACAGCCCTCCCTCCATTTCATAAATTCTTTAAACTCGGGGGTTTCTCTTAATTATTAATGCTTCGAGAGTATCCGACGCCCGCATTGCAGCATTCTCTTTAAAAGAGCACTGCCTAAAATAACGTCTTTTCCCCACAACATAGGAGAGAAAAAATACAAATCCGTCCTCTTTGTATGCAATTATTTTGTTCCCAAACACACTCTCCTCCGTTTTTAACGGAGCCCTTGCTTTCTCTTCCATCCTTAACTACAAATAAAAACAGTCACAGCCTCTATGAAATATTGAGGCCTCTTCTTCTCCAGGATGAAATAATGGGCTGGCTGAGTGAGGCTGGCTGGCTGGCTGGCTGGCTGAGTGACGCTGGCTGGCTGGCTGAGTGAGGCTGGCTGGTTGAGTGAGGCTGGCTGGTTGAGTGAGGCTGGCAGGTTAGCTGGTTGAGTGAGGCTGGCTGGCTGGTTGGCTGAGTGAGGCTGGCTGGTTGAGTGAGGCTGGCAGGTTAGCTGGTTGAGTGAGGCTGGCTGGCTGGTTGGCTGAGTGAGGCTGGCTTTCACAGCTGATTATATGTAAATTGAAGGTGTCAGGAAACACAGGCCATGAAAGACCCAGGTTCTCTACTGTTTTGATATCTTCATAAGAGTTCTAGGGAAGGAAGCTTGGTTTAAAAAGTCCCAGTAGCTCTTCACAGTGCTTCCCATGACTATGCATAGCAACTACCGTACTGCTCTGTTCCATCTACTAACTGTACAGAGAAGACAGCAAGTCAGCACAGGGACGCTAGAAGGGGCTCAAGCTAACTGCTCTGATAGCTCCCTGCTCTGATGCTCTTTAAGTAGAGCATATTTTTAGGATAGGCTTTAGCTACATACTGTAGTGGCCGTGTGCTATGCTAACACACCCTTGTGCAGTACACAGTGAGGGATCAGTGGACCTCTGTTTACAAAACAAGGACCTTATGTCTACACAGGAAGCACAACATTTCAGGAAGCACTCTATTGAGGACCTCAAACTAAGGGCACTATTCAAGCAATAGTTCCAGAGCAATAATAGGGTTCTTTGTGGACCACTTCTTACCAGTGAAGAAGTTCTTGGCCCGGAGGTAGCTGACACTAAGGCGGAGGATGGAGAGTTTGTCCAGGCTGGTGGTGACCTCCTCAGGGAAGGGGAGGAGGCTGGCCAGCCTGTCCAGCTCTCCATTCAGACGGTCCCGGTGGCGCTTCGAGGGGTTCGACTTGGCCCCTTCTGATTGTGGCGGTTTTACGCTGCAAGGAGAGAAGAAATCATTATTTTTAACTTGACATTTTTACAGAAAACTCAAGGGTCTTTGGTTGATTATAGGTCTCATGAATTATTAGCATTATTAATAGTATTAGCACTATCAATATCATTACAAATTATACTTTCGTAGTAATATAGGTAAATTAATCATTAAAATACTTCAACAAGTAGAGTAACATTGAAATTATTAAAACAGCACAAAAATAAATGCTAAATTTAAAACATGATTTGCCTCATGTGAATAACACCATGTTTAAAAAATAAAATAAAAATCAATTTGTTTTGAGTCATAATAATAGAGCTCCTTCAACAATACACTCATGAGTTAACAAATCATGCCAATAAATGCCCCAGAGCGCTGAAAGCACTTCTGGCATTATGTCATAAACATACACATTCTCCACTGACAACATACAAACATTGTTGGTTCAACAAAGATGTATTTATGTAAACACATGTTAGACTTATACATGTTAGGTACATTTTTACTAGTGAATTAGTCAATTATAAAATAGGCTTTTCAAAATAATAATACACAGGCTATAAATTAAAATGTAATAATACTATAATTATTACATAATAATACTTCAAAGCCATTTGTTGTGAACATTTGAATGGTTTTACATCCGTCCAGTGTCCTTTCAGCAGGTGCAAGGTGATTGCTCTCAAATATCGTAAAGTGTTGGCCTTATGCACTTATGCCCCATCACAAACATCGGACATAGTCCCAGCCATTTGTTTAACTCAAACATTTCTGTTACACAGTCAATAAAAGGGCGTGTTGACTAACCTAAAATGGCGCAGCATATTTGCGGCTGTGGTAGAATTGAATCATTAACAAATTGGATGTATAAACATTATTTCAAAATGCAAATGTTTATGTTGGTTTAAATTTAACAAAAATAATGCAACGAGGTTAACAGTAAATTCTGGCTTCACGTGATAACGAAATAACAAACGCAGCAACAATTTTTGACGACAAGTGCAACTTTGGAGCGAGCGCACGCAACTTTTACCTTACTGTGAAATCATTAAAAAAAAAATACAATCACACAATAGTTGCACTATTGATTTAAGGTAGCCTATATATATATATTATTTCACAAAGTAATAGTCTTATAGTCAAATAAACGGTTTTACAATGCGAGTGCCTGGTCGAGGCCTTTCTGACACTGTCAAACAGGGCGCGAAGGAACTGGTTCATCCAGAGATGGGTAACTTCAGTCCTCCGGGGCCGGAGTGGTGTCACACTTTTTTAGCAAACACTGCTGATTAAACTAATTGCATACTAAACTGCATATCATGATTAGTTGTTTTTTGAAAGTCAGATGTATTAGCCTGGCTGGGGAAGTGTGATACCAATCAGGCGCCCGACGACTGGATTTGCCCCACCTGAATATGTGTCTTATCGTGTGTCATCGACATTGTCAATTTAATTCCGGTGAAATATACTATTTAAATCTGCACAAATATAAGATGAGTGATTGAGCGCTAAAAGGGACGAGCTGGTATGGATGCAGGGCTTTGAAAAGACCTTTCAATTCATATAAATAAACTGTACTTACGCTCTCTGGACTGGTTTTCTCCTTTTACGTCCAGCATACATGATATGGCTGTATTGCAAGTCCGATGAATCTCCCCAAAAATATTGGCGAAGGCTTACAGTTCCCTTCGAGCTACTTAGGCTACAGTCGACAAGAAGTGTCGTTAAACTAATCCATCAGATGAAACACGTAAACACATTAGCGAGAGGACAACGACAAAAACAACAAATAGTCGCACTTTTAGTTGATATTTTATCCTTCAACTGTGCGCAGATCCAGAGATGGGTTAAGAAATATAATTTATATAAATGAATGGCCTTGTTGCGTACTCAGAATTAACTCCGTTGAAATGCATACAATTTGCAATACTGTTTACAGTCCACCGAGATGCTAAATTAGACTGCAAAACAATGCTTCAACCCAATATAAAACCCAAGTAATTAATCTCATCGTCTTGCGGAATGGTGATCTAGATGTGTAGTGCCGGTGCGCTTTGCAAACCGCAATCCCCTTCCATGGTAGCTTGCACCTTTCCAATTCTTTCCCAGGCTATTTTTTCATATTTTACCCTGACATTCATGTGAAAAACGTTAGGACAATAATTGTATTTACTGCATTAGTCCTATGCTTAACGTCCTCTATTCCCAATTATCTCGCCAAATTCGGTCACGCGCATCGTCCTGCTTGGGTCCAGATTTGGGCGGGCACGCGCACTAGAGGTCAACGGGGAACCGAAAATCTCCTGGAAACACATGGGAGCGCGGCAATGTTTGCGCGTTCCCGAGCGGCCCGTTTCATCCAATCAGAGTGGAAATGAGAACGGTTTCTGTTCGAGCCTAGTGTCCTCTGCTATATGTGGGTCAGAGGTTAGAATTTTAAATAATGAAACCATGTTGTTCTAAATTAATGGTTCAGCATATGTAACACAACACTACTTCTAGGTTTCAGAGCAAGTGACGTAACTGATTGAAACGCTATTAGCGCGTACCCGCTAACTAGCTAGCCATTTCACATCCGTTACACATACCCTGGTGTTGAAATGACTTTTTAATAGTTTTTTCGGCCATACACGTTTGTGCTCTATAGCCTACATTTGATTAGGAGGGCTAGCCAGACCCCTCTTTAACGTTGCAGCTACTCTCTGTTTATTATCTACGCATAGTCACTTTAACTCTACCTACTTGTACATATTGCTATTGTTATTTTACTGCTGCTGTTTAATTATTTGTTACTTTAATTTTTTTTTTTCTTTTTTTTTACTCAACACTTTTTTTTCTTAACTTCTTAAAGCGTTGTTGGTTAAGGGGATTGTAAGTAAGCGTTTCACTGTAAGGTCTACTACACCCGTTGTATTCCGCGCATGTGACATACATTTTGAATAGGGTACGGAAATTGATACAGACCTGCTGATACATGACAAAACCTAAACACAGGCCTACCTCTTTGCATATATATATATATATATATATATATATAATTTCCAACGCTGCAATCATGGGACACACACAGTATGGATAAATGATCAGTAGTCAACGGGATATAAATAGCACTCCCACAGCAATTTTCCATAAATCTGCTGTATAATATACTAACAAAAAAAACTATAAAAATGTCTATCAAGTCATTGTGATCGTGTAGTCGATTTAACAATTTCTAATAATTCCTAATTTACTATAATAAAAATGAAATAGTTTCCACGTGTAATCTCATATTTACAAAATCTAAATAAACTATCATCCATTTTAGTATCAAAATATATAAAATTAACCTGAAAAATGACTCAATGTCACCCTCTTGTGGCAAATAAATATAATACATCTACAACGCACCACATATTTTCCTAAACTAACAAAACCAGGCTAATGCGCTGGCTTGTGCTCATGAGTTTAAAAAACATCTACTTTATACATTTGTCATAAATTACCTGCAATGATGGGACACACACAGTATGGATGAATGATCAGTACTCGACGGGACATAAATAGCACTTCTAAAGATAATGCATTTTTCAGTTAGCTAATTGTTACCAACTTGAAAGAGGGAACTTTAGCTAGCATAAAACCCACATGAAAAACTGAGATTCGGCAAACAACATATAAAAAGTGGCTACCCAGACGCTAAACCAACAACGGTAGTTACTAATAACATAAACTTATGTTATTATGCACAATGTAAAATGTGGATTTTATGATGCAATGTCCACTTTATACATTTCTATCCTGGGACCATTCAATTTTCAAATCACCCACAGCAATTCTCCATAAATCTACTGCGGATTACCCAGAATCCCATACCTTTACCACTGAGTGTATTAGACAATGTAAACAGATGAATCTACCAGGAGGTGGCATAATATCTGTTTTATGCAGGAATTTAACAATTTAATTACACCGTTACATATATTCATGATTCATCTGATTACTTTTCTATTGTACACGTTTGTAATAATTTGTCAGGAACTGTGTCCGAATAGGCCTTTTTAAAACACGGTTACTGCTGAAAGGCAGTTGAGACTCTCAGAATGTAAACAAAACATATACAGGTAGGCTCAAGTGAATGCTCTCACACAGTAGACAAAGGGAAATGTATACAACTATGATAATGCATACATGAAGTCATGTGACCATTAAGCCAATAGGGCTCTATATCCTGAGCTGGGAGGGAGCAGGGCCTATATCCTGAGCTGGGAGGGAGCAGGGCCCATATCCTGAGCTGGGAGGGAGCAGGGCCTATATCCTGTGCTGGGAGGGAGCAGGGCCTATATCCTGAGCTGGGAGGGAGCAGGGCCTATAGCCTGTGCTGGGAGGGAGCAGGCTATATCCTGAGCTGGAGAGAGCAGGCCTATATCCTGTGCTGGGAGGGAGCAGGGCCTAAATCCTTAGCTGGAGGGAGCAGGCCTATATCCTGTGCTGGGAGGGACAGCCTATATCCTGAGCTGGGAGGGAGCAGGCCTATATCCTGTGCTGGGAGGGAGCAGGGCCTATATCCTGAGCTGGAGAGAGCAGGGCCTATATCCTGTGCTGGGAGGGAGCAGGGCCTAAATCCTGAGCTGGGAGGGAGCAGGGCCTAATCCTGCTGGAGGAGCAGGGCCTATATCCTGTGCTGGGAGGGAGCAAGGGCCTATATCCTGAGCTGGGAGGAGCAGCCTATATCCAGTGGTGGAAAAAGTACCCAATTTTATACTTGAGTAAAAGTATAGGTACCTTAATAGAAAGTTATTAAAGTAAAAGTGAAAGTCACCCAGTAAAATACTACTTGAGTAAAAGTCTACAAGTATTTGGTTTTAAATATGCTGAAGTATCAAAAGTAAATGTAATTTCTAAATATGCTTTAGTTCAAAAGGAGAAGTAAAAGTATAAATCATTTATAATCCTTAAATTAAAGCCAAAGCAGACGGCACCATTTTCTTGTTTTTAAAATGTATGGATAGCCAGGGCACACTCCAACACTCAGACATCATTACAGAAGCCGGGAACACTCCAACACTCAGACATCATTACAGATAGCCGGGACACTCCAACACTCAGACATTACTACAGATAGCCAGGGCACACTCCAACACTCAGACATTATACAGATAGCCAGGGCACACTCCAACACTCAGACATCATTACAGATAGCCAGGGCACACTCCAACACTCAGACATTATACAGATAGCCAGGGCACACTCCAACACTCAGACATTATACAGATAGCCAGGGCACACTCCAACACTCAGACATTACTTACAGATAGCCAGGGGCACACCCCAACACTCAGACATATACAGATAGCCAGGGTCACACTCCAACACTCAGACATTACTTACAGATAGCCAGGGACACACTCCAACACTCAGACATTACTACAGATAACCAGGGGCACACTCCAACACTCAGACATTATTTACAGATATCCAGGGACACACTCCAACACTCAGACATCATTACAGATAGCCAGGGACACACTCCAACACTCAGACATTACTTACAGATAGCCAGGGGCACACTCCAACACTCAGACATTACTTACAAAATATGCATTTGTGTTTAGTGAGTCCGCCAGGCCAGAGGCACGTGTTCTCTTGATAAGTGAGTGAATTTGACAATTTTCCTGCCCCGCTAAGCATTCAAAATGTAACAAGTATTTTTGGTTGTCAGGGAAAATGTGTAGAGTAAAAAGTACAATATTTTCTATAGGAATGTAAGTGAAGTAAAAGTAAAAGTTGTCAAAAATATGAATAGTAAAGTAAAGTTCAGATACCTCAAAAAACTACTTAAAAGTATTTTTACTTAAGCACTTTACACCACTGCCTATATCCTGTGTTATGTGAAGAAGACAGAGACATATAGGATCATGTATGTAGGGCAGAGCCTTTTGTTTCTCAATACACCACATAGATAGTTGAGTTTGTTGCTGGAAACTTATGCTATAAAACATTCATATCAACCACAGCAACCAACCTGCAATTGTCACTAACATTTCAAAACATTTCAAAACTACTCTGAGCAGACATAACCAAATGGTGACTGATGATATTATTGACCTTCCCTGTATTCACTGAGCGGGGACCAGGCAGTTTTGTTTAGTTGTTTGTTTATTTATTTACTCTGAAACATCAAGCCAAATGGAGAGCAGAAATCCCAGTGCCATAAGGAGTGTCTGCTAGGTTGTGAGAGAGAGGTTGTGTGTTTAGACATAACCAGTCCCAGGGACCGCCCTCTCCCTCACCTCTTTCCCCTCATATCCCCTTCTCCTCTCCCAACCTTCTCATCACACGCGAGCCACAGTCTCTAGATACTTTACTCAATGCTCTTATGTAGGCTGGGGTCGTTACACACAATCTTTTATTTTTTTAACCTTTATTTAACTAGGCAAGTCAGTTAAGAACAAATTCTTATTTTCAATGATGGCCTAGGTGGGTTAACTGACTTGTTCAGGGGCAGAACGACAGATTTTTACCTTGTCAGCTCGGGGATTTGATCTTGCAACCTTTCGGTTACTAGTTCAATGCTCTAACCACTAGGCTACCTGCCGCCCCATTCAGAAGCAGTGTATAACATCCTCATAAGCACTGAATTATAAACATTCATGAATATCTTATGAATATGATATAATGGTTGCAGGTGTGTTATGTAGCCCTTCAATAGGTCTTACATATGGCCTAATGAAAGTGTTATCAAATCTCTGAATCAGAGAACACCTAAATGAAGCAGAACAAATGGGATTATTACGCACAGCTGATTGTAAGAGTGGATATCTCTGTTTCCCTTTGATTGAAGCAGAGTACGTAGAGAGATGTAAATTAAATGTAGATAATCAAATATGGGACATTTGTTAGTTTAGTTTTGGGGATCTTGATCTCAACTGGTGTAATTTTCATATCAACCCTTTTGGGCTCCAACCCTCACCTGCACATCGTTTTTACCGTTTTTTATTTATTTATCTGTACTGTTTTCACTTTCACTTTTTTTCTTTGGTGTGAATAAATAAAACCTACAAACCTAATTTTGGTGAAACTACTACAGCACATACTAAGCCTGTATCTGTATGTACACAGCACGTGTATCTACATTCTGTACTCTACTGTATGTTCCTTTTAGTTTACATCCCCCAACTTACACAAGTAAATGAGAAGACAAAGCACAGTGAAAAACCCTCAACCCAGAAACACTTTCTAATCTCCTATAGTGACTCAGTGAATCTGGGGGTAGGGGGGGGGGGTCTGTTTTGTAACAATGCCCTCTCTCTCAATTCAATTTAATTTAAGGGCTTTATTGGCATGGGAAACATATGTTAACATTGCCAAAGCAAGTGAAGTAGATAATAAACAAAAGTGAAATAAACTCTCTCTCAATTACATTTTTCAATTTAAGGGTCTTTATTGCGTTGGGAAACATATGTTTACATTGCCAAAGCAAGTTAAATAGATAATAAACAATATTGCTCTCTGTGATTAATGACTGAGTAGTAACTAATAGTCAGAGCCAAGACCAGGACTGTAATGTGAGTGGTACCTACGGGCCGGGTAGCCCTGGTTGGTATGGTATGATCGACATTGGCTGTGTGCCAACCTGTGGCTGCAGTGCCATGGAAACCTCATCAAAACCGTCTATCTCTGTTTCTTATGTCTCTGCCACAGCACAGAAGCCTTTATCCCTTCATTATAACACCATACCTGCACTAATTCACTGATTGATGATAGAAGTCCTTTCGGTGTAAGTTCAACTCATGCAGATCCATAAAGAGGGTTTTGGATGGGCAGTGTTGGGTGATATTTGATTACATAGATAATTGAGATTATATTATTCAGTCAACAGTAAAAAAGATGCGCCCTCCAGTGTCCAACAGAAGTATTGCACTTTAATAATGACCAAGTAACACGTCAGTAAGTTATTAGAAATATTTTTTATATGAGAATTAATTTGACAATTGAGAATATAAGGTAACAACATAAGCTGGTAAATATCAATACATTGCATACTCTATACTTGCCTAAATACAAGTGAACTACACTAAATTAAATATTTATGTGGAGACAAATATTTCCAAGTAGAATAAATGTCTAACAGATGTTGTAAGGCCACGAGACATAATAACAACATGAAATAACCAAACATACGACAAACAAATGCAAAAACTGAAATATTTATAATATATTGATGCTGGACTCTGCAACTGCCTGATGTCGGAGACCTTTGAAGAGTAAGCTTAACGAATATATATATAGCAGGGGGTGGATTAGGGTGGCAAAATTCTGGGAACTTTCAATAAATTCCCAGGTTTTTCCCTGAAATCCCAGTTGAAGGATTCCCGGAATCAGGAAGGAATAAGCAGGAAATCTGGAATCCTCCAACAATGATTTCTGGAAAAACAGGAAATGTATCGAAAGTTCCCGGAATTTTGCAACCCTAGGGGTGATATATAATGTATACCCTTCCCTTTCTTTTATATCAACTTTGATACAAGGAACTTTATCAACATTTCAAGGCAGGCGCTTTGAAAACTTAACACCCAGCTTTGAAAACTTGACACCCATTATATTATAAATCAGCTTGGTGAAGCAAAAAGCATGAGGAAAAGTGGCTAAATACAATTCAAAAGCAAAGCTAAATGTGAATACAACCAATACATATAACAGCTCCCGTTGCTATGTGTAACTTCCTCTGCCTCATTGAGCTGAGAGAACTGAATCAGTGAGAGCAGTTTGGCAGGAGAGGCCCTCTAGTTGGCCGGGTTTAGTCTTGTCTTATGTCTAAATACTGTCTTGTCTTGTCTTTTCATATGAGCAGAATGAGGAAATAGGTCAAGGGAAATAAAAGGTGGGCAGCCATATTGATTTAGCCTCAGATGCCTTTGAGGGAGGAGTCAAAGTGATGACGGGAGACTTCAGTGTCAGGGGGCCTTTACAAATGGAGGACCTGCCATGTTTCTGTCAATCATCAACTGACATGGGACTAAATGGGAAGTTCCATTTGTCGAATATGCTGATCAACATGGTGGACTCGTGGGAAGTTCTACTTCCAGTCCCATGTCTATAGTAACCATGGTTACTACACTAGACTTCTAGGACCTATAGTGCCTAGTGAAAGTCTGCACACTCCTTCACATTAAAATGTTATCTAAAAATTGGATTACACATTTTTTCCTATTGATGTGCACAACCTACGCCACGTTTTCAAATTGAAAAAAAAATGATAGAAAATGTTCCTAATTAATTACAAATAAACAAAGATGTCTTGATTGCATGTCTTCACACCACAGAATTGATAATTGGTGGAAGCATCTTTACCAGCCATTAAAGCTGTGAATATTTTGAATAAGATTCTACCACTCTTAGGGCAACATACTGCGTATCCATTGTTTTTGTCAAAATCACTCAAGCACAGTACATTTGTTTGGGAATCATTGATGCGCAGCAATATTCAAATCTTGTTTCTGATTTAAGCAGATTTGAGTCAGGACTGAGACTGGACCATTCAGGACCACTCAACACCTATTGGAAAGGCATACTGGTGTGTCTTTGGCATTTGACTTTGTGTAATTGTCCGGCAGAAATGTAAAACTCTATCCCAGGGTTACGCATTCAGAAGACTGAGGCAGGTTTTCCTCTAGCTTTTTACCTGGGCTTTGCTCCTTTTTTATTTATTTTGATCCTGACAAACTCCCCAGCCACTGCCATGACAAGCATACCCATAACATGATGCTGCCACCACAATACTTGAAAATACAGAGGATCAACAACATTACATTCACTCCACATTACTGGCCTGTATGATAAGGTGAAAAGAAGGAAGCCGGTGTTAAAATATCCATTACAAATCATCCATTCTGGTTGCAACAAGGCTCTTAAGTAATACTGCAAGACAACGCGGCAAATAAATCACTTTTTGGCCTAAATAAAAAACTACAGGCTTTTGTCAAATCCAAAACGAACCGTCTGTATTTTCAAGTATTGTGGTGGACGCATCATGTTATGGGTATGCTTGTCACTAGCAGAGACTGGGGAGTTTGTCAGGATCAAAAGAAACATGAAAAGAGCAAAGCCTAGGTAAAAAGTTAGAGGAAAACCCTGGAATAGTTTAATTTTCAGCAGCACAGTTACTAAAATTTTAATGCCAAAGACACCAGAATGGCTTACCAATAGGTGTTGAGTGTTCTTGAGTGTTCCTTAGCCCTGACTTAAATTTGCTTGACAATCAGAGACAAGGTTTGAATATGGCTGCCGATCAATGATTCCTAACCAAATTTACTGAGCTTAAGCAATTTTGACATAAACAATGAGTATATGTTTCTCTAATCTTATTCCAAATAATTCACAGCTGTAATGACTATCAAAGGTGCTTCCACCGGGGGCCTCCCAAGTGGTGCAGCGATCTAAGGCTCTGCATTGCAGTGCTGAGGCGTCACTACAGCCTCGGTTTCGATCCCAGGCTGTGTCACAGCCGGCCGTGATCGGGAGACCCATGAAGCAGCGCACAATTTGCCTAGCGTCATCCAGGGTTAGGGGGGGGTTTGGCCCAGCGTCGTCCGGGTTAGGGGAGGGTTTGGCCCAGCGTAGTCCGGGTTAGGGGAGGGTTTGGCCCAGCGTAGTCCGGGTTAGGGNAGGGTTTGGCCCAGCGTCGTCCGGATTAGGGGAGGGTTTGGCCCAGCGTTGTCCGGGTTAGGGGAGGGTTTGGCCCAGCGTCGTCCGGGTTAGGGGAGGGTTTGGCCCGGGCACCTGCAAGCTGACATCGGTTGTCAGTTGGACGGTGTTTCCTCCAACACATTGGTGCGGCTGGCTTCCGGGTAAAGTGAGCAGTGTGTCAAGAAGCAGTGAGGCCTGGCAGGGTCGTGTTTTGGAGGACGCATGGCTCTCAACCTTTGCCTCCCCCGAGTCCGTAGGGGAGTTGCAGCAATGAGACAAGATTATAACTACACATTGGATACCACAAAATTGGGGAGAGAAGAATTACCAAAAAAAGGGGGCTTCCACCAAGTGTTAACCCTCGGCTGCGAAGACATACGCAATCAAAACATCTTTGTTTTGTATTTCTTTTTTATACATTTTTCTTTCACTTTGAAAATGTGGAGTAGATTGTTTAGATCGGTAGGAAAAAAGATCTGATGTAATCCCTTTTTAGATTTTAAGGTAGCAGAATGTGAAGACTGTGCAAGTGGTGTGTCGACTTTCACTAGCGACTGTAAGTCTCGTGAGTCTCCTTAACATGCACCTTCCTCCACAGATGATATTATGAACACAAAACTCAAGTAACAAAATGACCACAAGTTAGCGTATGGCTCAGTGAAGTTTAGATAAAACAAAGAAACGACAAAAAATGGATTGAATACTATTGATATAGCATTATAAACGTACTACATCAGACTATTGTTAAATTGTAATGACATTTGGATACCAAAAGCATTACCAAGGAGTATAATCTGAAAGCACATAATTTGGTTCTTTATAGCCTACTCTGCAACCAATGCAGACATTTCAATGAAATACGTTGCTTTTTCCTCAGAAAGTCTATTTGTACACTGCTTCATTCATTCTTCAGAACAAGCAAACACAAACAGGAACACACCCATGTACACACAGTCATATTCATCACAGCCATAACACACTCACATAATCAAAACAATAATATCTTTATAATAATATAGAGGCCATTTCTGTATTTACACTTCATTAGGGTTGCAAAATTCCGGGAACTTTCAATAAATTCCCTGGTTTTCCCTGGTTGGAGGATTCTGGATATCCTGCTTATTCCCTCCTGATTCAAGGAATTCTCCAACTGGGATTTTGTGAAAATTAGGGATTTTATCGAAAGTTCACAGAATTTTGCAACTCTACACTCCATACATAAATTGAGGATGTTATGCCTTTATTTTTAATCTCTGAGTACAATATCAGTTTTATGTATGTTTTTCCACGAGTAAAAACTTGAATGGTGTCCTGTCACCATCCAACTATAATGTAAGAAGAAACAAACGTAAAAAGAAATGAATATGGCCTGCTTCATTAATATATATAAATCATTTTGGGAATTGGGCATGACCCTGAAAAGCCATTATAACACAAGCCAAATTCACCAGTGAGGATTCATACTTCATTCATAACATTGAAGTTGTGACAGATACTGTTTTTCCACAGTAATAAAAACAAAGACAAGGCAACAACAAACAAAACAGAAGACAACACAAAGAAAAAAGAAAACCAGTTCCATGTAAAGTTGCTGCTTTTTGTTCAGTTGTTGACAGAAGTGACAAGTGCTTCATCAAAAGAGTCCTTGTATTTCCTGCAAACACTGATATGGGGAGATGAATGGTGTGTTTAACTAGGAGATGGCTTGTCTTCACGACACCCTCCCTGAGGCAGCTCTTAAGGCAGCGTGTTGTCTTTGAATGTGTACGGATGGATGAACAGATCCATGGATGGCTTCCTCCTCTTTTTGTCCATAATGTTTACAGCGTAACATGTGACTCATGTTTAGAAGTCGCAATAGTTGGTTTGATTGTGGTCTGTAAAGCACATGGTTCCATTGACAAGGGGAGCTGAGGAGAATGTTCCATTGACAAGGGGGGCTGAGGAGAATGTTCCATTGACAAGGGGGGCTGAGGAGAATGTTCCATTGACAAGTAGGGGTGAGGAGAATGTTCCATTGCTGTCTACTACACAGAGGCTTGGGATCTGTTAGGGGAAAAGTATGACAAAAAGAGCCTGGCGTGTTTCATAAAGTAACAATTATTAATATCAATATATGACTTCATAACTAGTTAGGGCCCTGAGTTTTCCTAACCACGTGACTTGACCAGTAGAACCAGGTTATGTGGTAAGGAAAAAGTCAGTGCTCCATCCACAACAGAGAGAGGGGGCATAGTTACCTGTGTCTGTCCGACTCTGTTGCATCCAGAAAGGTACTGCTGCATGGCCAGCAGGCTCTCGGGGGTGGTGATGTTGGCCACCAGCGGGCGAGACGGGAAGCTGATTCCGGCGTTGTCCTGGACGATGGCTGACGTGTCCACCACCGGCTCACTGGGGCCCCACTGGAAGTAGCTCTGGTCGTGGGGGTCCACCATCCTATTCTGGCATACAGACAACGGTGGGGGCAGCCTGGTGCAATCCACGTGGCTGTTCCTGTTGGGGAGGGGGGGTGAGACGTTCTCAAACATGCAGCTACCGGATGGAGCAGGCTGGCCATTGGCCAATCCCCCCTGCTGGGGTTGGTGGTACGGTCCGTTGGTGTTCTGTGGCCAAAGGCCTGTGAGAGGGACTCTTTGGGTCTCTGTGGCTTGACTGTGACAGTCTGGGATGAATTGGTGTCCATTCTTCATTGTGCTGGCAGGGGGTGGTAGCTGATGCTGCTGGTTCTGGGGCCACTGCTGCACTTTCTGTGTTTTTAGTGACTGAAATGGTGCACTGCAGACAATCTGGGGTGAAACAAAGTCATTACTGGGATTCAAAGATGCCCAAGCATCCACCAGAATAGGTGGTAGATGGTTGGACTGTGGAACAGAGATCTCCTCTGGTCCGTTTGGTGCCATTGCAGCTGGCAAGCCATTATGAGGGAAACGCTGTGGAAGTGGCTGGTTAGATTGGACCTGGCCAGCGATGATCTGAGGGCTTCCCATGTGGTTGTTTGGTGCCTGAGCACAGGATCCAGCCATGCAAGTGCTAAACGTGACAGACTCATTCTGGCCTGAGCTATGTGGGTTACTGAGCTCGGGGAGCTCCAGAGAGGGGGTGAAGATGTCGTTGAGCTGTAGCTGCTGCAGGATGGGGATGTTCAGGCCCGTCTGAGGAATCTGGGGGATCTGGGGGTCGAAGTGGGAGAGCCTCTGGGTGCTCTTGAACACCTGCTGTGGTCCTGCCTGGATCTGTCCTGCCTGGTTCTGTCCTGCCTGGATCTGTCCTGCCTGGATCTGTCCTGCCTGGATCTGTCCTGCCTGGTTCTGTCCTACCAAACCAACTGCTCTGTTGCCTGTTACCTGACTGTGGCTGATACCATTTAGATCATTCACTGGGGAGCCATTTTGGACAAAGCTGAATTTGTCAAGCAACCCGGGCTTGCACTGTCCGGCACATGTAGGGCTGACCACTCCTGTGAATGGTCTACCCTGGTTTTTGTTGTCGAGCACCCCTGTGAACAGGTTAGGGTTGTTGTTGACCATGGTGGAGCAGTTGAGCTCCCCTCCGCTCCCCTCACTGCTCTCCTTGAACAAGGCTTCCTCCACGTAAGAGAAGATGTCGTTGGTCATGATGTCATCCAGCTCTAGGGAGGTGTCCCCGCTCCCGGTCCCGTTGGAGTCCTGGCTCAGCCTGAGAAGGGTGCTCTCCCACTCCATCAGCTCCGCCATACCCACGTCCATCCCCTGCAGCGCCGCACACAGGTCCCCATCCTGCGCCATCTTCTCCAGGGCATCGATCATGGCTACCAACGCCCCATCCTGCTTGACCTCCCTGGGGCTATCCCCATCATCATCCCCGTCGGGCCCCTGGGGCTCCATGCTACTCTGCCAGGAGTTACAGGCCACGTTGGTGAGCGCTCGGCTGTCCATGAATACCTGGTCTATGGGTAGCTGAGGCTCCTGGGGCCGGGTGTAGACGGATTCATCCTGCTTTAGTAAAGAGCCCAGTAGAGACTGGGGGTCCAGAGACTCCACCTTGCAGATTTTTGGGGGGTTGGTTTGGAACTCAGTGGCATCCAGAGTGGGGCCAGTCTCATACAGCAGGGCCTCCCCAGTGGTGAAGCTGAAGGGCAGCTGCATCTTCCTCTGGCGTAGATTCTCCTCTCCCTCAGAATTACTAAAGGGATACAGAGAGAGAAAATCATATGAATGAATGAATGATACAATCATATATTTTGAGACACAGTGAAATGACAGTCAATGATGATGCAGACAGATTGTACTTTCAGATATTAATTACTCACAGTAAAGCTCTCTGGCGAGCAATGATGAAGTCGGGCCTTCCTCCTTTGTAGACAAGCCTGGCATTGGCCTGGACCCAGACCCAGCACCCAGTCTTTTGCAGCAGTCTGAACGTGGTCAGACCACTCTCTCCCGTCTTAATCACTGCGGGAAAAATATTGATATCATTAGATAAGCATACAAAAATAATGATCAAACAAATAATTGCTAGAGAGTTATTATGAACCCATTGTAAACACATACTTCTGACATGGCTATCTGCACAGTACATCATATCAGCTGCGTGGATGAACTGATACCCAGAGCCTCTCATACACAACTCAATCTCTGAGTATCCCAGGACAACCTTCCCCCTGTAGAGAGACAACAGGGCAGCCACATCATGTTAGCGTTAGTGGAAAGTACAGCACATTACACATCATGTTCACCTGTGAAGTCATCCCTCAAACATGTTGAATAGAAAAGTGAAATAGTGACATTTTAAAAACAGTTCCCTTTTGATCAAGTCCTACATTTGATCAAGGCACTTCGATTAAATGCTAGCATACTTCCTTCCTAAATGTAAGCCTGACAACTTTTTTTGGGGACCCAGTGAGAATTAGTTTCAGGCCTTTAGAGTCACCTGGCATCGACACCCGTGGGGGTGAAGTCCAGCTTGTGTTTGGTCTGGAAGAAGATTGTCTTGGTTCTGATCTCCAGGATGGACGGGGTGTGGACAGGGGTGGCGATGGTGAACAGGCCCAACCTGGGCTGGCTGCGCATCCCGTCATCCCCCAGCATGCTCTGGCCATGGAGGAACTTCAGACGCCCCTGGAAGTTCAGAGCCTGGATATGAGGAGAACAAAGGTATGTTAGACTCTTAAACTTAGCTAGTGATTGATCTGAAACTTAGCTAGTGATTGATCTGAAACGTGCCTAGTGATAGTGATTGATCTGAAACTTAGCTAGTGATTGATCTGAAACTTAGCTAGAGATTGATCTGAAACGTGCCTAGTGATAGTGATTGTATAAAAGGTTTTGCCAAGCTTTGCCAAGATCCACCACTCACATCATACGGTCAGACACAAAACAGTGTATGAAGTGCTTTCTGGTGACAATACAAAGTGGATGTTTTCTCTACAGCCCTATAGATGAGAGACTCACCAGGAAGCCAGAGGAGTTGTCCAGGAGGCAGCGGAAGCGACACACGAAGTTCCTCTCCAGGAAGGAGGAGTTTTCTGGTGGGAGCTGCTCAGGGTTATAGGTCACGATGTTCCTGGTGATGTCACTGCTGCTTGCCATGCCTGAACAGAGAAATGTGGTGAAAGATCGTAAAATGAGAGCTTATCATCAAAAACATGGGCCAAATCTTAAATTGAAATAAACACACCTAGCTCGAACATGCTCCCATTGACATCAATCGATGACTTCCACTAAAATCCACTGAAAAAAATGACCCAAACTGTTCACAACCCATTCTCTCCAGGTCACTCACCGTCTCCTCCCTGCTCTGGGTCAAAGGGCTTGGGGTTGAGGGCAAAGTGTAGCTGTCGTCTGAACGTGGCTCTGTCGTCTGTGTGGATCAGCTCAAACACACTCTGGTGGACCACATCTGACTACAGACAGACAAAGAGAGAGGGCAAACTCAACGACTGAACTCCATCAAAGTTAAATCTAGTTTATGACTATGGCTGTAGCCTCCATTGTTATTGTAGAGGCATAATAATAATGGTGTCTACAAGCCGTATCAGGGCTTCTTAATGACATGGGTACTTCACTTGTAGTCTCCACTGGAATGGACAACTAATAGGACTTTGGTAGGACTTGCAACTGTGTTGCCCACCCCTGAAAAACTATAACGACAATGTAATGGACCGGAGCTTATGAAGTCTTACAAAAGCATGTCTGTTACTAAGCAAACAAACCCTGAAGCCACAAGTCTGAAGTGGGCCCTGGACACTGTTTGTTCCTGGTTTCATGTGATTCACTTGTTACTTAGAAGTTTCTCTCAGAAGAAAAGGAACTATGAGGTTTGTGGTCAAAGCCAAAGCGGACTCTTGGAAGATGGAACCCGACAGAGTAACATCACATTGCCACATAGCCCATCAGTCAGACGGCACTCATACATTTTGCCTCGGTCAAACTGAATTAACTGAAACAATGCATTTCTACTGAAAAACCAATGTGAAATGCTTTGAGCGAACCATAACCCTAACTATAATCCAACAACTATAAACACTATTTGTCTTGTGATTTATGGCCTAAGTGGGAAACACAGTAAGCTCTGGGTGTGTCTGGTGTGCTGATCACCCGGTGGGGACAGTCCATGAGTGACAACTCATAAAGGGTCAAAGTAAACTACAAAGCAGGGTATTAAAGACACACCTGTTAGCACTGAAAATACCCTATAGTGTATAATTGTAATGAAGAGGACAACCCACAACTATATTGTTGGGGAGAACAAATACTGTAAAACCTGTAGGATTATTCATCGTCTATTTTTGTTAAAAAACATCGTCCCGGTTCTATGTACAGTATGTTTGGTTGCAAGTTACTACATCATTGGCTACTTAAGAATAGCCACATATTTTTCTAAATGTACGCCTCAGTACTGTGTTAAGGGTCTGGAATCGTACTATTTGGATCGTACTGTACCTACTATATACATACTATATGCACTCCTGCTACAGTAGATCATGTAGTTCAGTTTGGAGTCACCTAGTACATCCACAACAATGTCATCTCTCTTCCTCTGTGGAAGACAAGGTCATGACTAGATAAGGAATTGTCAAACTATGATTACCTGGAGAAAGGCGAAGCGCAACTGCAAATTTGCTACAAGACACTTCCTTTAACACCTTGCCTATTTTGGTTCGTTAACAGGTGGTTGAGTTGCACATTCGCTTTCTTTGATGATACATGGAAATGTGGATTCTTACCAAGTTATGCAGTGGGCTTAGCTCTCCATCTTGCCTTGCTCACACCGGTTAACATGTTACTCTTGTCTCTCAGAAGGGTGACCTGGTTAACAACATGTTACTCTTGTCTCTCTGAAGGGTGACCTGGTTAACAACATGTTACTCTTGTCTCTCTGTCTCTCTGAAGGGTGACCTGGTTAACAACATGTTACTCTTGTCTCTCTGAAGGGTGACCTGGTTAACAACATGTTACTCTTGTCTCTCAGAAGGGTGACCTGGTTAACAACATGTTACTCTTGTCTCTCTGTCTCTCTGAAGGTTGACCTGGTTAACAACATGTTACTCTTGTCTCTCTCCTCTGGGACGGAGGTTCACCTTCCAGCAGGACAATGACCCTATGCATACTGCTAAAGCAACACTTGAGTGGTTTAAGGGGAAACATTTAAATGTCTTGCAATGGCCTAGTCAAATCCCAGACCTAAATCCAATTGAGAATCTGTGGTATGACTTAAAGATTGCTGTACACCAGCAGAACCCATCCAACTTGAAGGAGCTGGAGCAGTTTTGCCTTGAAGAATGGGCAAAAATCACAGTGGCTAAATATGCCAAGCTTATAGAGACATACCCTAAGAGACTTGCAGCTGAAATTGCTGCAAAAGGTGTCTCTACAAAGTAATTGACTTTGGGGGGAGGGTGGGGGTGAATGGTTATGCGCGCTCAAGTTCTGTTTTTTCTTCTTATTTCTTGTTTGTTTCACCAAAAAAAACATATTTTGCCGCTTCAAAGTGGTAGGCATGTGTTTGTAAATCAAAATGATACAAACCCCCAAAAATCTATTTTAATTCCAGAGGTACAAGGCAACAAAATATTGAAAAATTCCAAGGGGTGAATACTGTCGCAAACCACTATATGTTACAGATGTGATGTGATGTTGTGTTATGTTAGAGATGTGATGTTTTTACAGTTGTGTTTACAGATGTGATGTGATGTCCATGTGGCTCAGTTGGTAGCATGGTGTGGTAGCAGCATGGTGCTGGTTGTGGGTTCGATTCCACAGCCCTGGCGTATGCACTCCACTACTATAAATCGCTCTGGATAAGAGCGTCTGCTAAATGACTAAAATGCAAATGTAAAACGTCGTTACAGTGATGATATAGTAGTTTACCTGATGGAAGCCCAGGTAGTCTTGGATAGTAGGAGAGCATAGAACACATGTCCCTCAGCTGTGACCACCAGCACAAAGCCATTCAGAGCCTGTAAGACCAGATACAGTTGGTTAATACAGTAATGCACACTCTCACTATATAACATTTCATTTCACTGCTCCAGATGAGCTTCAAAAACAAACGCATTAATGACAGGGTTGCATTTAAAGAGGACATTTTGTTCATCTGTGGTATTATATCTGGTCAACCTGGTTACTACGGGGGTATTATCATCTTGGCAACCTGTTTACTACGGGGGGTATTATCATCTGGGCAACCTGTTTACTACGGGGTATTATCATCTGGCAACCTGTTTACTACGGGGTATTATCATCTGGCAACCTGTTTACTACGGGGGTATTATAATCTGGCAACCTGTTTACTACGGGGGTATTTAATCTGGCAACCTGTTTACTAGGGGAGTATTATAATCTGGCAACCTGTTTACTACGGGGGTATTACATCTGGCAAAAACTGTTTACTACGGGGTAGTTTATAATCTGGCAAACCTGTTTACTACGGGAATTATAATCTGGCAACCTGTTTACTACGGGGGTATTATAATCTGGCAACCTGTTAACTACATGGGTATTAATAACCTGGCAACCTGTTTACTATGGGGGTATTATAACTGGCAACCTGTTACTACGGGGGTATTATAATCTGGCAACCTGTTTTACTATGGGGGTATTATAATCTGGCAACCTGTTTACTACGGGGGTATTATCATCTGGCAACCTGTTTACTACGGGGTATTATAATCTGGCAACCGTTTACTACAGGGGTATTATAATCTGGCAACCTGTTTACTACAGGGGTATTATAATCTGGCAAACCTGTTTACTACAGGGTATTATAATCTGGCAACCTGTTTATCATGGGGGTATTATAATCTGGCAACCTGTTTACACATGGGTATTATAACCTGGCAACTTGTTTACTATAGGAGTATTATAATCTGGCAACCTGTTACTATAGGAGTATTATAATCTGGCAACCTGTTTTACTATTGGGGTATTATAATCTGGCACCCTGTTTACTACAGGGGTATTATAATCTGGCAACCTGTTTACTATGGGGGTATTATAATCTGCAACCTGTTTACTACAGGGTATTATAATCTGGCAACCTGTTTACTACAGGGGTATTATAATCTGGCAACCTGTTTTACTATGGGGTATTATAATCTGGCAACTGTTTTACTATGGGGGTATTATAAATCTGGCAACCTGTTTACTATGGTATTATAATCTGGCAACCTGTTTACTATGGGGGTATTATAATCTGAAAACCTGTTTACTATGGGGGTATTATAATCTGGCAACCTGTTACTATGGGGGTATTATAATCTGGCAACCTGTTTACTATGAGGGGTATTATAATCTGGCAACCTGTTTGCTATGGGGGTATTATAATCTGGCAACCTGTTTACTATGGGGGTATTATAATCTGTCACCCTGTTTGCTATGGGGTATTATAATCTGGCAACCTGTTTACTATGGGGGTATTATAATCTGGCAACCAGTTTACTATGGGGGTATTATAATCTGGCAACCTGTTTACTATGGGGGTATTTTAATCTGGCAACCTGTTTACTATCGGGGTATTATAATTTGGCAACCTGTTTACTACGGGGGTATTATAATCTGGCAACCTGTTAACTATGGGGGTATTATAATCTGGCAACCTGTTTACTATGGGGGTATTATAATCTGGCAACCTGTTTACTATGGGGGTATTATAATCTGGCAACCTGTTTACTGTCTATCACAGTTCCCTCTGCATTGACTGATGATCATACCAGCCTCCATCTTGAGAGAGGAATCCCAAACATGCCAGTCATTACTTGGTGTGAAAATGTACCTGACATCTGAGAATGAGAAAACAGCGTGCTAGAGCACTGGGCGAGCGTTCGCTTTGTTAAGCGTAGTAAACCGTGACCAGGCCTTGGCAGGAAGTACCAGGACAAACTATTTCACCTGCAGACAACCTATTTCACCTGTCAAAACTTCCTGCTAAATGGATGGTCCTGGATTATAACTCAATCCACCTGGATTAACAAACGCATGAACAATGTCTGGGTCTTTACCTACTCGTCTGCCAGCCAGTAGTCTCTCATGACTTTTAACATTCAAAACTGGCCAGCACCCACAGAAGATTTGGTTCTGGGTGCTGAGATGTCTGTCAGTCAATCAAGACATTTAGACACTATGGGCCATCCCAAACTGCTCTCTGTCTGTCAGTCAATCAAGACATTTAGACACTATGGCCATCCCAAACTGCTCTCCGTCTGTCTGTACTGTGCCAGTTGTACCTGGAGAAGTAGGTCCCCCTCGGAGAAGGTTGGGGCGTTCATCCCATTCATGTTCAGGCCATCCCCCCCAGGAAACAGGACACTGCTTTTCTTCATGGTTGCTGCAGACAGAGAGGGAGAACAACAAGCTCACATCAGCACGCTATCCTGAAAGCAATACACACAGGAATCTGGGGTTTCTGTGGTCTGGATATTTTGAACTTTCACCTGCCCTAAGCCAACTCTTCTGAGTTTATGTTCCCATCTCTCTCTCACCCTTTTTCACTCTGTCTGCCCCTCATTCTGTCCTCTTCCACCATTCACTCACTCACTCCCTCCCTCCCTTCCTCCCACCTGAGAAACAGGGATACCTAGTCAGTTGCACAACTGAACGCATCTTCTGCATTTAACCCAACCCCTCTGAATCAGAGAGGTGCGGGGGGCTGCCTTAATCCATGTCATCAGCGCCCGGGAGCAGTTGATGTTGGAGGTTAACTGCCTTGCTCAGGGGCAGAACGAAAAAAAAAAATCCCACTTTGCCGGCTCGGGGGTTCGAACGAACAACCTTTTGGTTACTGGCCCAACGCTCTTAACCGCTAGGCTACCTGGCTATCCTCAATTACCCTTTTCCTCTCTCTCTCTCTCTCCCTCTCCTTCCCTCCCAGTGCCTCAACTCCCTCCCTCCCTCCCTCCTCCCTCCCTCCCTCCTCCCTCTCACTGCCCCAACTCCCTCTCACTGCCCCAACTCTCTCTCTCCCTCCCTCCCACTGCCCCATCTCCCTCTCACTGCCCCAACTCTCTCTCTCCCTCCCTCCCACTGCCCCAACTCTCTGTCTCCCTCCCTCCCTCTCACTACCCCAACTCCCTCTCTCCCTCCCTCCCACTGCCCCAACTCTCTGTCTCCCTCCCTCCCTCTCACTACCCCAACTCCCTCTCTCCTCCCTCCCACTGCCCCAACTCTCTGTCTCCCTCCATCCCTCTCACTGCCCCAACTCCCTCTATCCCTCCCTCTCACTGGCCCAGCTCTTCTGTCTCCCTCCATCCCTCTCACTGCCCCAACTCCCTCCCACTGCCCCAACTCCCTCCCTCCCTCCACCCCAACTCCCTCTAACCACTCCTCCCTCTCACAATGTGCAAATGATTAAAGTACAAAAGAGAAAATAAATAAACATAAATATGGGTTGTATTTACAATGGTGTTTGTTATTCACTGGTTGCCCTTTTCTTGTGGCAACAGGTCACAAATGTTGCTGCTGTGATGGCACACTGTGGTATTTCACCCAGTAGATATGGGAGTTTATCAAAATCTGTTTGTTTTCAAATTCTTTGTGGATCTGTGTAATCTGAGGGAAATATGTGTCTCTAATATGGTCACACATTTGGCAGGAGGTTAGGAAGTGCAGCTCAGTTTCCACCTCATTGTGTGGGCAGTGTGCACATAGCCTGTCTTCTCTTGAGAGCCATGTCTGCCTATGGCAGCCTTTCTCAATAGCAAGGCTATGCTTGCTCAATAGCAAGGCTATGCTATTTCTGTAATATTTTAGTGATTCACCATAGTGAAGGTGTTTGTTTTTGGTTGGACAGGTTTCTCAATTCTTTCTTAGGTTTTTGCATTCTTCATCAAACCATTTGTCATTGTTGTTAATTTTCTTTCGGTTTTCTGTTTGATTTGATAGGGTAGCTGAGAGGTCAAATATACTGTAAGATTTTCTACTGCCAAGTTTACACCTTCACTATTACAGTGGAACATTTTGTCCAGGAAGTTGTCTAAAAGGGATTGAATTTGTTGTTGCCTAATTGTTTTTTTGGTAGGTTTCCACACTACATTCCTTCCATCTATAGCATTTCTTAATATTACTCAGTTCCTTTGGCTTTGATGCCTCATGATTGAGTTTTGCTCTGTTCAAGTAGACTGTGATTTTGCTGTGATCTGATAGGGGGCTGACTGTGAACGCTCTGAGAGACTCTGGGTTGAGGTCAGTGATAAAGTAGTCTACAGTACTACTGCCAAGAGATGAGCTATAGGTGTACCTACCATAGGAGTCCCCTCAAAGCCTACCATTGACTATGTACATACCCAGCGTGCAACAGAGCTGCAGGAGTTGTGACCTGTTTTTGTTTGTTATGTTGTCATGGTTGTGCCTAGGGTGTGGCATATGGGGGAGGGAATGCTGTCCCCCTGTGTGCTGAGGGTGTAAGGTTCTTGTCCAGTTCTGGCATTTAGGTCGCCATAGACTAGTACATGTCCCTGAGCCTGGAACTGATTGATTGCCCCCTCCAGGATGGAGAAGCTGTCTTCATTAAAGTTTGGGTATGTAGTGAGGGGATACACAGGAGGACATTTTTTCTGTTTAGATCATTTCCTCTTGAATTTCTAGCTAAATGTAAAATGTTCCTGTTTTGATTAATTTAATAGAGTGAGTTAGGTCTGCTCTATACGAAATTAGCATACCCCCTGAGTCCCTTCCTTGTTTCACACCTGGTAGTTTGGTGGATGGGACTACCAGCTCTCTGTAACCTAGAGGGCAACCAGTGGGTCTGTCTCTTCTATACCATGTTTCTTGTAAGATGACAATGTCTGTATTTCTGATTTCTTTGATGAAGTCCAGGTTCCTGCTCTTTAGGCCAAAGGCAGATGACCTCACGCTTGGGATATTCCAGGATGAAGGCTTTGTGTTCCATAAAGTGTCCAATATTGTTGGTCGGGTGGTTTGGCCTCATGCCAGTAAGTGTGAGCAGAGCCTGCTGAGCATCTGGTACATTCCATTAGCTTGGGCTAGTGTAAGAGTAGGGGTTGGGCCTGTTTGCCCGCTCACGGCCTGGGAGTATGTGTCACTTTCATGTTGAGGTCCTCTTTGCGGGAGTAGGGGACATGGGTGGGCAGGAGGGGCATAGGTCTGATCTGAGGGGGCCTAAATGGGGTGTGCGCATGGTTGACTTGGGGGGGTGTTGATTGGTTGGCGTGGGTGGGTGGACCTGGTCGTAAAGGCTGTTCAAGTCCAGGGTGGAGTGGTGGGCCAGGAAAACATTTGGTTTTGAGGCACAGTCACGGGAAATACCATACAGCGTTTACCCGCTGTATGGTAGTAGGGTGGAAGTATTTTCGTGGTAGCAGGGTGGAGATAACCACTTGTGCATTGGGGAAAGTAGAAGAAGCTTTTTCTATCTCTCCCTTTCCTGCTGTGCTCTCAGGTCGTTTGTGCCTGTGTGTATTATTATGTGGCTAGGTGAACCTAGTTGGTCCTCAGACAGAAGGTCTAGGGTGCGCTGGATGTTTGGACACTCTCTGTGTTTGGGGAAAAAGTTTTTTTTCTTGTATATATTTCCCGTTTGAGTCCATAAGGAGAACAATCTGTGGCTTGTGTATGTCCTCAGTGGGTGTGGGGTGGTTGTCAGGAGGGCTATCAGGGTGGCTGAAGGGGGGGTGTTCAGAGAGGGTGAGATCCCCTAGGCTTGGGGTTCTTCATTTGTCTGTACCAGCTGTGATTTTGAGGCTATGGTCAGGGGTGGACTGTTCTGCTGTGGTGTCGAGACTTTTGTCGGGAGCTGAGGTGGGCTGTTCTGCTAGCTTCTCTGTGGGGGTGGCCACCTCTCTAGTAGGTTGTTCTCTGTCACACGCCATCCCCCACACCCTCTCGTCCAGCAGTCTGATCCTCTCCTCTAGTGCTGTGTTCTTCTCTTGCTCCTGATCTTTCTCCTGTTTATGTTGTCTCACTACAGTCCAGCGTGCAGATGTCTCTCTCCACCTCCAGCTCTCCGGGTCTGGTTAAGGGGGTGTTGTTGTGCTGGACTGTTGTCTGGGTCTGTGCTGACTGGAGTGTAATCACCTGCTGTTCCAGCTCCACCTGTCTTACCTCCAGCTGGGTACATGTATCTTTCATTTCAATGAGAGGGTACTACTCTGTGCTGGGAGGTTGACTTTCCACTTGGGTTGCTCGTCTGTGGGGTTATATAATGAAGAAGTCTGGTCTGACCCGCTCGGGGGGGGGGGTATCTTTTTCAAGGGAGAGCTTCTCCTGCTGAGCTAATTCTTTGATTAGGTGAACGTCCAGCTGAAACTGTTTGGGGTTGCCCTGTACCATTACTGTTCCAGACTTAGCATTCAGTCCTCATTAAGTAAAATCTATCATTGTAATATATTTTTCTTCTTGGCTTTTGAATATAAAATCTAGCTTCAGACTAAACATTACTCACTCAGTTCCAGGTTGGATGGTGTTTTCAGTTTGTTTGCCAGAGCATTTGCTGTATAGCTTGGGCCTCCCAGGTAATTCAGTAATTCCGTCCAAAATCAGGTTGTAGGTTTTGAATTGTGATCTGGAGCGAAGGTTATGCTGTGGAGGGTAGAATCCTGCACATGACCCTGCCAAAAAATCCAAGTTTATCTAACTCCAAATCTATATTTTTCTAAGAACATGCTGAAAGATGCAGGAGCTCATCTGCTCATGATCTCCCTCCCTCCCTCCCTCCCTCCCTCCCTCCCTCCCTACATCTACTTTTTCTGCTCTCCTCTAAATTACAATATTGGCTGCCAGTTCGTACCAAAAACATGGGCTATTTATGTTCAGTCTTTAACTCCTTGTTAAAAATACCGTGATCTTTTGGTTGAACAAGTCAACTTGGCAGGTTTTCACTGAAAAACAGATGGACACCAGCTTTATTAAGGAGAATGTCTCTCTTTACAATATTAATTATGAATATTTTGTAACAGGCTTTATGAACCGTGTAATATTGATACAAGACAAAACAGCTCATGATTTTATTGCAGCATGCTTGTGGACATTATAGGCATAGTATCCCATTTGAAAGACAAGGCTAGACTGAAGAGTTTAATACTCCATATCAGATCAAAGCACAACTCATCACTGAAAAACTCTAGTTGATTGGAATGAATCCAATTCTATGAAAATCCTTTCCCATTATATGAATGGAACTGTGAAGCATCTCCTGTTGCTACAAAACAACTACTCATATTTCTGGGGCTTCACAGATATGTTGACTTGCTTCTGGCAAAACATGTAACCCTATACAAACAACTTTTATTCTACGCAATTACAATGAAAGAGAACATACAGTAATAAGCTGAGAGGATATTCCCAAGATCGCCAAACAGATATGGCATGTTTACATAGAGGCTAGCAGTTCTAATGATTACAGTTGTGAATACTCTCTCTGTGTGAAAGGGTTCTTCTTTAGACAACATGAAACACAACCAGTCGAACCAGGCATTCTTCTCCGAGAAGAATCGGTCACAAAAACAAAGCAGCAGATTCCCAACAGGAAAAATACTAACACATTAAGCTGTATATCCGTGTTTGCAAGGGGATAAATATGCGTAAAAAATATAGTATGTGTATTTATTTACGTGACAATGAGAATGGTATGATGTGTGTTGACTGACTGTATGTGGCAAATGGCTTTTAGGCTCTTGGATGACCATTCCCTGGCTTTACCCTACACTACCTGGGCAGACGTTCAGAAGAACGAGAACTAAACAGCCCAAATATGCCATTCGTTTGGTTAAAAAATACATTAAGGGTTTCATGACATGATCACCGGTCTGGCTGCAGTTTTACATTTAATCCTGAAAGGAAAAGCTTTCCACTGGTGTGAAATGTTGGAAGCGCTTCTAGCAATGGGAAAATCAAAAGCTATTGTACCTGTCGATATTTTGGTAGTATCGTATAATCCAAGTCAAATATTTGACAAATAAACCTTAAATGTCTTTTTTATTGTGTAGAATTAAAACTTTTACAGACAAATGTCTCAGATCGCTTTTATGAAAGCTGTCTACGACGTTCTACGCCATCTTTTTCACATAATTATTTGAGGAGTCAGACTGTAGCAGTGTTTATCTGTGGGTACACATCGACCCACATTCTAGGGGATTATTCAGACAGGATGTACCCCTCTTGAAACTGTAATCCCTCTTCATTTAAACAACCAACGAGGTTGATTGACAGGTGATGTGAAATGGGAGCGATGCCACTGGTCTGTACCTGAAACACTGTGTGACATCGCCAAAGAGCTACGAAGCCTGTTTAGACAACCACTTCCATTGAAGGGATTACAAAAGACGTTTTTTGGCACAGCCCCAGTTGTAAAAGGAAGGCTGAGATCCCACTGCTTATGTTGCTGATGGAACACACAACGCCTGGGGCGAGAGGCAGCAGGGAGTGTGTAACTATTTTATTACTGCACAGCGCCTGGCATTTATGGAGAAGAGAGAGAGAGAGAGACAGTCTGTGCCTGCCTCGTCTACTGGCATTTATGGAGAAGAGAGAGAGAGACAGTCTGTGCCTGGCTCGTCTACTGGCATTTATGGAGAAGAGAGAGAGAGACAGTCTGTGTCTGCCTCGTCTACTGGCATTTATGGAGAAGAGAGAGAGAGACAGTTCTGTGCTTGCCTCGTCTATCTGCAATTAATTGGGAGAAGATGGAGATGAGAAGAGGAGGAGACAGGTGCTGTGTGTCTGCCTCGTCTACTGGCATTTATGGAGAAGAGAGAGAGAGACAGGTCTGTGCCTGCCTCGTCTACTGGCATTTATGGAGAAGAGAGAGAGAGAGGGAACAGTCTGTGCCTGGCTCGTCTACTGGCATTAATGGAGAAGAGAGAGAGAGATACAGTCTGTGCCAGGCTCGTCTACTGGCATTAATGGAGAAGAGAGAGAGACAGTCTGTGCCTGGCTCGTCTACTGGCACTTATGGAGAAGAGAGAGAGAGACAGTCTGTGCCTGGCTCGTCTACTGGCATAATGGAGAAGAGAGAGAGAGATACAGTCTGTGCCAGGCTCGTCTACTGGCATTAATGGAGAAGAGAGAGAGACAGTCTGTGCCTGGCTCGTCTACTGGCATTTAGCTTGTCTGCTTGCTTTTGGCTGTGAGATTTAAGGAGAAGAAGAGATGCCCCCTTTGCCAATGTGAGTGAAGTGCCCCATCAGGAAGTTGAAAAGCTCTCAGCAAGATGTTAGACCACTGAAACTTGCCTCATTTTCAACCTTTGTTCTTTGGACTGTGGTATAATGCGGTGAAAGCTGTCACTCCAATCTGTCACTTCATGTTATTGTTTCAAAGAAAATGAGAGAGACTCACTTTGTCTGTGGTTCCAACTTGTAATATTTTTCTAGTCACATGTCCCCGTCTGCAAAGGGCATCGTCTGCAAAATAGAGCCAATCTATTTCCGTCTTTCCCCTAAAAACATGCCCAATCCTAGTGACAACACACACACACACACACACACACACACACACACCACACACACACACACACACACACACACACACACACACACACACACACACACACACACACACACACACACACACACACACACACACACACACACACACACACAACACACACACACACACTCAGCCCTCCTGAGCCCACCCAATCTGGTGTGAGTTCAAAGCCAGTAAATCCCCACAGTTGAATGGAGTTTTTGGTTTCTCCCCTGGTGTCTGAGTGGCGTGTGCAATTCAGCGGATAAGCAGGTTCTGACCTGCAGAACAGCTTTAGAGAGAGAGAGAGAAAAGGGGGAGTGTGAGAGAAAGAGAGAGAGAAGGGGGGGGGGGGGGAGGGGGAGGGAGAGAGAGCGAGAGTTCTAGCATTACTATGTGTGATATGAGTTGTAGTATGTACTGTGTATTCATGTGCGGCACAGTAGTTTTCGGAGTGAATCCGCGTAGGAGTTAGAATGGACAAGATCACTGTTTACTACAATGACTGTTTTCCTTTCAGGGGAAGCATATTAAACCTTGTTTGTTTTTCTTTGAGGTGGTTTTCCAGCATTAGGGCCTGCAGCGTTCTTGTGTAATCTAATCTACTTGTAGATTACTTGATGTCCTGAAACATATTGGGCCTTTGGACTCATACAGTATAATATTATCCAGCCTGGCCTATTGGGCTACTGGGGGCTAAACCTGGTCTATTGGGTTCACTGGGGCTAGCCTGTCTATTGGGTTCACTGGGGGACTAGGCCTGGTCCTATTGGGTTCACTGGGGGCTAACCTGGTCCTAGTGCGTTCACTGGAGACTAGCCTGGTCCTATTGGGTTCACTGGGGGATATGCCGGGTCCTATCTGGTGTTCACTGGGGACATGCCTGGTTCTATCTGGGGGGACTGCCTGGTTCTACTGGGTTCACTGGGGGACTAGCCTGGTCCGTAGCTGGGTTCACTGCGGGAGACTAGCCTGGCTCTATTGGGTCACGTGGGGACTAGCCTAGTCCTATTGGGTTCACTGCGGGAATGGCCTAGTCCCATGTGTGTTCACTGCGGGATCTAAGCCTAGTCCATTGGGTTCACTGCGGGACTAGCCTAGTCGCCTATTGGGTTCACTGGGGGACTAGCGCCTGGCTCTATTGGGTTCACTGGGGGACGTAGCCTGGTTTACTGCGGGACTAGCCTGGTCCTATTGGGTTCACAGGGGGGACTAGCCTAGTCCTATGGTTTCACTGCGGGACTAGCCTAGTCCCATTGGGTTCTACTGCGGACTAGCCTGGCTCTATTGGGTTCACTGCGGGACTAGCCTGGCTCTATTGGTTTCACTGCGGGACTAGCCTAGTCCCATTGGGTTCACTGCGGGACTAGCCTGGCTTCTATTGGGTTCACTGCGGACTAGCCTGGCTCTATTGGTTTCACTGCGGGACTAGCCTAGTCCCATTGGGTTCACTGCGGGACTAGCCTGGCTCTATTGGGTCTGCTGGTAAGTGGGATCCTTCAGGCCTCCCTCCTCAGCGCAGGAACCCACTCACCTCCCCAGTCTGGGGCAGCCAAGTGACAACCCAGGAGCAGTAACCATACAGCACTACATGGTGACAACCCAGGAGAGCAGTAACCATACAGCACTACATGGTGACAACCCAGGAGAGCAGTAACCCATACAGTACTACATGGTGACAACCCAGGAGAGCAGTAACCATACAGTACTACATGGTGACAACCCAGGAGAGCAGTAACCATACAGCACTACAGTGGTGAAACCCAGGAGAGCAAGTAACCATAACAGCATCTACATGTGAACCCAGGAGAGTAGTAACATACAGACTACAGGTGAGCAACGCAGAGAGTAGTAACCATACAGTACTACATGGTGACAACCCGGAGAGAGTAACATAGCAGTAACTACAGTGGTGCAACCACAAACACAAGTAGTGCAATAAACGTTAGCAGTATAACAACAGAAACAAAAGAAGAGGCACGACCTAGAACACAGAACACAGAACCTAGAACAGCAGAAGCTAGAACACAGAACACCAGTTGGAAAGAAACTAGAGTAAAAATAAACAGGGTGCTGCTAAGGCGCCCACTTACTATCACCAAATCATGGGTGGAGGCTCCAGATTTGGACTGGATTGGCCTGTCTTGCAGTGTGTGTTTGGATGCTCCAGATTTTGGTCTTGGATTGGCCTGTCTTGCAGTGTGTGTTTTGGATGCTCCAGATTTTGGTCTTGGATTGGCCTGTCTTGCAGTGTGTGTTTTGGAAGCTCCAGATTTTGTCTGGAATTGGCCTGTCTTGCAGTGTGTGTTTTGGATGCTCCAGATTTTGGTCTTGGTAGTTGGCTGTCTTGCGTGTGTGTTTTGGATGCTCCAGATTTTGGTCTTGGATTGGCCTGTCTTGCAGTGTGTGTTTTGGAGAGTGTGCCTGTCAGAGAGAGGCGGGTAGGGCTACACAGTAGGTAGAGTGGAGTGTTTGTCATGTGGTCTGAGTGTTTGTCGTTTGACACACTGCTTTTTTTGCCTGGGAGTTTGTTCAGAGACTTGAGCCTGAGCAGCGTTCAGTATGTGTGTGTGCTTGTTAATGTCTGTTTCTAGATGTGCATGACTTTGTGTGAGCGTGTTTACATTCACCTATGTGTGGTGTGTGTGTGTACTGTGTAGGCGCTTGCCAAGAGGAGTCAGGCAGGGGGGTGTGGGTTCCCCCTAAAAGCATTGCGTGACTAGAGTGGATGGACGGCCTGGGGAGAGGCCACATCCTGGGATTTTCCTGCAGCGGCTGCTCAGATAAGGGGATCGTTCTTGTCGGTATGGCTTACAAAAGCCCTAGAGGCCCATGCGTGAGGAGGGTGTGTGTGTGTGTTGTGTGTGTGTTGTGTGTGTGTGTGTGTGTGTGTGTGTGTGTGTGTGTTGTGTGTGTGTGTGTGTGTGTGTGTGTGTGTATTGTGTGTGTGTGTGTGTAATAGTCTGCCTTATATGCTTGTGATATGAGGAAAGATTCCTGTCTTGGTGGAACAGACTCAAGGTTTAACACAATCAACACCCGACACTGCCAGACCGGCTGGACTGTTTTTGCAAGCATCATTTTGTGTGGTCTCACATGAACACTGCAAAGAAGTCTAGTGGTTATGCAGATAGTTCCAGAACCTCACAACTCCTACAATGTTCTCTCTGTATTTGTTCTTTCTCAGTTCAGCAGTCATTACAAAACTATGTACGACAAATACATGTAGGAATGCAGGACATTTAAAACTTGTAGTGTATTTTGAGGTTTCTGAAATTTCCACTTCCACATTTCTCTTATGAAAAATGTATCAACTCCTACAAAAAATGTCCATGAGTTATAATCCACATAATAATTCACATTTTCTGTTGCTGTAGGATTATTTTCCTGCTGTAGCAAACTGGCTCAAATTAAGATCCTACATCTGTAAAAGACATGCATTTTCATGATGTAAAAGAACTGCATTGATTACTGATAGGACTCTTATCCTTCACACAGTCAGCTGCTTATGCAACCCCTTCCCATAATGCCAGCAGTCTCTTTTACGATCACAGATGAGCCATGAAACAAAGACAAGCTCGCATCAATTTTCTCATGAAAGCTTTGAACGAAAGCCACAGCTGATTTGAAGACAGAGGCTTTACAAAGAGCCTGAATGGGCCTACATAAGGCCTCTATTATCTACTAGGAAAACCAAAAGACGTCTGTTCACAGTCCATTATATGTTTACTCAGCATACACCTCAATTCACAGCCCCTGGTTCATTCCTGTCAGCATACATTCATGCGTACAACCAGGTGATTAAGTTTAAATAACAGTAAGCAAATACATGATTAAGTTAAAGGTTTGGCAGCAGCTAGACACGACCGTACCATAGAATAGCTAACAAATCAATCTCCCTTTCCGCCCTCCAAGCGTTACTAAAACAAGCAGCAGAAGTGTCTGATTTTAATCCAATTGTTTTATGAGTATATCTGATATCATCAACCACCCAATGACATTTGACTAGAGAGAATAGGATGTTTTGACCCTATTCTACCATGGCTGATTGTGCATGTCAGTGTTTTTCAGTAAGCCTGGCTATGAAACCCGACTCCGCTCTGAGAGAGCCTTTAACTAGCAGCCCACGGTGGCCTCCTCTGTCTGTCACAAACACCATTAGAGGATTCTAGAACTGTAGAACAAGCGTTTTGATGTTTGATGTTTCCTCGATGTGATTCCCTCCAGGCAAGAGGAGTGACTTTCTTTCATTCAGAGTAGGATGAACTGGCATAGCCCTTAAAGAAGTTGACATCTTTTCAACAGTATTTAATTAACTGAAAGAGGGGGAGGTAATACAGCTGGGTTGGCTATTTAGGAGATCTTTGTCTACAGTATATTATGTACATGAAAGACATGACTTAATAACCCATCAAGGTAGTGCATTGTGTTGCCTGAATACACTGGATTCATACTTAAATCTGGACCTCCAAGATAAGAGAGTAGATTTATGTAAGAGACGGTGCTAGCCAGAAAGAGAGACCGCGCTAGCCAGAAAGAGAGACGGCGCTAGCCAGAAAGAGAGACCGCGCTAGCCAGAAAGAGAGACCTGCCGCTACCAAAAAGAAGAGGGAACAACCGCGTAGCAGAAAGAGAGACCGCGCTAGCCAGAAAGAGAGAGGGTGCTAGCCAGAAAGAGAGACTGCGCTAGCCAGAAAGAGAGACTGCGCTATCCAGAAAGAGAGACGGCGCTAGCCAGAAAGAGAGACCGCGCTAGCCAGAAAGAGAGACCGCGCTAGCCAGAAAGAGAGACTGCGCTAGCCAGAAAGAGAGACTGCGCTAGCCAGAAAGAAAGAGGGTGCTAGCCAGAAAGAAAGAGGGTGCTAGCCAGAAAGAGAGATTGTGCTAGCCATAAAGAGAGACGGTGCTAGCCAGAAAGAGAGACCGTGCTAGCCAGAAAGAGAGACCACGCTAGCCAGAGAGACCGCGGTAGCCAGAGAGACCGCACTAGCCAGAGAGACCGCACTAGCCAGAAAGAGAGACAGCGGTAGCCAGAGAGACCGCGCTAGCCAGAAAGAGAGACGGCGGTAGCCAGAGAGACCGTGCTAGCCAGAAAGAGAGACTGAGTACCAGCTCTTAAAAGACTGAAAGGAGCTCTAAAATAGAGAATAATAGAGAAAATGTTTAATGCAGTTGACGGTCAGATGAAATTCAGATTGTGCAAGAAAGTGAGTTAATGAGTATAAAGGAAAGTGCAAGATGTTGTCATAGAGAGAGAAAGGGGCTGGGAGGGTAGTGGGGGGAGGAGGGTGGTGGCACAGCGTCAGAAAGAGGGAGAGAAATTAAACCATGGCAGCTATGCATACGGGAATATTATCTTGATTTGAAAACATTTAGTTCTAGCAGATCTAGAACACAGATCTCTATTCTCACGCAGGTGTGCAGGAAGGGGTGGGTATAACGACACAGAGAGAGCCAATGGTGTGAGTCAGCTTCCCTATAAGGCCATCCCTCAGTCATTCACTTGATTAATGTTCCTGTTACTTCCTGTTATGACTGGAGGGAAAGAAAACATATTCTGTTACTTCCTGTTATGACCGGAGTGGAGGAAACATGTTCTGTTACTTCCTGTTATGACCGGAGGGAAAGGAAACATCTTCTATTACTTCCTGTTATGACAGGAGGGTAGGAAACATCTTATGTTACTTCCTATTATGACAGCAGGGAAAGGAAACATCTGTTACTTCCTGTTATGACCAGAGGAACAGGAATCATATTTTGTTATTTCCTGTTATGACTGTAAGGAAAGGAAACATATTCTGCCTTTTATCACAGTGCAGTATAGTCCAGGTATTTTGGAGATTGGGAAATTGCTTTTCTTATAAGGCAAAAGTTTAATTGTTTGTCAGGATAAATTTGGCTGTTGCCTGAAGAAATGTTGTCAATTCGTTTTCATAACTTGTTAGAAGCACTGCATTATGGAGAATTGCACATGAAAGTCAACTAAGCCAACCAGGATGAGGGGTTCATCAAGGTAAATAAGCAGTGTTTAGGCACGATTCATAACTAAATGTGAGAGATGCATTGAACAATTTGAGATATTCTCTATGTCTGTTCACAGATATTGTGGGATGGGGGCACAACAACGGATATGAATCTTCCTCCTTGGCAAAAGTGTTTACCATCTGGCAACCCAAACTAAGTAGCAGTTTCCCTGCCTCACGTGTGCATGTAGTCTGTGCTTGGTGTCCTCTACATATCATACTACCACTCTGATCAATATCGCCTTCCAGGCAGTTCAAAGCTGGGAGAAGGATGGAGGGGAATAGCTTGCAGACAAAAAACCACGCTGAAATTGGCCCACAGTGCCTTCGGAAAAGACTCCTTTACTTTTCCCACATTTTGTTATGTTACAGTCTTATTCTAAAATGGATTTGAAAAAAATCCTCAGCAATCTACACACAATACCCCATGACACAGCAAAAACAGTTTTTTTTTTTTTTTTGCAAATGTATTAAAAATAAAAACAGAAATACCAGAAGTATTCAGACCGTTTGATATGAGACTCGAAATTGAGCTCAGGTGCATCCTGTTTCCATTGACCATCCTTGAGATGTTTCTACAACTTGATTGGAGTCCACCTGTGGTAAATTCAAATGATTGGACATGATTTGGAAAGGCACACACCTGTCTATATAAGGTCCCACAGTTGACAGTGCATGTCAGAGCAAAAACCAAGCCATGAGGTCTAAGGAATTATCTGTAGAACTCCGAGACAGGATTGTGTCGAGGAACAGATCTGGGGAAGGGTACCAAAACATTTCTGCAGCATTGAAGGTCCCCAAGAACACAGCGGCCTCCATCATTCTTAAATGGAAGAAGTTTGAAACTCCCAAGATTCTTCCTAGAGCTGGCCGCCCGGCCAAACTGAGCAATCGGGGGAGAAGGGCCTTGGTCAGGGAGGTGACCAAGAACCCGATGGTCATTCTGACAGAGCTCCAGAGTTCCTCTGTGGAGATGGGGGAACCTTCCAGAAGGACAACCATCTCTGCAGCACTCCACCAATCAGGCCTTTATGTTAGAGTGACCAGACGGAAGCCACTCTTCCGTAAAAGGCAGGAGTTTTCCAAAAGACATCGAAAGACTCTCAGACTATGAGAAACAAGATTGTCTGGTCTGATGAAACCTAGATTTAACTTTTTGGACCGGAATGCCAAGTGTCACGTCTGGAGGAATCCTGGCACCATCCCTACGATGAAGCATGGTGGTGGCAGCACAATGCTGTGGGGATGTTTTTCAGTGACAGAGAGACTAGTCAGGATCGAGGGAAGGATGAACGGAGCAAAGTACAGAGAGATCCTAGGGGGCGGCAGGTAGCTTAGTGGTTATAGTATTTGGCCAGTAACTGAAAGGTTGCTAGGTCGAATCCCCGAGCTGACAAGGTAAAAATCTGTCGTTCTGCCCCTGAGCAAGGCAGTTAACCCACTGTTCCCCGGTAGACCGTCATTGTAAATAAGAATTTGTTCTTAACTGACTTGCCTAGTTAAATTGAAAAAAATCATCCTTGATGAAAACCTTCTCCAAAGCGCTCAGGACCTCAGACTGGGGCGAAGGTCCGGGACAAGTCTCTGAATGTCCTTGGGTGGCCCAACCAGAGCCCGGACTTGAACCCGATCGAACATCTTTGGAGAGACCTGAAAATAGCTGTGCACAACACTCCCTATCCAACCTGACAGAGCTTTGGAGGATCTGCAGAGAAGAACGGGATAAACTCTACAAATACAGGTGTGCCAAGCTTGTAGCGTCATACCCAAGAAGACTCGATGCTGTAATCACTGCCAAAGGTTCTTCAACAAAGTACTGAGTAAAGGATGTGATATTACATTTTTTAATTTTTAATCGATTAGCAAAAATGTCTAAAAACCTGATTTTGCTTTGTCATTATGGGGTATTGTGTGTAGATTGATGAGGGATAAAAGCAATGTAATACATTTTAGAATAAGGCTGTAACGTAACAAAATGTGGAAAAAGTCAACGGGCCTGAATACTTTCCGAAAGCACTGCATATGTCCTGTCTACATTTAGTCCCTCTGATCAGATAGTGATGGTGGTGAGTAACAGTGGAGGGTATTATGCTTGATAGGGTGTGAGTGGTAATGGTGGCTTATATTCCTTATGTGACCTTCCCTTTCAGAGAAGAGAATGTGGTCAATGTGAGCCATGTTAGATTGTTACATTTACATTTGAGTCATTTAGCAGATGCTCGTATCCAGAGCAACTTACAGGAGCAATTAGAGTTAGGTGCCTTGCTCAAGGGCACAGACAGATTTTTCACCTAGTCGGCTTGGGGATTCAAACCAGCGACCTTTCGGTTACTGGCCCAATAACCTTACATAGCAGGCATAAATGCCTGAAACTAGATGCCCTACATACTGGTCTTGACCAGAAGAAGAAAAAAAACTGTCGGGGGAGGTTCTCTTCAGCACTGTTCAACCAATCCAGTAAATGTGGAGGAGGAGCTAAGATGGGAGTGTCACCTTGTTTAATGTCCATAAGCGGAAGTCACGTCACAGGCCTGTTTTCCATTTTCCATGAAAACCGAAACATCGGGTTGTTGGGGACTCGGCAGAGTCTACTGGCCCAACACTCTTAACTGCTACGCTAACCCCGCGACCTCCACAGCCACATCAGACAAAATATAACCGTTCTCCCAAAACAGGCTCTCCTTGTTGTTATGTCATGCTTGTTAGCATCACAAAATGTTGTTTGTTTTCTTCTGAATTCTTTGCTGTTCTAAAGGAGGGGGAATTGGTGTCATCTTTCCTAGCTTGTATTTTGTTGTTGATATTTCACAATTCTTCAATGCCCTGAGAGATATGACTCACAGAAAGACTAATGCATCCTCCATGTTTCTCATTGCCTGACAATTCTCTATAAAGCTCTGAATTGGGTCATAGTCTGTTGATTATAGCTTTTTTTTTTTAAACAGTGATCATCGGTGGAATTTGTTAAATGTCAGAGTATAAACCATGGTAGCAGGCCAGCCTGGAAAGAGAAAAAAACAACACACAGGCAGACAATGAGGGAGTAGGAGGACAACGGCAGTGAGAGGGTGAAGGAGGACAACGGCAGTGAGAGGGTGAAGGAGGACAACGACAGTGAGAGGGTGAAGGAGGACAACAGCAGTGGATCTACTGAAGGTTTGACCACCACCTGCCTCCCTCAGGTCAACCTTCCAACAAAAGATGACTAATCATAAACTATGCCCTTTCTTACTGTATGTTAGTTACCCAGGTTATACTTCAATCAAACTGGATTGTTTTTGGGGACCAATCTTAATGCCTGTGGCCTGGGCAGAATGGTGTGCATGTTCCAACGTCTAACGTTCTTCGGATAAAAAAAAAAGGCAGTAAAGGGGGGTATGGTGTCAGCAGTGGGATCAGAACACCAAATTCGGTTTGTAGAAATGAAAACATAATTAAAACGATGGATTCTCACGCTATACTGAAAGGCAAACCACTGAGTGAGAGCCAACAGGCAATAAAAATAAAACCTGTCACTTCAATAAAATGGCTTCTCTCGGATATGTTGATATTGGGTTGACAGGTGAATTACAACTGGAGTTTAAAGAGTTTTACACAAATCAGCTTGGACTGATGATCAGTTAATCATGATTCAATAACAAACGACAAGACCTCTCCAAAACAAAGGCTCTTGCCTCGCCCAAGTAGCAGGCCTTTAGAGGTCACAGGATCTTGCCTCGCCCAAGTAGAACATTTTGTTACGTTACAGCCTTATTTTGAAATGGATGAAATAATTTCCCCCCCTCATCAATCTAGACACAATACTCCATAACGACTAAGCAAAAACAAGGTTTTTCAAATTTTAGTGCAAATTTTTTGCAATTTTTTTCTCGGGTACATCCTGTTTCCAGTGATTATCCTAGAGATGTTTCTACAACTTGGGAGTCCACCTGTGGTAAATTCAATTGATTGGACATGACTTAGAAGAAAGGCACACACCTGTCTATATAAGGTCCCACAGTTGACAGTGCATGTCAGAGCAAAAACCAAGCCATGAGGTCGAAGGAATTGTCCATAGAGCTCCAAGACAGGATTGTGTAGAGGCACAAAACTGAGGAATGGTATCAAAAAAATTCTGCTGCATTGAAGGTCCCCAAAAACACAGTGGCCTCCATTATTCTTAAATGGAATAAGTTTGGAACTACCAAGACTTTACCTAGCGCTGTCCGCCCGGCCAAACTGAGCAATTGGGGGAGAAGGGCCTTGATCAGGGAGGTGACCAAGAACCCAATGGTCACTCTGGCAGAGCTCCAGAGTTCCTCTGTGGAGGTGGGAGAACCTTCCAGAACCATCTCTGCAGCACTCCACCAATCAGACCTTTATGGTAGAGTGGCCAGACGGAAGCCACTCCTCAGTAAAAGGCACTTGACAGCCCACTTGGAGACACCTAACGGACTCTCAGACCATGAGAAACAAGATTCTCTGGTCTGATGAAACCAAGATTGAACTCTTTGGCCTGAATGCCAAGCGTCACGTCTGGAGGAAACATGGCACAATCCCTACGGTGAAGCATGGTGGTGGCAGAATCATGCTGTGGGGAAGTTCAGTGGCAGGGACTGGGAGACAGGTCAGGATCGAGGGAACAACGAACGGAGAAAAGTACAGAGAGATCCTTGATGAAAAACTGCTCCAAAGCATTGTCACCTTCCAACAGGACAACGACCCAAAGCACACAGCCAAGACAACGCAGAAGTGGCTTCAGGACAAGTCTCTGAATGTTCTTGAGAGGCCCAGCGTCATACCAAAGAAGACTTGAGGCTGTAATCGCTGCCAAAGGTGCTTCAAGAAAGTACTGAGTAAAAGGTCTGAATACTTATGTAAATGTGATATCAGGTTTTTCTTTTATTATAAATTTGGAAAATAATTCTAAAAACCAGTTTTTGCTATTATGGAGTATTGTGTGTAGATTGATGAGAGAAAAGAACAACTATTTAATACATTTTAGAATAAGACTAACAACAAAATGAACTTTCTGTATGTACTGTATGTGGGTGAGTTGTGGACATTCCATTTACAGCTACAATGGCAAACAGACATAGAGGATGTTTACAATGAACTTGAACAGGCGGTCCATTATCTTCTACGCTTTTTTTTTACAGTGACACACAATGTGTCGCCAGGAGAATGTCCTACACGAGTTACAAAACATCTACCGTTTTCTCATGGAGTCAAGCTACAATGCCAGGATACACATATGTTGTTTTCAAATCAGTTTGGGCCATATCAGCTCTTTCTAGTCAGCTGCTTCTTTAGAGAGCCCTATATAGGACTATATGTAGTGGTGCTGACTGGAGGGACTATAAAGGACTATCTATATTGCTGCCAAGGAAAATACCCTCTGAAACCATGCAGTGCACTTGAACACTTGTTGTTGTGCGTCCACTCAGCCAATGGCATGAGGACCAACATTTACATTTTACATTTTTAGTCATTTAGCAGACGCTCTTATCCAGAGCGACTTACAGTAGAGTGCATACATTTTATTACATTTTACATACTGAGACAAGGATATCCCTACCGGCCAAACCCTCCCTAACCCGGACGACGCTATGCCAATTGTGCATCGCCCACGGACCTCCCGGTGTGAACCCAGAGACTCTGGTGGCGCAGCTAGCACTGTGATGCAGTGCCCTAGACCACTGCGCCACCCGGGAGACCCTAAAAGAAACACTTTTGGTTGATCTAAGAAGGAAGATAAAGAACAGAGATACATTTGTCCAGATCGCAGATGTTAATTAGACCCAGTACATACATCTGTATACTACATGTATGCCTCACTATTGTGCTCCTGCGAGAATAAGATAAATATATTATATAATGGTGCCGTGTGCAATGTTTTCACCAGAAAACATTCAATGGAACGGCTCATGATTCTTTTTGCTACTGTTCTAAGTCCATACTCTTCTGTGATCGCTGACCCCTTTGAGATATCCAACTACACTACATAACACAATACAATAACACGGTCTCTGGGAATTCAACCCGTCCGACGGAAACATAAACAATGAACGACATCACAATGAATGATATCAAAGCTCTTTGGTTACTTCACCGTAGGGACCATAAGACAATGCGATGTGCGATGATGTAATCCATATTGCCAAATGTATAAATGACCTTGCGTCCATTGTTTCTCTCATATCAAATTAAGAATGAAAATCAATGCAACCGAGGCCCTTTGAGCTCTGATTAAAAGTTGACCAGCCTGGTCTTTAAACACCATGTCATGCAAGGCTAAATTGGCATGGACACTATGCTCTTTAAACTTGTTGACCGGCTGGGGCTGAGACAAGTGTGCATCGTGTCAGGTGCAGCTTGTCCACAACGTGTGGATGCCATAGGAGGGTCAAAGTGTTAGGGGTGACATTGGCTGTGCTGTATGCACATAAACATGCCACTCATAGCAGTATGGGAATGCCGCTGCATCGCTGCGGTGTCACCATCTGTCTGTTCCTCCAGCACATGATAATAACGGGGAAGTAGCCTCACAGTGTCAGGAGAAAAAAAACCTGACCGTTATATACGGGACGGGTCCAGTGCCCTTGAAGCTGCCATTGCGCAAATGTGTGCTGACATTGGATGTGTGTGTGTGTGTGTGTGTGTGTGTGTGTGTGTGTGTGTGTGTGTGTGTGTGTGTGTGTGTGTGTGTGTGTGTGTGTGTGTGTGTGTGTGTTTGTTGTGTGTGTCTGTGTGTGTGTGTGTGTGTGTGTGTGTGTGTGTCTGTGTGTGTCTGTGTGTGTCTGTGTGTGTGTCTGTGTGTGTGCTGTAAAAGATCCCTCCCGTGGACGAAGGCACACACTGCCAGTAGGAGTGTGTAGGGAGTTGTGGGTCACACACTGCCAGTAGGAGTGTGTAGGGAGTTGTGGCTCTTTCATCCAGTCACATTACCATTTAGGGAGCAGAGAGTGCAGGAGGAACCCACACAAACACATCTATCTTGGCATAACTGTGATTTGACAAAGAAATATCAGCTAGCTATCATTAGATAGGCTAACCAGCTGCAGCTAGCTATTATGCTAGCTCGCTGCTGTCAGCTTGGTAAACACAAGGTCAGCGCCGGCTTAACTTTCTGTTCACTTCTTCTTCTCTACTTTAGCCCAAATATAACCGAACATAACCAAATTAGCTATTGTTTGGTGTGATGGAATGGCAAAGACACACCCCAAAATACCACCCACATGAAACCACACCCCAAAGACAACTCTTGTTTGCCTTCAGTCATGGCCGCTAGCATCTTTTAAAATAGCACGGATGAAAAACGAGGCCAAATCAGGAAGTGCAGTTCTACTTTAAAAAAGTGAAAAAGAAATGACAGAGGAACAACACACCTCAGAGACAGACAGATAGATAGAGAGACAGATAATGAAAGAGAGAGAGAAAGAGATAACGAGAAAGAGACAGGGCATCATCTCCCTCACAGACACATTTATCATTCTCCTCTCTATCCACCTCAACAGACCAGAATCATACTCCAATCCTTCATAGCTCATCTGTGGAATTAGACATGACTAGACATGCATGTCTAAGTCACACACTTACCCCACGCTAAGGTGAGATTAGAACTCGTCTCTGAGAATGAGCCTGTTGGCGTGACTGTCTCTTGTGTGGGAGCGAAAGGGGTGAGAGGGCACTAAGACGTATGGGCAGGAGTCAACTATCTTTAGGAATGTAATCTCCTCTGGTTGAAGATGAGCTGAGCTGCACTCGTTCAACACTAGCGACGCCTACCCATTCTTAACATCAGCAAAGCCTTGTGCTGTACACAGCCCAAGCATATTTCTGAGCTAAATAAAGTGTGGGAAGAGAGGGATAGTTCTAACACCTCATAAACCAATGCCCAGCCCCCTTCAGCACCTCATGTTGGTGCCTATGGCGGTAGAGGTTGAGTTACTGAGGATTCAATGAGAATGTGAATAAATAAGTGCCCATATATGTTATATAACATATAACTGCCCATATACACCATCGTCTAGGGTTCTGGGCAGGGTTGAGAGTGGAAAAGGACATGGAGACTGAGAGGATATGGTGGCGGTGCCAGAGGCGCCAAGATAACTGACTCAGCAAGTCATCTGCCAACGCTCCGGCTTTGATGTCTGTTAACCCTTAATGGCTGACATGTTGAGGGTGTTGGAGTTGGCTTTTCAATGATGAGTCATCTTATGAGTCACTGGACATTGTTCTGTATAATTTCGAACCAAACATTTGGTGTATGTCAGTGTCTTGGTCCTAGTCACAGGATAAGTGCGTGTGTGTGTGGGGGTTGGTGCTGTCTCTTATACACATCTAGATGTGTATAAGAGACAGGGGTTATACCTAGTACCAAAAAGAGTTCTACAAAGGGTTCTCCTCTGAGGACAGAGGACTTTCTCCTATCGATTATCATCAACCACAACAACACATGGTAAAAAGAGTTAAAGATTTGATGATCGGAAATTTTTTAAACAATTATTGTGGTTCAGGAATCGTGTTCTCCACAGCCCGTTTATTGAACTATTTTTGTTGCCATGTTCCCCATCACAGCCATGACGTATCAGAGAGATTCACTGATGTACAGTAATCCATTTAAATGATACAGTATAATAAAAAGCATCCTATTATGTGGTCTACTAACCAAGTGCATTACTGGAGACAAGTTTGTTGCGGTCTGATTTGAAAGTAAAAATGGACCCAGAGGCTCCAAACATTTGGGTGACTCAGGTTAGACAACCAACATCTTGATTTATCCCTTGTATCATCTTAAGGGTAAAAAAATAACCCACCACTATGTGTAACAGCAGAGAAAACCCCCTAAATCAACTTGAAATTTGATGACTCTCCTAGAGGGTACAAAGATTGTCTAACATGGAACCCAAACCGGCTGCGTGCGTGCGCCATTGTGAATACATTTATTTTGTCCCCCCACACCAAACGCGATCACGACACGCAGGTTAAAACAAACTCTGAACCAATTACATTAATTTGGGGACAGGTCGAAAAGCATTAAACCTTTATGGCAATTTAGCTAGCTAGCTTGCACTTACTAGCTAATTTGTCCTATTTAGCTAGCTTGCTGTTGCTAGCAAATTTGTCCTGGGATATAAACATTGTTATTTTACCTGAAATGCACAAGGTCCTCTACTCCGACAATTAATCCACACATAAAACAGTCAACCGAATCATCTCTCGTCCTTCTAGGCTTTTTCTTCTCATGACTTAATATTGCGATTGGCAACTTTCATAAATTAGGTGCATTACCGCCACTGACCTCGTTCGTCTTTCAGTCACCCACGTGGGCATAACCAATGAGGATATGGCACGTGGGTACCTGCTTCTATAAACCAATGAGGAGATGGGAGAGGCAGGACTTGCAGTGCAATCTATCTATTTTATCCCGTGGCAACGCAGACGCTCGTTGGCGCGCGCGAGCAGTGTGGGTGCAATAATTGAATAATATAGATTTCTACATTTATTTAGCAACGCTCGTGCACGTGACGTGAGCGATGTAGTCAGCCTGTTAGGGTAATTTTTGACCCGGCAGTTATAAAAGAATTTACACACCACAAAAACCACAAAGACACACACACACACGAGAAATCGAGTGATTGAACTGATTGAAATCAGACAAAACTAATGTGCAGCATCTCCCCTCCACGACCCCACACATGACTCATGTTCACAGACAAAATAAACAAAATGTCAGACAAAATAAACATTTATTGAAAGCATTGTTTACTAATGGGGAATGCAGTCAGAGGCTATAAAGGTGCTGCAGATGACAGTCCCCCCAGTTCTCTCTTTGCTGAAGCCATGAGTGCACGTTTCAGAGCCCAACAGGTCGTAGATCTGATTTATTCAGATGTCCAGGAGGAACAAGAGAACAGTGATTTAGAAGAGGAGGAGGTATCTGAAGAAGAGGATGGGGAAGAATACAACCCCGAGCACGGTGCATCATCTTCAGATGAAGAAGAAATAACCCAAGCTGAAAGAGACATTTTTGAAAAAGAACAGCAAAATAACATGGTCCTTGTCACCATATGACAACCAAGGCAGGATGGCAGCACAAAATGTCATAAGGACCCCAGGGCCCACAAGACATGCAGTTGCCCAGGACATCGCCTCAACATTCTACATGTTCATCACACTAGCCATCTAAAAAAAATCATCCTGGAGATTACAAATTTGGAGGGTTTCCGTAAATATGGAGACAACTGGAAAAGGATGGATTGACCTGCGTGCCTACATAGGGCTGCTAATCTTAGCGGGTGTGTATAGGTCCCGAGGCGAGGCTACATGTAGTCTCTGGGATTCAGAGAGTGGAAGGGTGATTTTCCATGCCACGATGTCACTGAGTCTTTCACACTTTCTCAAGAATGCTACGATTTAATAACCGTGAGTCAAGACCAAGACGTGTGAGAGACAAACTGGCGGCCATAAGAGAGGTCTGGGTGAAGTGGGTGGAGCGTCTGCCGTACCTCTACAACCCTGGGCCTGAAGTAACAGTGGATGAGCAACTGGATCCATTCAGAGGTACATTTTGTATTTTCATATCTGTAATATAAGTGATTTTCACTGTTAATTTTATTATACACTGCTCAAAAAAATAAAGGGAACACTAAAATAACACATCCTAGATCTGTATATTCTTATTAAATACTTTTTGCTTTACATAGTTGAATGTGCTGACAACAAAATCACACAAAAATTATCAATGGAAATCAAATTTATCAACCCATGGAGGTCTGGATTTGGAGTCACACTCAAAATTAAAGTGGAAATCCCCACTACAGGCTGATCCAACTTTGATGTAATGTCCTTAAAACAAGTCAAAATGAGGTCTCAGTAGTGTGTGTGGCCTCCACGTGCCTGTATGACCTCCCTACAATGCCTGGGCATGCTCCTGATGAGGTGGCGGATGGTCTCCTGAGGGATCTCCTCCCAGACCTGGACTAAAGCATCCGCTAACTCCTGGACAGTCTGTGGTGCAATGTGGCGTTGGTGGATGGAGCGAGACATGATGTCCCAGATGTGCTCAATTGGATTCAGGTCTGGGGAACGGGCGGGCCAGTCCATAGCATCAATGCCTTCCTCTTGCAGGAACTGCTGACACACTCCTGCCACATGAGGTCTAGCATTGTCTTGCATTAGGAGGAAGCAGGGGCCAACCGCACAGCATATGGTCTACAATTGGTCTGAGGATCTCATCTCGGTACCTAATGGCAGTCAGGCTACCTCTGGCGAGCACATGGAGGCTGTGCGGCCCAAAGAAATGCCACCCCACACCATGACTGACCCACACGCCCAAATGGTCATGCTGGAGGATGTTGGCAGGCAGCAGAACGTTCTCCACGGCGTCTCCAGACTCTGTCACGTCTGTCACGTGCCCAGTGTGAACCTGCTTGCATCTGTGAAGAGCACAGGGCGCCAGTGCGAATTTTGCCAATCTTGGTGTGTCTCTGGCAAAATGCCAGAACGTCCTGCACGGTGTTGGGCTGTAAGCACAACCCCACCTGTGGAGTTGGGCCTCATAACCACCCTCATGGAGTCTGTTTCTGACCGTTTGAGCAGACACATGCACATTTGTGGCTGCTGGAGGTCATTTTGCAGGGCGTCTGGCAGTGCTCCACCTGCTCCTCCTTGCACAAAGGCGGAGGTAGCGGTCCTGCTTGCTGGGTTGATGCCCTCCTACGGCCTCCTCCCCGTCTCCTGATGTACTGGCCTGTCTCCTGGTAGCGCCTCCATGCTCTAGACCTACGCTGACAGACACAGCAACCTTTCTTGCCACAGGCTCGCATGATGTGACCATCCTGGATGAGCTGCACTACCTGAGCCACTTGTGTGGGTTGTAGACCTCGTCTCATGCTACCACTAGAGTGGAGAGCACGCCAGCATTCAAAAGTGACCAAAACATCAGCCAGGAAGCATAGAACTGAGAAGTGGTCTGTGGTCACCACCTGCAGAACCACTCCTTTATTGGGGGTGTCTTGCTAATTGCCTATAATTTCCACCTTTTGTCTATTCCATTTGCACAACAGCATGTGAAATTTATTGTCAATCAGTGTTGCTTCCTAAGTGGACAGGTTGATTTCACAGAAGTGTGATTGACTTGGAGTTACATTGTGTTGTTTAAGTGTTCCTTTATTTTTTTGAGCAGTGTGATTATTGCTGTAATATCATTGATTTATGTGATTGTTTTTTGTGACACGGATACTAATTACTGATAGTAATCTCTTTTGTCAAAAGGTCGCTGTCCTTTCCGGCAGTATATGCCCAGCAAGCCAGCAAAGTATGGCATCAAGATATGGGTGGCCTGTAACGCACAATCCCGCTACGCTTGGAAAAATGCTAGTCTACACAGGGAAGCCGACCAGCGGAGGCCCGGAGAAGAACCAGGGGATGCGGGTTGTGCTTGATGTGACAGATGGACTGAGGGGCACAATGTCACGTATGACAATTTCTTCACCTCTTATGAAGAGGAAGATCAGCATGGTTTGGCACTGTTAGAAAGAACAAGCCTGAGCTCAACCTGCACTCCTCTCAACAAGGGGGAGAAGGCCTTTACAGCTGGGAAAGGCACTTTCAAAAAAGGGAGCGCCTTGCCCGCACAGCAGCCTCTGCAACGCTTGTGAAAGCTATTCAGGGAGCTGAATCTTGTCCTTATCCACCTGAGGCTGCAGCTGGGGCATGCAAGAGAGGAGATGCCAATTCTGCCCCCAAAGAAGGACTGTAAAACAAACACTATGTGCTGCACATGTGAGGAATATATCTGCAAAGTCCATGCACACACACTTGTATACTGTCCTAAATGTGCTAATTAGAGTTGATTGATTTATGTTCTTCACGTTTTTGTTTTGTATCTATTACCTTATTTTATTCTTATTTATTGTTGTTGTTTATTAACCTTGTGGGTGGGGGAAATGGTTAAAAAAATTGGAGAAGACTAGTATTTTGTAGTTGAATTCCTCATTGTACAGTATATAGATAATATCAGTAATGTTGCCAAATAAAGTTCAAGACTGTTATTGTTTCCCTTCAATAAAATGCATTTAAAACTACTTTTTGCACATTTCTGATACTTTCTTAGACTATACAAGTGCTCTCTTGCCTAAAAAAAATTATGTTTACACCTATGCAGTACCTTTAGCAATAAAAATAATAGTAATAATAATAATAAACCTCTAATTTAGGAAAGAAAACAATTATGACGGGTGTGTTGTAATAAAAATGAGTGGTGTCCACTGATTAAATGCATTCTAACTGCATTGTGAAGAGGGAAAACCCAGATATTTACAGTTTGTGATGAATGACAGGTTGTTTCTTCATGCAAAATAGATTTGGGGTTTAAAATTCAATTAAGCTGCTTTATTTTAGGGGTTTAGTGAAGGCGGGTCATTTTTGACCCTTAGGACAAGGGGAGTATGCAGAATGTTAAGACTACACAAGGGTTGTTAATGTCTGCGCTCTGTTGCTGTCCTGCTGCCAACCCACGGGGGGAGCATACTCTGTGGCTGTCCCGCTGCCAACCCACGGGGGGAGCATACTCTGTGGCTGTCCCGCTGCCAACCTACGGGGGGAGCATACTCTGTGGCTGTCCCGCTAACAACCCACGGGGGAGCGCGCTCGGTTGCTGTCCTGCTGCCAACCCATGGGGGAGCAAGTTCTGTTGCTGTCCTGCTGCCAACCTACGGGGGGAGCGTGCTCTGTGGCTGTCCTGCTGCCAACCCACTGGAGGGTGCAGACTTTCAACAGTACATCAAAATAGTAATGCAACAAGGAAATTCAAATGTGTTTACAAATGGCTAGAATCTGGGCCTAGCGTGCCATAGTAAGTTAGCTAGAATGAGGCTATAGCATGCTATAGTAGATTAGTTCTGAGAGCCAAAGGAAGGCCTGGTACTGCTGTGTATGCTGTGTTGGAGATTCTAGTGTCATTGTTGTCATGTTTACATGTCCTGGGTCAGCTGATGCTCTACTAAATACTGTAGTCTACTACACAACATTTCCTCAAGAGGCTTTAGTTTCTTACTGCATCGGTCTATTCTCTTTGGGTTATTTTGACACTGACAGGACATACTGTACACAACACCATTTATTCACCAAGTTCTCTCCTTAACGGCTTTGTAATCCGTAGACTGCACTGATCTTGTAAGTTGTTAATTGTCTGGTTGATTAATTTGGTACTTGACTGGTACTTGATATGAAACTCACCTTTGAAGAAGCTCTTCACCTTCAGGTAGCCGACACTGATGCGGAGCACGGAGAGTTTGTCCAGGCGAGAGCGCACATCCTCAGGGAATGGTAGGAGGCCTGTCAGCCTGTCCAGCTCCCCGTTCAGCCGATCCCGGTGGCGTTTGGATGGGTTCGACTTGACCACATCTGGAGCAGGAGTTTTCTTGCTGAGGGGAAAGGAGACAACATCATTATGGTTAGTTAGACCATAGGTACTTATTGTGCTGATTGTAAATCTCTGTAGAAGGAAATCTGATTGTAATCGTTATTGTTGAGAGATGATGTACCTCGTTGTAAAATGAATGTGTATACCAGCATTACAGGTAAACAATCTTTGGATGACAACACTTTACTGAATGACAACACAACAGCAACAAAGACTGGACACATCATAACTTTAGACAGCTTAGCCACAATATGGGTCTATGACATAATGCTATTATAGTTCAATTTCATAAGCTTGTAATGCTTGTAACGACCTGGCAAGAGTGACATCCACTGAAATAAGAGGCCTGAAGCATGGAAGAATTTCCTAACACTGAAATAAGCATGGGGGAACAGGACGTTTTTAAAACCATGCTACAGAGGGTAGTGTGTACAGCCCAGTACATCAATGGGGTCAAGCTTCCTGCCATCCAGGACCTATATACTAGGCGGTGTCAGAGGAAGGCTCCAAAAATTGTTAAAGACTCCAGTCACCCAAGTCATAGACTGTTCTTTCTGCTACCACACGGCAAGCGGTACCGGAGCGCCAAGTCTAGGTCCAAAAGGCTCCTTAACAGCTTCTACCCCCAAGCCAGCAGACTGCTGAACAATTAACCAAATGTCCACCCGGACTATTTACATTGACCCCCCACTCTCAATTTTTTTTATTTCATTGTTGGTTAAGGACTTGTAAGTAAGCATTTCACGGTTGAATTTGGCACATGTGACTAATAAAATTTGATTTGAACCAAGGCTGAATCACTTCAGTCACCCTGGCTAGCAGACCCTGCATGAGTATGGCTTCCTCTGAGTTGGGTTTATGACACACGCTAATAAAAACATGAATAGTTTCGAAACCCAGTGAGCAATAGTGGTGCACCGCTTACAGTACTGAAACTCCAGCTTGAACGCAGGAAAGACGAGGCAACTCGTAAACATGACTAATAAACACAGTGAAGCACACTGTTTTCTAGGTGAATCATCATACATTATTAGCCTAAGGAGATAGGAATCAGTGGAGGTAGTCGCAGCCCCTGAGGCCAGAGGGATTTCCTGCTTTGAGGAGAGAAGCGTACAAAGCGCTACAGTCCAGCTGCTAGCATATACTATACAAGAGGACACAGGGATCACTCCTCTCTACAGTTTCTCCAAGACTAAACTTTCTGCAATGCAAAAAGCCGGTATAGTGAAAAAAATATGTAAATAAAATGAACAGCTGTTAATGTCAACAAATAATGTCTGTAAACGTTCACATCTATAGAATAAACACAATGCTCTTTTGTAAATGTTCACTGTCAAAACCGAGTATTTTCATGCACAACGGAGGCTATCAGAGGTCTTTGTTTGTTTTGCTCCCTGTGGTATTTCACTTCACAGGCAACTGGGTGATAATGTCTTGGGACAACTCTTGTTGAAGGCCAAAGTCAAGTTTATGAGTCTCGTGCAGACACATGTCATTAACTGCAAATCAGACACACGTGCTCAGGCTTAAGCCAAGCTTGCTGGGACCGTAGTCCGGAGGCTCTAACTCCCCTCGCCCCACTGGAGCAAGAACCCAGGCTCATTTCTGAACTAAAGTGGATGACTTCAATACACCATTTCACTTTTTCAAATGTGGGTTAAGGGTTGGGGGACTGGCAGCTGCTATTTATCTCAAGGGCATTGTTTAAACGGCATCTGTTTCAAAGTTTGAAGTTTAAGTTTATTAGCAACATGCACAGGATACAACAGCTGTAAAACAGTATAGTGAAAATGTTAACCTTGAGAGCTCTTTCCCTACACTGCAGTGATAGTAATAATAATAAAATAATAATAATAGAAAAGATAATTAAAATAAAAAACACACAACAAGTACGATATAAGCTGAAGAAACACAAGAATACAAGTATATACTGGTCAGTGTCAGTACCTTTTTCAATGTGCAGGGGTACTGGAGTGGTTGAGGTGTGTTTATACATAAAAACATGAGTAATGGTGACCGGTAGCAGGATAAATAGATTAGCTACTAATGGTAATGGCAAACAATAATCAATGAACAGCAGTGTAATGCCATTAATACATCTAATCATCAATCATAACAGCAGCGTTGTCACGTTCCTGACCTGTTTTCTGTTGTTTTGTATGTGTGTGATGGTCAGGGCGTGAGTTTTGGGTGGGCAGTCTATGTTTGCTGTTTCTATGTTGGTTTTGGGTTGCCTGGTATGGCTCTTAATTAGAGGCAGGTGTTTTGCGTTTTCCTCTAATTGAGAGTCATATTAAGGTAGGTTGTTCTCACTGTTTGTTTGTGGGTGATTGTCGCTGTGTCTGTGTTTGTTGCACCACACGGTACTGTCTCGTCTCGTTCATTTGGTCGTTCCTGTTCATGTGTTCTTCGTTTCATGTAAGTTCGTAGTTTAGGTCTGTCTAGTTCGTTTTGTTATTTTGTATATTTAGTCAAGTGTATTTCGTGTCTGTCTTCGTCTTACAATAAAGTCATTATGTATTCATCACCCGCTGCGCCTTGGTCTACTCACTCACCGAAAGAGAGCCGTTACAAGCGTAGATGTGAGGTGGTGTAAGTGTGTGTGGTCAGTAATGAGTGAGGGTGTATGTGAGTGTGTGTATGAGATATGTGTGTTTGCGTGTGAGTAAGAGTGACAGATAAAGTGTGTGTGTGTGTAGAGACCCGTGGATGGGCATAGAGTCAGTGTGGACAGTTTGTGGGAGAGGGAGAGCAGTAGTTGTTAGCTATTTAACAATCTTATGGCCATGGGACAGAAGCTGTTTAGGAGTCTGTTGGTCTGAGCCTTGATGAATGGTACCGGCTGCCGGACGGGAGCATGGAGAAAAAGTCCCTGTCTTGGGTAGCTGCAGTCTTTGGACATTTTTCGGGCCTTTATCCGACGCCACCTGGGATGTACGTCCTGGTTTGCTGGGAGCTATTCCCCAGTGATGCGTTGGGGCATCCGCACCACCCTCTGAAGGGCCTTCCGGTCAAGGTCGGTGCAGTTGCCATACCAGACGGTGATACAACCAGTCAGTATGCTCTCGATGGTGCACCTGTAAAAGTTTCTGAGGATCTGAGGGGCCATGCCAAATCATGTCAGCCTCCAAGGTGGGAAGAGGGAGAAGAGTGCCATCTTCACAACTGTGCTGGTGTGAAAGGACCAGGTTACGTCCTCAGTTAAGTGGACACCGAGGAACTTGAAGCTCTTGACCCTCCACTACGGCTCCGTCGATGTGGATGAGGGTATGGATGAGGGTGTGCACCTCCCCGTTTCCTGTAGTCCACGATCAGCTCCTTGGTCTTGCTGATGTTGAGGGAGAGGTTGTTGTCCTGGCACCACAATGCCAGGTCTCTGACCCCCTCCCTGTATGTAGTCTCATCGCCGTTGGTGATCAGTCCTACCACCGTCATGACGTCAGCAAAGTAGATGATGGGTTGGAGCCGTGCGTGGCCACACATTCAACAGGTAGCAAGACATACTGTAACAGTAAGACACAGTATTTTCCACAAGTAGATTGTCCCCCTGGGTTCGTATTTTCTTTGCCAAAAGAACACTATTTTGGTGTCCTCTGGTGCATTCTAATGACTATCAGAAATACACAGCTATATGATTGAATATTTTATTGAGTTTATTGAGAAAGATGTGACTTTACAATTTCAAAAACGTAAAATGTATGAATTCAGTGTATTGTTAGTTGTTTTAGATATTGTCTAGGTCATAGGCCTATATGATCAGGACTATTTTCTAAGAGAACATTAAACCTTTTTTCACATTTAACCTGTCCTGAGATTAGTCTTATTTACAGTTTTACAGCAAGATATGAGATGCCACAATGATGTTTGTTCAAATTATGTATTTTATTCAAACAGAAAAATTACGTTAATAGCCCACATTATTAAAGTTTTGTTTTCCCAGTTTTTCCCAGGTTTTGACTCTCAAAATCACACTTTTTAAATAGAAAAACAACTACATTGGATGTTCTAAGTTCACAACAATACTTAAACTCCATCAGGAGACCACTTTTGAAGTCTGGGAAATTTAGATTTTTGGGTGTAGCTATTCTTTAATTTAAGTGTGCACCTACAAGAGCCTGTTGTTTAGCGGTGTTTATGTAGCACACGTGATGGTAGAGTTTGCAAAACAAATACCCACTGGATTGATTAAAATAATTATAATATCATTCTGCCAGGTAAGCATAGGCTAGTTAACATATAATTGAGAAGGTTTTTTGGGAAGGGAGTGGCTCCTAATCTGTGACTGGATATTTTATTTCTGAGGCTCCATATCCGTGAGTGTGCAAATTCTCACAGTATCTTGTGAGAATTTGGGACTTCAGTCATTTTCTCATGCCGAAACCAGACTAGATACATAAAAGCCCAAAATATGATATTCAATGTCACTAAGCAAAAAAATATATATAAAAAGCCACTATAATGTCAAAACATTATTTTGTCATGAGTTCAGTACCATTTGCTTGATTTTGTGGACCTCCGACTATGGAGTATCGTTATTACAAATATTTTTTTTATAACTAACCGTCATTGTTCTATGTGGTCATTAGCTAGCTATCGTTAGCATGCTAGTGTTAGCATGTTACAAACTCTGTGCTAGCTAGCTAGCCAGCATTAGCTACCTAGCTAGCCAGCCTAGTAAACTCTAGTCCAGGGCTCAAATTCACAAAACCTTCTTAAGAATAAATGTATTCTTAAGTGCAATTTTTTTCCTTCACTATTGACTTATGAAGAAAGTTCAGCAAAGTTGCTATTCCTCACAAAGGTTTTTGGAAATGTTAGTGTTATTTCTTATGTTTCTCCTTAAGCAAAAATAAAATAAAGCTCTTGGATTTGTTCTTGGAAATGTTCTTAATTACAAGATAGCTGTACCCTTGTCTTAAACTCAGGGCAGTGAGAGAATAAGCTAATAAAAGCAATTTAACATATTTAATTCACTCACAAGCTTAATCTGAAATTTTCAGTATTGATTATTTGAAACCCAAGAACATGTTTTTGAACAATAATCTCAGTATGAAATATGCTAACATGATTGCCATTGCTAGGTAGATAGCTAGCTAAATTGGCTGCCCAGCGACAACCATCTTAAGAAGATATTTAAGAAGTTTGTAAGAAGAAGTTTAAGAAGTCCGTAAGAAAATCATGAAATCTTAAGATATTGTTGAGGAATTACACTTACAAACCATCTTATGAACTTCTTTTTTTGAATCTGGGCAATGATTCTAATAATTAGCTGGTTAATTACAACTGGAGTTGGAGTGAAAACCTACAGGAGGGTAGCTCTCCAGGAACATGGTTGGAAAGCCCTGTTCTAGTCCAATGGAAACCGATGCGACCCTAGCTAGAATATATGACCAGTGGTGACAGTGAGGTCCCGGTCATGATATTTAAGGCTGTAATAAGTAAATACTGAAAATACTGTTTGATGAGCTAGCTAAGTTAGCTTTAGCAAGGTATACCAGTTATCAAAAAGGATGCTATGAGCGAGCATGTTGTAAACTAGCTAGACAGCGACCTAGATAGATAGCTACTAACGTTAGCTAGACGTATCATCATCTCCATTAGCTATCCATCTTGCTATCGCATGAAAAATACCTACAGCAAAATGTCTCTCAATACACTGCATATTACTCAACAATTTCTCAGACATTTGGCTCTTGCACAGGAAAGAAGTGGAAAAAGTTTTCAGGGACCTACCAGATCACAACAAACAGCGAGGGGGAGTTAGGGAGTAATCATCTTATACACATACACTACCGTTCAAAAGTTTGTGGTCACTTAGAAATGTTCTTGCTTTTGAAAGAAAAGCTCATTTTGGTCCATTAAAATAACATAAAATTGATCAGAAATAGAGTGTAGACATTGTTAATGTTGTAAATGACTATTGTAGCTGGAAACGGCAGATTTTTTATGGAATATCTACATAGGCGTACAGAGGCCCATTATCAGCAACCATCACTCCTGTGTTCCAATGGCACGTTGTGTTAGCTAATCCAAGTTTATAATTTTAAAAGGCTAATTGATCATTAGAAAACCCTTTTGCAATTATGTATAGCGCAGCTGAAAAACTGTTGAGAGGCAATACAACAGGCCTCTAGACTAGTGAGTATCTGGAGCGTCAGCATTTGTGGGTTCGATTACTGGCTCAAAATGATCAGAAACAAAAGACCTTTCTTCTGAAACTCGTCAGTCTGTTCTTGTTCTTGAGAAAGGAAGGCTATTCCATGCGAGAAATTGCAAAGAAACTGAAGATCTCTACAACGCTGTGTACTAGTCCCTTCAGAGAACCAACGCAAACTGTCTCTAACCAGAAGAGAAAGCGGAGTGGGAGGCCCCGGTGCACAACTGAGCAAGACGACAAGTACATTAGAGTGTCTAGTTTGAGAAACAGAATGCCCCACAAGTCCTCAACTGGCAGCTTCATTAAATAGTACCCGCAAAACACCAGTCTCAACGTCAAACAGTGAAGAAGCCGACTCCGGGATGCTGGCCTTCTAGGCAGAGTTGCAAAGAAAAAGACCATACCTCCTACTGCCAATAAAATGAAAAGATAAGGATGGCCAAAAGAACACAGACACTGGACAGATGAACTTGAGTTGTTGGATCACAAAGAAGAACATTCGTGAGAACGCAGAAAAAAAATGAAAAGAGTGTAGAGTGCTTGACACCATCTGTCAAGCATGGTGAGCAATGTGATGTCTGGTCTTGTGGTTAAAGTGGGAGATTTGTACAGGGGTAAAAGGAATCTTGGAGAAGGAAGCAATCAATCCATTTTGCAACACCATGCCACACCTTATGGGACGGCGCTTAATTGGAGCCAATTTCCTCCTACAACAGGACAATGACCCAAAGCACAGCTTCCAAACTATGCAATAACTATTTAGGGGAAGAAGCAGTCAGCTGGTATTCTGTCTATAATGACGTTAGCCAGCCACAGTCACCGATCCTCAAACCCTATTTGAGCTGTTGGGAGCAGCTTGCGACCTATATGGTATTATATCGAAAAATATGTTTTTTTAAATGAATTTGTATATTTTAGTTTCACCACAACATTTTTTGTATTATTTGTTCTGTCTTTTCAGGTGGATTAAAATGAAATTGCAACCAACTTCTAAGGCTTGTTTAAAATGACGATATTTGGAGATTATTACGTTTTCAAATAGGCTCGATAGTAAGCCGATTGATCTGAATAAAGGGAAAAGGGACATTCTTGAACATGGGGTCGAGACATTCTTTACTAATTTTATTAGAGAGACCAGATAACATTTTGATGTATGACGTGATGCCTTTAGTGAGGTCTAATGCTTAAATTTAATTAATTTCTGCCCTCCGAATTCATATTCGAATTCATATTCGTTATATAAATAGGCAATTTTTTATGTATTTTTTAATTTTTAAAGCAGTCAACTAGGTGTTAGGCAACACCATAACAAATAGGTAAACTGTGAATATGACTAAAGAGTTAATCAGGGTGATTTTTCCACAAATAGACAGGTATTTTCCTTTCCATAGTAGCAAGATCTTATCTATTTTTGCTAACTTTCTATAAAAAATTGATAATTTCTTTCTTTCAGGACATGTATACAGAATATGTCCACATCCCCGTCAGACCATTTTATTGGTAAACTACACGGTAATGTAAAAGTTGTATTTTTTTGTGATACAATACATAATATAGTACACTTTTCATAATTTGGTTATAATCCAGAGAGGTTAGAAAAAGTATCTAGATCCTCTATGAGGCTGTGGAGGGATTTGAATTGTGGTTTTAAAAGAAAACATGAATCATCAGCGTACAATGACACATTTGTTTTTAAGCCATGGATTTCTAATCCCTTAATATTATTGTTGGATCTAATTTTAACAGCTAACATTTTGATGGTAATAATAAATAGATATGCCGATAGTGGACAACCTTGTTTTACTCATCTTGACAGTTTAAAACTTTCTGAGATGTAGCCATTATTTACTATTTTACACCTAGGGTTACTATACATAACTTTAACCCATTTTATAGAGATTCTCCAAAGTTTAAATATTCCAGGCATTTAAATATAAACTCCAGTCGTACTTTATCAAAAGCCTTTTCAAAATCAGCAACCAGGCCTGGTTTCCCCGATATTTCATGGTATTCTATTGTTTCCAGTACTTGTCTTATATTATCTACAATGTATCGTCCATGTAAAAAACCTGTCTGATTAGGATGAATAATATCTGACCAAATCTTTTTAATTCTATGTGCCAACCATTTAGCTAGAATTTTTGCATCACAGCACTGAAGTGTAAGAGGCCTCCATTTTTTTTAATGGACTGGATCTTTACACATACCACTTGGATCCTGTTTCAGTAATAATTAAATCAGACCTTCTTGTTGCGTGTCCGATAATCTACCGTTTATATAGGAGTGGTCAAAACGTGCTAATAATGGTCCTCTGAGTATATAAAATAAAGTTTGGTATACTTCCACTGGTATGCCATCCAGCCCTGTAGTTTTCCCGGACTTAAAGGCTTTAATTGCATCAATAAGTTCCTCCTCTGTAATTTGGCCTTCACATGAGTCTGTCTGTACAGATGTTAATTTGACATTATTAATAGGGAAAAAAATCCATACAATTAGCTTCGGTTAGTGGAGATAGAGGAGACTGAAACGAAAACATATTCTTAAAGTGCTTTACTTCCTCTTTTAAAATATTGTTCGGTGAATCATGAGTGACTCCATCATTTGTAACAAGTTTCAATAAACATTTTTGGTAGAATTTCTATGTTGAAGATTGAAAAAGAATTTGGTGCATTTTCCCCCTCCAGTTCGCTTTATTTTTTATAATATATTACACTGGATCTTTCTTGAATAAGTTCCTCCATTTCTTTTTGTTTTTCCTCTAACTTATTCTGTGTCTCTTAGATACAGTTTCTGTACTGTTAGTCCTAGAACACTGTCCCAATTTCCTTTGTTAATATGGACTCTTGACCTAAATTGCTTTTGTTTTATAGAGTACTGAATGGCATATTTAAAAGTGTCCCATACAATAATGGGATCTGCTGTACCTATGTTATGTCGGAAAAAGTCAGTTAGAAATTCTTCTGTCCTAGTTAAAAACCATTTATCATCCAGTAGGCTTTGATAAAATGTTGAATATTCTCGCCCACGTGGAAATTCTGTAAGGGTAATACATATGTCAATTACGCGATGGTCCGACCGCATTCTGTCCCCTATCAACACTTTTTAAACTTTTGATGCCAGAGAGAATTACTTTCTTATGTCATCAAGATGACTAGCTTGATTAAGCCTCCGCCATGTATATCTCACTAGGTCAGGGTATTTAAGTCTCCATATATCCACTAATTCCAATATATCCATGACATTCATGATTTCCTTAAGTGCCTGAGGGTGATAGTTTGTAGTGTGATTTCCTTTACGGTCCATCACTCACTTTGTGACTGACAGGCAAGCGCCTCTCCTATCAATGGATTGCTAGCAGATGCAGATCGGTCATTCTAGCGGGAAATGGGCTTGACGGACTAGTGAATTTAAACTTTTAAAGAAAAAATAGCCTAGTTAATATGGAGTGGAAAATGTAGTCGGCTGAAAATGACTCTGTAACCGGCTGATTAGCCGACAGCCGGCGCTAAATGTTAAACACGGACGATAATGAATTCTCAGGGGACAGAAATCATACTCACACCAACTAGATAAAAACCATGATAAGGGGAACCTGATAAGGTTTCAATTAATTTCAATACAACAGACCAATTTAATCCTAGAGACCCAACCCAATGTACTGGTAGACTTTAGCTTAGTGAACAGTAGGGGCTAACAGCTGCTGGTCAAGTTCAACAACCACAGAAACCACACTATTCCTCCCAGAGCAGTTTCTTCCATACTTTGTGACTTTCCCATTACAGGCTTTCCCAATTGCTGATGATAATAGGCATTGTTTTTTTCCCTCTTCCCTATTGAATTGCCTGCAGGGAATTCAGCCATAAAGCAATAACTTCCCAGAAATAGAGCAAGACTGACCTCACTTTAAAAAAATGCCTGCGGAGACAAAAGCCAGTATTCAGACCCATTTTTTACATCTTTGGTTGCAGTGCATCACAGGGCTTCATGCACGGACATCAGGGTAGTCATTGTTAGAACAAACTAGGTTTACCTCATCTCTCATCTCTCCGTCTTTCTCTGAGGGTCTGGCTGAACCCAAAGACCCTTCACTCTGATTCAAAGGGAATCAAGTTGCACTGAGTACGTTGTAATGCCACTGGCATGCTTTTGTCTGCTCAAAGTGGTTGGGGATCATGAAATGAAAAGAGTATTTTCAACAGGCCGAGAATACATCCAAAAATGTGTAGGCTACACCCTCAACTACAATCATATCGAAAGACATTGAAACCATGGACTTATTCAGCCACATGGTGGACTGGACACACTCCAACTGCAACAGTGGCTACTGAAACACCCTACTGAAGGATAGCCTACTACACTACTGAAGGATAGCCTACTACACTACTGAAGGATCGCCTACTACACTACTGAAGGATCGCCTACTACACTACTGAAGGATCGCCTACTACACTACTGAAGGATCGCCACCTACACACGAAGATCGCCTACTACACTACTGAGGATCGCCTACTACACTACTGAAGGATCGCCTACACACTACTGAAGGATCGCCTACTACACTACTGAAGGATCGCCTACTACATCTACTGAAGGATCGCCTACTACACTACTGAAGGGCTGATCGCCTACTACACACTGGAAATACTGTGAGGATGACACTACACATACAGGAAAGACTGAAGGATAGACTACTACAATACAGAAGACTGAAGGATAGACTACTACAATACAGAACGACTGAAGGATAGACTACTACATACAGAACGACTGAAGGAATGACTACTACAATACAGAAAGACTGAAGAATAGACTACTACAATACAGAAGGACGAAGGATGACTACTACAATACAGAAGGCTGAAGGATAGACTTACTACAATCAGAAAGACGAAGGATAGCTTACTACAAAAGTACAGAACACTGAAGGATAGGTTACTACATATACAGAAAGACTGAAGGATAGCTTACTACAATACAGAAAGATCTGAAAGATAGCTTACTACACACAGAAAAACTGAAGGATAGCTACTACAACTACAGAAAAACTGAAGGATAGCCTACTACACATAGTGAAAGACTGAAGGAATAACCTACTACACTAGTGGAAGACTGAAGGATAGCTTACTACACTACAGAAAAACTGAAGGATAGCTTACTACACTACTGAAAGATAGACTACTACACTACAAAATACTATTTTTAATTTTACCTTTATTTAACTAGGCAAGTCAGTTAAGAACAAATTCTTATTTACAATGACAGCTAACCCGGACGACACTGGGCAAATTGTGCACTGCCCTAGGGATTCCCAATCACAGCCGATGTGAACAGCCTGGATTCGAACCAGGGACTGTAGTGACACCTCTTGCACTAAGATGCAGTGCCTTAGACCGCTGCTCCATCCAGAGCGCTTGGTACACTACTGAAAGACTAAAGGATATCTTGGTACACTACTGAAAGACTAAAGGATATCTTGGTACACTACTGAAAGACTGAAGGATATCTTGGTACACTACTGAAAGACTGAAGGATATCTGGTCCACCTACTGAAAGACTGAAGATATCTTGGTACACTACTGAAAGACTGAAGGATACTTTGGTACACTACTGAAAGACTGAAGGATATCTTGGGTACACTACTGAAAGACCTGAAGGATATCTTGGTACACTACTGAAAGACCGAAGGATCTTGTACATTACTGAAAGACCGAAGGATATCTTGGTAACACTACTGAAAGACTGAAGGATATCTTGGTACACTACTGAAAGACGAAGGATATCTTGGTACACTACTGAAAGACTGAAGGATATCTTGGTGACACTACTGGAAAAGACTGAAGGATATCTTGGTACACTACTGAAAGACTGAAGGATATCTTGGTACACTACTGAAAGACTGAAAGGATATCTTGGTAACTACTGGAAGACTGAAGGATATCTGGTACACTACTGAAAGACTGAAGGATATCTTGGTACACTACTGAAAGACTGAAGGATATCTTGGTACACTACTGAAGACCTGAAGGATATCTTGGTACACTACTGAAAGACTGAAGGATATTCGTTGGTACACTACTGAAAGACTGAAGGATATCTTGGTACACTACTGAAAGACTGAAGATATCTGGTACACTACTGAAAGCTGAAGGATATCTTGGTACACTACTGAAGACTGAAGGATATCTTGGTACACTACTGAAGACGAAGGATATCTTGGTACACTACTGAAAGACTGAAGGTATATTGGACACTACTGAAAGTACTGAAGGATATCTTGGTACACTACTGAAAGACGAAGGATATCTTGGTACACTACTGAAAGACTGAAGGATATCTTGGTACACTACTGAAAGACGAAGGATATCTTGGTACACTACTGAAAGACTGAAGGATATCTTGGTACACTTACTGAAAGACTGAAGGATATCTTGGTACACTACTGAAAGACTGAAGGATATCTTGGTACATTCTACGAAAGACTGAAGGATATCTTGGTACAACTACTGAAAGACCGAAGGATATCTTGGTACATCTACTGAAGACTGAAGGATATCTTGGTACACTACTGAAAAGACTAGAAGGATATCTTGTACACTACTGAAAGACTGAAGGATATTCTTGGTACACTACTGAAAGACCGAAGGATTACTTGGTACACTACTGAAAGACGAAGGATATCTTGGACACTACTGAAAGACTGAAGGATATCTTGGTAACACTACTGAAAAGACTGAAGGAATAGTCTTGGTACACTACTGAAAGACTGAAGGATATCTTGGTACACTACTGAAAGACTGAAGGATATCTTGGTACACTACTGAAAGACTGAAGGATAGGCTGCACACAGACCGAGAGCTCCTTTATTTCACAATATCCGCTCTCCATCGTCTCTTTTTCTCTGTGTGTCCCGAGGTGAACTCTGAACATTCCTTCCACCTCAGCTCTCTTAGTCACGGCTGAAAATGGATTGATCTACTTCCTATGCTTCGGCTCCACACCACCACCATACCATATGTACACCCCACTGTAAGGTCTCCTGCAGCCAGCCTGAAGGGTATCTCTCCTGGGCAAGGAAACTGAGTGAGCCCCCCTCCCCACACACCCCCAGGGGGCTGCAGCCTGATCAGCTTATTCCCACCTTTGAACAGAATGACGGCTGCTGCCTATCTGAAAGAGAAAGACTGGCTATGAAGGCTGGTATCACCATGATATCACCATCCATGTTACTCTGTTTAATAAAATGGTTTCTTGTCTCGAACTAAAACCCATTCCCCAGATTAGGCTGGGCAACCTAAAAGAGACAATGTAGATTTATAAATATTTTTTTTTAGTTAAAAGTACATTTTACTTTACCACATAAACAACAGAAGCACACAGGTACATTATTCCTTTACAGGTTTGTTCAAATCTGTCTTTGGTCTGACAACAACTTAGGGTACTGTTAGAATAAACTGATCCTAGTGCACTTCTATTGTAGCCAGAGTTCAGCTGAGAACTGACTTGTTGAGGCTGTTGTGGAGGCCTCCCTCTAGAACACTGACTTGTTGAGGCTGTTGTGGAGGCCTAACCTGTAGAACACTGACTTGTTAGGCTGTTGTGGAGGCCTCCCTGTAGAACACTGACTTGTTAGGCTGTTGTGGAGGCCTCCCTGTAGATGAGACAACTATAGAACAATGAGCTACTATGTTGTTGTGTAGTATGTTTGTTTTGGCTTTGTGCCACGCCTTCATTAGCTACACTGTTTTGTTCTTCTATCCTCGTGGGGACCTAAAATGTATTTCCATTTCAAATCATATTTTCCCTAACCAATAAACTTAACCCTAAACCTAAACCGTAACCCAAACCCTAAACCTAACCACTAAACCCTTGCCCTAATTCTAACCCCAATTGTAACCCTAAACCTAACCCCTAAGCTTAAAATAACCTTTGTCCTCACGGGTACGTGGGAAATGTCCCCACAAGGGAGACTTTTCCTTGTTTTACTATCCTTGTAGGGACGTTTGGGAATTTTAGGTCCCCACAAGGATAGTAGAACCAACACAAACACACTTACTCTATTGTTAGCTAGTAGAGACATACTAATCCCCCTACCTCACCGTTGGCCAAAAATAATGTTGACACCAGTAGAACTGGTAAGCGCTCTCATAGTGAGCATTTTATCGCTTTCTGAAATAAATTAACAACTAGAGTTGCACATTTTGGGGAATATTCAGAGGTGGAAACTTTCCGTGGGAATGAATGGGAATATATGGGAATTAACGGAAATATATACAAACTAATATGAACACCATTTAAATGTAGATGTTTTTTGCATTGGATAAATGTACCATATCATATGGAGACAGAAACATAAACCTTTTACCTTATCATAAGTAGACATAATTGCAAATTATTAAATCCTTCCAATAAAGAAAAGATTATTTAGTTACGAAATTAACTTTAATTAAATGAGTTGACTCTTCACATGGGATGATTTCACTGAACAACAAAAGAAAGGGAATATTGAATGATCCCCAATGATCCATCGCATCTCCCAAAAACGTTTTCAACATACATCTGTAAAATTATAGTTTAGAAACTAAAGCTTTGGTTGTCTTCCTCTCAGGCTTCCATGTCTTCTCCCTGGACCTCCTCAATGTCCACCTCTTGAACATCAGATTCTGAGGCCTCATCGTCACTGTCACTTTCCAACCTTGTTGAGGATGGCTCGTTGTCAGGCTCAAAAAGCCAAAAATTTGCCCAGATGGCCACCAATTTTTCAACCCTTGTATTGGTCAGCCTGTTGCGTGCTTTGGTGTGTGTGTTCCCAAACAAGGACCAGTTGCGCTCTGAGGCGGCTGATGTTGGTGGGATTTGGAGGATGGAGGCAACAGGGGAAAGAGCCTCAGATCCACAAAGTCCCTTCCACCAGGTGGCTGATGAGATATGTTGGCACGACTGCCATATTGCATCTCCATCCCAAAGCCCTTGCTTGGAAGTGTACTTCGCCAGACTGCCAAGAACCTTGTCCTCATCCAGGCCAAGGTGGCGAGACACAGTAGTGATGACACCATAGGCCTTGTTGATCTCTGCACCAGACAGGATGAGCTTGCCAGCATACTTGGGGTTCAACACGCTGCGGCGTGTATGGGCTTCAGGCAGAAGTCTTCACGCTTTTTAATGTATTTCAGAACTGCAGTTTCTTCCGCTTGGAGCAACAGTGAAGTGGGCAGGGAAGTACGGATTTCTTACATCTGCAAGCAGAGTCTGACCATCAGACAGGATGGCATGGTCTCTCTCAATCCGTGCAATGGCTATTTCTATAGGTTTCAGGATTTTCAGGCTGCTTACCACTCTCTCCGAAAATACATCATCCAGGAGGATCCTCTTGATGGGGCTGTCCATATTGGCAGACTGTGATATGGCCATTTCTTAGAGCCTCCTTCCCCTCCAAGAGACTGTCAAACATGACAACACCACCCCAACGGGTGCTGCTGGGCAGCTTCAATGTGGTGCTTCTATTCTTCTCACTTTGCTTGGTGAGGTAGATTGCTGCAATAACTTGATGACCCTTCACATACCTAACCATTTCCTTGGCTCTCTTGTAGAGTGTATCCATTGTTTTCAGTGCCATGATGTCATTGAGGAGCAGATTCAATACATGAGCAGCACAGCCAATGGGTGTGATGTGAGGGTAGGACTCCTCCACTTTAGACCAAGTAGCCTTCATGTTCACAGCACTGTCTGTCACCAGTGAAAATACCTTCTGTGGTCATTGATGACTGCCTTCAGCTCATCTGCAATGTAGAGACCGGTGTGGCTGTGCTCTCGTAGAATACTGGTTGAGGGGTGGAGATTATGTAGTTAATTATTCCTTGCCCACGAAAATTCGACCACCCAGCAGAGATGATTGCAATACAGTCTGCTTTCTCTATGATTTGCTTGACCTTCACTTGAACTCTGTTGAACTCTGCATCCAGAAAATGAGTAGGTAAAGCATGTCTGGTTGGAGGGGTGTATGCTGGGCGAAGAACATTCAGAAATCTCTTCCAATACACATTGTCTGTGAGCATCAGAGGTGAACCAGTTGCATACACAGCTCGAGCAAGACATTCATCAGCATTTCTCTGACTACGTTCCTCCATTGAGTAAAAAAAACTTCTGATTCCAGGAGGACCATGAGCTGTTGCTATTGATAAGGTGTCTGATTCATAATTTTGACCTCGCATAGAGATAGAGGGACTTTTGTCAGAGGTTGCTTGTTGTGAGTGCTGAGGGAACTTTACAGTGCACTTGGACAGATGATTCTGCATCTTTGTTGCATTCTTCACATATGATTTGGCACAGTATTTGCAAATGTACACAGCTTTTCCTTCTACATTAGCTGCAGTGAAATGTCTCCACACATCAGATAGTGGCCGTGGCATTTTCCTGTAAAGATTAGAAAAAAATGTGTAAAAGAAACCCAAATACAATTCCATGTACAGATAAATATTTAAGCAGTTAAACAACTCCTTTGTAAGATAAATGTTTTAAAATGAAACGTGTATGGAAACAGGTGAATTAACACTCCTCAGTTAGCAGACTCAAGCAAGCTAAAACCCACATGGTGGCAAAAACTAACTAGCAGAAATTGTTAAGTTAGAAATTATTTAAATACACTTTGCTGTAGGCTACTATTTACTAGTTAACAAAAAATCATGTATGTCATATAAAATATATTCACCCCACCCAGTATTGTAATCAAAACTTACCAGACTGCATGTAGTCCTTGGCTCAGACAGTGTAGTAGTGTGGGCTCAATAGCATCTCATTAGTGTGCAAGATCTTTAGAATCAGCTGTACAGTCATGGCCAAAAGTTTTGAGAATGACACAAATATACATTTTCACAAAGTTTGCTGCTTCAGTGTCTTTAGATATTTTTGTCAGATGTTACTATTGAATACTGAAGTATAATTACAAGAATTTCATAAGTGGCAAAGGCTTTAATTGACAATTACATTAAGTTGATGCAAAGAGTCAATATTTGCCGTGTTGACCCTTCTTTTTCAAGACCTCTGCAATCCACCTTGGCATGCTGTCAAATAACTTCTTGGCCACATCCTGACTGATGGCAGCCCATTCTTGCATAATCAATGCTTGGAGTTTGTCAGAATTTGTGGGTTTTTGTTTTTCCATCCGCCTCTTGAGGATTGACCACAAGTTCTCAATGGGATTAAGGTCTGGGGAGTTTCCTGGCCATGGACCCAAAATATCGAGGTACCATTCTTTATTCATGGCTGTGTTCTTAGGCAAAATTGTGAGCCCACTCCCTTGGCTGAGAAGCAATCCCACACATGAATGGTCTCAGGATGCTTTACTGTTGGCATGACACAGGACTGATGGTAGCGCTCACCTTGTCTTCTTTTTCCGGATGCCCCAAACAGTCGGAAAGGGGATTCATCATAGAAAAATACTTTACCCCGGTCCTCAGCAGTCCAATCCCTGTACCGTTTGCAGAATATCAGTATGTCCCTGATGTTTTTCATGGAGAGAAGTGGCTTCTTTGCTGCCCTTCTTGACACCAGGCCATTCTCCAAAAGTAGTCGCCTCACTGTGCGTGCAGATGCACTCACACCTGCCTGCTGCCATTCCTGAGCAAGCTCTGTACTGGTGGTGCCCTGATCCCGCAGCTGAATCAACTTTAGGAGACGGTCCTGGCGCTTGCTGGACTTTCTTGGGCTCCCTGAAGCCTTCTTCACAACAATTGAACCGCTCTCCTTGAAGTTCTTGATGATCCGATAAATGGTTGATTTAGGTGCAATCTTACTGGCAGCAATATCCTTGCCTGTGAAGCCCTATTTGTGCAAAGCAATGATGACGGTACGCGTTTCCTTGCAGGTAACCATGGTTGACAGAGGAAGAACAATGATTCCAAGCACCACCCTCCTTTTGAATCTTCCAGTCTGTTATTTGAACTCAATCAGCATGACAGAGTGATCTCCAGCCTTGTTCTCGTCAACACTCACACCTGTGTTAACGAGAGAATCACTGACATGATGTCAGCTGGTCCTTTGGTGGCAGGGCTGAAATGCAGTGGAAATGTTTTTTGGGGATTCAGTTAATTTGCATGGCAAAGAGGGACTTTGCAATTAATTGCAATTCATCTGATCACTATTCATAACATTCTGGAGCATATGCAAATTGCCATCATACAAACTGAGGCAGCAGACTTTGTGAAAATTAATATTTGTGTCCTTCTCAAAACTTTTGGCCACGACTGTACATGTGATGTAAGAATGCACTGTGCATTCAGAGGATTGCAATTCCTTTGAATTGGGGATAGTTTAACCAAAATATGCCACAATACCAAGAATGTATTGCCTTATGTGTATCCCACAAAAAAGGTTCACTGTTATAAGCTAACTTTTTTGATGAATTTAAGCAAAATCCCCCAAATTCCAGGGCTTAACTTCCCATAGAAAATTTCCGGAAGAATTCTGGAAATTTACTGGAAGGTTTCCGACCCTGTGCAACCCTATTAACAACTATAACACCATATACATAATTGGAATTGCCAAAACTTTAAAATGCAATAATATCTCAGGGAAGCTCAGAGGAGAAACTCAGAGAAGAAGCTCAGAGGGGTTGTGTGTCTCTTTGTTAACAACAGCTGGTGCACAATCTCTAATATTAACAAAGTCTTGAGGTTCGGCTCACCTGAGTTAGAATACCTCATGGTAAATAGTATGGTCTACAGGTTATCAAGAGAGTTTTCATCTATATTTTTTATAGCTGTTTATTTACCACCCCAAACATTTGCTGGGTGCCGACGACGTGGATGTCGATTAAGGCAGCCCCCCGCACCTCTATGATTCAGAGGGGTTGGATTAAATGCGGAAGACACATTTCGGGTGAATGCATTCAGTTGTACAACTGACTAGGTATCCCCCTTTCCCTAAGATCGCACTCAACAAGCTTTATACAGCCACAAGCAAACAAGAAAATGCCCAACCAGAGGCGGCGCTCCTAGTGGTCGGTGACTTTAATGCAGGAAAACTGAAATCTGTTTTACTACATTTCTACCAGCATGCCACCTGTGCAATGAAAGGGGGAAACACCTCTAGATCACCTTTACTCCAGACACAGAGACGCGTACAAAGCTCTCCCTCGCCCTCCATTTGGCAAATCTGACCATAACTCTATTCTTCTCCCGGTTTGATGCAGTCAAGACAGGTACTACGTAATAATATTGGATGATAAATAACCTAGCAGTGGCAGCTATTAGTCTACTATAGGGCGAGACGGCTTGGTTGGTTTCTGGCTCGTCTCTCACTCCATCCTCCCTGCTCCTTGTGTCACTCGCTCACTCACTCACTCACTCACAGTAGCCTACACACACAGCACGCACGGCCCCTGCTAGAGCATCACCTCTATCTACGTCCTCTCCCTGGTGCTTCTTTCACTCTGATCAGCTCTGGATCCGATCAGGTCTATACAGAACGGGACTAGTTGTCCTCTGGTCCGTTTGAGACGGGTCTCTATATTATGCATATCGGGTCCGGATGGGAAAAGGCAGTGGTCCATTTCAGAATGTGAGGGCCTCTACTTTCCATGTTTACTAAATGTTTGCACTTTTGGTGACTTGACCTACATTGCATACTCTATGAATATGAACATAACGCATTATTTATTACCTTTATTGGAGGGTGATTCTTATGATATTGCCAGATGTAAGAGTTTAGTTAAATTTCAAATTACTGCCCCAAACTTGCCAGGCCCTAGACATTGCCAAAAACAACTAATCAGAGTTTAACAGGTTAAATCTTAACCATCTGTAACTCTCTCACACTCATGTACAAACAAACACAAACACACATGCATACATACAACTTAAGCATGGACGCACGCACCAACACACACCTCCCCACAATCTTTCCCACAAGGACTTTAATGACCCTTAGGAAATAATTAAGCCATATTTTCACACAATTGGCTATGGGAGTAATCACAACAAGATGTAGAAAAGTCTCAGATCTGTTAAACACTTTACATCAGGTCGGCAATTTAACTATGCAATTACAATATTACTAGCTACTGTGTAAGTTGTCCGTGTACTGTTCAATTGTATATTTTATAGGCCTAACAGAAAAAAATGTAATGTATATGGAAAGAATAGTTAGAGGTACTAAAAATAAAATATCAGATACCTTTACTGTAATTCACATATTTGGTCTAACATGATTAGGCCTATAACCACTTGTAAAATGCTTTAACTTACTGCACACACGTGGGCAGAAACTTATGAAGGCATAGGCCTACCTGGGCTGACAGGTAGCCCAATGGTTAAGAGCGTCAGGCCAGTGAACGAAAGGTTGCCAGTTTGAATCCCTGAGCTGACTAGGTAAAAAAATCAGCCTATGTGTCTTTGAGCAAAGGCACTCAACCCGAATTGCTCCTGTAAGTCACTCTGGATAAGAGCTTCTGTTAAAGTGCATGAGCAAGAAGAAAAATAGAAGGAGATAATTAAATGGACGGAACCATATTGGAATGCTATGATAATGTCAGTCTCAATGGTTGTCATTGTAAATAAGAATTTGTTTCCTAACTGACTTGCCTGGTTAAATAAAATAAAAATGGTACCTTGGCTGTCCAGGAATCCTCAGGCCACATCTTCAGAAACACAGAGAAGTATTTCTGCACAGGCCTAAAGTTACTCCTTTTTTATTTGAGGACTTATACTGGGAAATGTATATTTGAGAAAGCTGTATATATGATTTCATTCCAGTGGTGGTCGGTGCCATTTAAGATGAGGTAGGACAATATATTTTTTTTATGAGCATGGACTTATTTCTATTACAGCATATTGGATGACTGCCATTCATATTCCACTCACCCAGCTCAATGTAACATCGATAGGTTTAGGCAACTACATTATAGTCAAATTTTCCCTATACCCATCATGAGGTTGCTAGAACCTAGCCAATGAATGAACGTTTAAAATGTAGGTGCACAGATCGAGAGAAATTTGAGTAATCAAGGTGACAGACATTGACACATTCATTAGAGCCCTGCACACTCTTGCCTGCATCTAGCTGATCTAGGGTGTAATCATTAGTCCAACAGTTGCAAATGAGAGATTCTATTGGATAAATTAATTTATGTTTATCCCCGATTCGTTCCGTTTGCTTCATTTAAGAAATTTTTTTCAAACAGAATCGGCGGAATGATTACACCCCTGCTCAAACACAAACACAGTTCACTTTCATAGCAGCCACATACAAACAGCATGATCCCTTTGATCGTTGTATAATTAATTCTCACATTTACACGCTCACCTCCTCTCACCCTTTCCCTTCACTTGTGGACTTCAGTGCACAACACATCAGCTGTCTGTGACCAGGCGAAAAAACCATTCCAAGCCAAACCTTCAAATCATAACCGCTAACAGCTACATCATTGTCACCATATTAACGTCATTGTCAACATAACTACTAGAACTAATGCGTTAGGAAACCCGCCACAATCATGCAGTACAGTGTAGTCAGCAGCAAGCAGTTCAGCAGTTACACCGGTGGGCCCGGCGCAATAAACTACTAAAATCAAAAGCTTACATTGACTTGGAAGAGTTCCAGAGTTGGATAGCTATAGACAACTAGCTAACATAGCATCTGTCTCTGTTTGAGCTGGGTGTTTGAATAGGCTAAACTAGCTAGCTGCATTCGCTAAGTAAGTGAAAGTGAGAGTATTTTTTTTTTTATACTACAAAATCTCTCTCTCTCGCTTGCTTCTTCTCCATTTTTGAAGAGATGAATTTGTTCAAAACTGTTTAACTATTGTCTTTCTCTCTTTTTGAGTCAACTCCACACCACATTTTATACACTGCAGTGCTAGCTAGCTGTAGCTTATGATTTCAGTACTAGATTAATTCTCTGATCCTTTGATTGGGTGGACAACATGTCAGTTCATGCTGCAAGAGCTCTGATAGGTTGGAGGACATCCTCCGGAAGTTGTCATAATTACTGTTTAAGTCTATGGAAGGGGGTGAGAGCCACGAGCCTACTAGGTTTTGTATTGAAGTCAATGTACCCAGAGGAGGACGAAAACTAGCTGTCCTCCGGCTACACCATGGTGCTACCCTACAGAATACTGTTGAGGCTACTGTAGACCTTCATTGCAAAACAGTGTGTTTTAATAAATTATTTGGTGATGTGAATATATTTAGTATAGTTTTATCTAAAAAGGATCACTTTTTGAATTTTTCACAATTTTATTTGTATGAAATTTACTGAGGATGGTCCTCCCCTTCCTTTTCTGAGGAGCCTCCACTGTTTCACTCACAGGGACAACATAAGACACATGCAAGCGCACAAACTGTACACACACTGTACACACACACACTGTACACACACACACACACTGTACACACACACACACACAACTGTAACATTCCATCAACTCTAGGTTGTTTACAGTGAACATACATTTTGACTGGTTGCTTGACAAATCCTACACGTAGTGTAAAGAAAATGTATTTAGAATTAGAATGCATAAAAATAACTACATGAATATTGTTTTTTATTTAGAAAAGTATATATTTTAGTAAGCAAATACTTATTATGGTTTTATTAATTATAAATGCATGTGACACATTCTCAATACTTTGTTGGAATCCTTCAAATGTTTGTGGAGAAAAAAACCGTTAAAGTAATAGCATAGCATAGATTACAACAAACCCAAAACCATTGCACTTACTTGAATTTCCTATAAAGGAAAACGTTTTCCTCAGCTATGCTATTAGTAATTCTTACTTAGTTGTGAAAAACTGCATTACAAAATATGTTTCTTTTGTAACTAGGTTGTGCAATAAAGTGAAAAAAGTAGGAAAGATGAAGAAGTGTGTTTTCATAATGAGAACCGTATCAGATTACGATAACATACCTCATGCCAGCAATCCCCCGCGCGCCCCGCCCTCCTGTAAGCATCGCGTGAGAGTGCAGCCGACTCTCAAACTTGATTGTGATTAATGCAAGAGTACTATTCCATGCCAGACATAAACTATACACGAAGAGAGATTCTTAAGGTGACCGGGATAAAACGAAAGGGGGGCACGAGAACTTCTGGCCAGGCACAAATGTACAGCTACACTACACATCAATACTGCACACATGCTCTTATGAGCGGTGCATGCGTACAATGAGACTTTGTCCTCTGTGCAGAGAGAAACCCAGTTACCCCAGAAGAAAGCAGGAAAAGCAAACTAGCAATAAATCAGAACTAATAACAATTTATGAAGAAAATAATCCAACGGCACGAAGTGAATGATTGCTTTTAGATGCCTTACGTAAAGGATCAAATAGGCTAGGTTTATGTATAGCCAAGAATGCTCAACTCCATGATACGCGATGGAACTCGATATGCAGCACATTATCAAATCATGCGCCATTCTGTATCCAGCTCATGCTAGACTTAAATCGAACTTCCAAAAACATTTATTGTCAGGTCAAACAGGTTTAAATTACATTCTTACGTTTTTTGAACGGGCTTCTTCCGCTTCTTGACAGCATAGACTCCAGTGTTACTCAACATGTTGACGCTTCTGCTGTATTAGTTGGTACAAAATGTTCAAAAACACGAACACAATAACATCCACGGTCTTCCTCAGAGACAGTTCTCAAATTAACAAGGGAAGTTAATATCCAGACATGCGTGAATCCCTTCAAATAGAGCGGACTCTCCGTAACGCAGATCCCCCGCTACGTTAACTTGACAGACCCAAGCGGTCAAAGTCACTGGCAAAGTCGACCGTAATAGACGTGCGGCGTAAATCCAGAAGTGTTTGGGGGATGAAACAAGTTTCGGAAAGTTCCCCCGATCAACAGAGTAAATAACATGTGCGTGATCACAGCAAATTTCCCTTCCTGTTCTTTTTGTTCATGAGAAGTCTCTCTAGAGACCCCCCCCCCCCAAAAAAAAAAAAGTGATTCTAAAGGGGTAGATTTTACTGTATACAACCCGACGCTCGGAACAGTTTCGGAGCTGCTCTCTTGCAGCAGGTAAAATGTGCCTATCGTTCCTGGCATGGGGCGTTTTCAGGAAATCCGATAACGTATGAGCTGTTTTTTAACCCTATCAGTCCCGAGTCCCAGCTTTTCATGCATCTGATTTTCATTTGTCTGCATATCCAGCAGCCCTTGTAATTAGCCTCACAATTAAGTGTTTTACAATTTTATTTTCAGGACAACCAGAGCTACAAGTAGAACACCAAACTATCTGACATAAACATTTCCATTCAAATGTCAATAAAAAAAAAAAAAAGTCCAGAAAAGAAACAACAAACAAATTATATGAATGCAAGTACATAAATTGTTTGCTCAGTGGGGAACAAAACTACTCAGTGACAACCTTGTGGAGTTTGGGGTTTGTGACAGCAACTACAGTATGTGAGCTTATTACAGTATTATAGACACTATGTAAATGTTTAAAAACATTTTTATTTTACCAGGTAAGTTGGTTTTGGTTGGTAAATGTTTTTCCTATTACCTTCTAACAACTCTTTTGTAGCGTGTGAGCATCATAGAGCAAAACATGATAGCTTTTAGTAATTTGTAGCTCAAAGCATTCTGACACTAGACAATTTTGCTTTAAGACCTGGCCCGGGCCCCTTCGGAATCTGCCCTTATTTCACAAACACCGCTGCTCTAGCTCAGCCCCTGTTAACCACACAGACTAATGATCAGTACCAACAGATGCAAAAGAAACCCAGAAGTCTGTAGCTCAAACACACAATGTTTAAAATGCTTGTCCTCCAATGCTTGTCTTCTAAGCCATTTCAGTAGGAGTTACTGTATCCAGGAAGTGATAATAGTTAGTGTATCCAGGAAGTGATAATAGTTAGTGTATCCAGGAAGTGATAATAGTTAGTGTATCCAGGAAGTGATNAGGAAGTGATAATAGTTAGTGTATCCAGGAAGTGATAATAGTTAGTGTATCCAGGAAGTGATAATAGTTAGTGTATCCAGGAAGTGATAATAGTTCATGTATCCAGGAAGTGATAATAGTTAGTGTATCCAGGAGTTGGTGTATCGAGGTGTTCCAGCAGCATAATCATGGGTGACATGTCTGGCTAGTTCTTGCAGATGTTTTTGGTGGACCTGTGCCTGTATTTGTGAAAGACAAGTATTAATAGTTTAATAGTATAGTATCAACATAGTAATAACATAATAATAGCAATAACAGTAACAATCTACCTACTGAATCACAATACATTCATTTCTGACTAGTGGGGTATTGATGGTGGGCTGAGGTATGCAACAGGATCAGCATCAGGTTGGTGCAAGCCTGACGTACAGGCTGGAGATTGAGAAAGATTGATAAGCCCATTCAGAATTCTATGTTGACTAGAAAACCCTGTTACACTTCCTCATAGCAACCATCTGTCGCCATGGTCCCGTCCTTTGCCCAAAATATGCCCGTAATTCGGACAGTGAACTCCATTCACCTCCTGCTCTATCAGTAAAAGTAGGCTACTACTGCCTTGCACAAACAAAAGACGAACAGACATTGCTCATAGCTACATTTACATTTACATTTAAGTCATTTAACATACGCTCTTATCCAGAGCGACTTACACTCGTGATCTACCACACAGGGTCATGATTGAGAGGTAATTGAGTGGGGCTCTAGCTGCATGTATAGAGTATCTTCATCTGTCTGTCAATGGGAGAGGATACATTCTGCCCTAGGGTCATGTAAATTGTTTCCCTAACAACTAAACAAATGGGGAAGGGAGAGAAAAAAATTGGGCGAGAATTTGTGGTTGTGCCAAACGTCACGACGTTCCAACAGTCACTTGCTTTTCAGGTCTGGCTTCTCTTTTACCAGTGCAGGCCCATTACCTATTACCTGGATTCAAGCTGTCATTACAAAACGTCACAGGGTGGTGGGAAACGACTGTATTAAACACGACCGTGAGAGTTGTAGACGAGTGAGTGTTTTTGTCATATTGTATTTTTCCAACATTTAATCTTTTGTCAAACTCCTGTTGCCATAACGCTGCAGGCAGGCCAAGCATCTCTCTCTCTGCTCTGCACTGTGGCCAGCCCGCTTGCCTCACATTTCACCAGAAGTCCAGTGGTAAGGAAGGTTTGACACGTGCAGCAGATTAACAATTCAGACAGAGTTCTATTCACACTGTGGGAGCTGAGCAACATGGTTGCAGTCCTCGCCACAGAATTCCGACCGTGGTGGTGGAAAGAGAACCATCACGCAGCTGTTCCCATGGACTTAATTCATTATGCGCGTTTGTTTATGCGGCCACGCTACATTCCTGCGTGACAGCCACTGGTGCAGGGCAATCACCAGCGTGGCAAGATATCTTTATAGACAGATTCGGTCTGAAGTGAAGCTACATGGCTGGCTGACTGAGTTTTTCTGGACATGCAGACAACCTCACTCACTATATTTTATTACTGCTCCCACTCCACTGCTGTTCCCACTCCACTGCTGCTCCCACTCCACTGCTGCTCCCACTCCTGCACTCCCAGCTGACTCACTCCACTGCTGCTCCCACTCCACTGCTGCACTCTGCCCACTCCCATGCTGCTGCCCACTCCACTGCTGCTCCCACTCCACTCCATGCTGCTCCCACTCCACTGCTGCTCCACTCCACTCACTCCTGCACTCGCCACTCCACTGCTGCTCCACTCCACTGCTGCTCCCATCTCGCACTGTGATGCTCCCACTCCACTGTAGGCTTCCCACCCACTCTGCCTCCCACTCCACTGCTGCTCCCCTTCACTGCTGCCACTCCCACTCCCACTGCTGCTCCCACTCCACTGCTGCACTCCCACTCCACTGCTGCTCCCACTCCACTGCTGCATCCCACTCCACTGCTGCATCCCACTCCACTGCCTGCACTCCAATCCACTGCTGCACTCCACTCCACTGCTGCACTCCCACTCCACTGCTGCCCTCCCACTCCACTGCTGCCCCACTCCACTGTTCTTGTTACTGACAATATGTTTGATGTTACAGTTCAGTATGTTTGATGTACAGTTCAGTATGTTTTGTGTACAGTTCAGTATGTTTGATGTACAGTTCAGTATGTTTGATGTACAGTTCAGTTTGTTTGATGTACAGTTCAGTATGTTTGATATACAGTTCAGTATGTTTTGATGTACAGTTCAGTATGTTTGATATTACAGTTCAGTTGTTTTGATATACAGTTCAGTTATGTTTGGTGTACAGTTATACAGTTCAGTATGTTTGATGTACAGTTCAGTATGTTTGATGTACAGTTCAGTATGTTTGATATACAGTTCAGTATGTTTGATGTACAGTTCATCAGACAGATATTATTATTTTCAATGTTTTATTTAACCAGGCAAGTCAGTTAGGAACAAATTCTTATTTACAATGATGGCCTACCCCGGCCAAATCCTAACCAGGATGACGCTGGGACAATTGTGCGCCACCCTATGGGACTCCCAATCACGGCTGGTTTTGATACAGCCTGGAATCGAACCAGGGTCTGTAGTGATGCCTCTTGCACTGAGATGCAGTGCCTTTGACCGCTGCGCCACTCGGGAACCCCAGATATATATTATCCATATTATTTTAAGCACAGCAATGTCCAGTGCTGTATCTCGTGGTCAACATTGGGATGCTACTTTACGAGGTTAATTTAAGTATGACTTGGAAGCTTGTTTTTTCACAGGGGCGCAGGCTTCAACCACCTGCATCACATCCAGGGCTGATAAACTTGTTCTTCCAATTGCATACTGGTTTGAGTCTCATGAAGGCCTACAACTGGAATTGAATAGTAAAGGAAGTGCAGGAATGCACAGATTGCATGATGCATAAATGTACTGTACTGTACTGTGCTGTGCTGTTGATGGAGAAATCTTTACTCCAGCCTCTGTGCAATGCAGACCCGTATGGAAACCTAGTCTATTCACACTGGGGGAAGCCGGAGAGAAAACATGATGCTAGCTATTCCTGTGGGAAGACAGTAGCATGTGAAGGCTGCACATGCATTATGATAACACCTCAACTTGTGACTCAGTCTCATTATAGACTGTAAAACTGCTACTCCATTACCATCAGGTCATATAATATGTCCAGGGAGTGTCATGGTTTCTGCCCATTTGGACTGCAACGGGCGAGCTGTAAAGGGTGATGTTATTAGCTAATTATGGCAATCGCTTCTGTGTGTTCTGAGTTGGGGAGAAACCACAATGTCTGTCATGCAGGGAAGAGAGGACCATAATTGTTGTCCCATTTTTTGTGTTCTTTTCCCCGCCCCTCGGTGATCAAGTCTTCCTCTGCTCTCTGGAGAAGAAACAGATTGTGGGGTCAACTACCAGCTCTACCTTCTCCTCTTGCATGAAATCTTTGATTTAGAACCAAAAATGTTCTATACTGAAAAAGGATCAAATATACTATGTCCTGTTTCATTAAACAGAAGCAAATGTACTGTATCCTTTCCTATTATAGGTCAGCAATATATATAGTATGAAATGAAAGCATGCAGATTGGTTACACAGATCAGATAAAAACAGCAATGCAATATTTGGCAAATTAATATAAATCGCTTCCATGAAGTATCTATTTTCAGTGAAGTACCCGGGTTGAACGCTAAAACCTACTTTTGTTGCCATGGATGTCCAGTTGTTTAATGATAAACAAAGCAGGCAAATTGCCTCCCTATTGGCACTGTAAAATCCACTGAGCTGCAGAAAAGTGAAATAAAACCTGCCATAAACTAGAGGAAATTGGTCAGAGATGCGTTGCCAAATGCCACAACTGGCCTCACAGGGTTTAAGCCGTGATACCTGAATATTGCGTATTGTTGTTTTACTGCTCTGTACTTTATTCACTAATTACCTTGGTTCCTGTAGATAAGTGTGTGTGTGTGTGTGTGTGTCTCTCAACACTCATGTGTGTGTGGATGGATGGGGTGTGGTTGTGTGACCTTGGGTGCACTTACATGTGTCTATGTGGGGTTGTGGGTATTGGTGAGCTGGGAGGATGGGTGTTTCTATGCTCTGTGTGTGTCTTACATGTATGTGCATGTGTAGCCTATCTTTAAACGGAAGCACAAATTGCACACTAGAAGTTTTGAAGTTCACCCCTTTTGCATTGGCCTCAGTACTGTCAGCCAGCATCTATGTTAATTTACTTTCAGCCCATCTTCATTCACAGCTTTCTGTGAACTATCTTTGATAAAGCATGGCCTAAACAAATATTGGTCTTCAATCTCTGTAATATTTGATGAGGTTTGCCATCTATGTAATACGTGATGAGGTTTGTAATCTCTGTAATACGTGATGAAGTTTGCAAACTCTGTAATACATGATGAGGTTTGCAATCTCTGTAATATGTGATGAGGTATGCAATCTCTGTAATACGTGATGAGGTTTGCAATCTCTGTAATACGTGATGAAGTTAGCAAACTCTGTAATACATGATGAGGTTTGCAATCTCTGTTAAATACGTGATGAGGTATGCAATCTCTGTAATACGTGATGAGGTTTGAAATGTCTGTAATACATGATGAGGTTTCTCTTGGTTACTGGAGGGTTGTCATGCCCTGACCATAGAGAGCTTTTTATTCTCTATGTTGGTTAGGTCGGGGTGTGACTAGGGTGGGTTATCTAGGTGATTTATACATCTATGTTGGCCTGGTATGGTTCCCAATCAGAGGCAGCTGTTTATCGTTGTCTCTGTTTGGGGATCATATTTAGGCAGCCATTTCCCCTTTGTACTTTGTGGGATCTTGACTTTGCCTGTTAGCCCTATTGTTAGCTTCACGTTTCATTTGAGATTTATTGTTTTTGTTTTGCTGTGAGTTTCACCTAGAAATAAAAGATGTGGAACCCAGATCACGCGGCGCTTTGGTCCACTCATTATGACGATCGTGACAGAAGATCCCACCAACAACGGACCAAGCAGCGTGCCCGGGAGGTAATTGCATCCTGTTCTTGGGAGGATATTAGGGAGAGAACATCCTGGACTTGGGACGACATAATGGCAGGAAAGAAGAGCCTGCCATGGAAGCAGGCGGAAGCAGCGAAGGAGGGACAGCGACAAAGTCGGGGAGGAAGGCCATAGAAACCCCAAGAAAATTTGGGAAGCAGTCGGCGGAGCCGAGGAGTAAACCAGAGCCAGTCTGGGAGAAGAAGGAGAATTTGGAGGAGAGAGAGGTGGGAGAGTTGTTGAGTTGGTGGAGGATGCACGGATTTGGACTAAAGGAATGTGTTATCAGTTTGGTGCCACCTGAGTCAGCTCCCCGTACTCGTCCTGAGAAGTGTGCTAAAGTTCTGGAACAATTGATGCCGGCTATACGCACCAGGTCTCCAGTACATGTCCACAGCCCGGTACGTCCTGTGCCTGCTCCTCGCACTCTCCCTCAAGTGTGCCTTCCCAGTCAGGTGCGTCCTGTTCCTGTTCCTCGCACTCTCCCTCAAGTGCGCTTTCCCAGTCAGGTGCGTCCTGTTCCTGCTCCTCGCACTCTCCTTGGAGTGCGTGTCCACAGTCCAGTACGCCCTGTGCCTCCTCCCCGCACTCGCCCTGAGATGCGTGTCACCAGCCCAGTGCCACCTGTACCGGTCCCACGCATCAGGCCTCCAGTGCACCTCCACAGTCCAGTACGTCCTGTGCCTGCTCCTCGCGCTCGTCCTGAGGTGGGGCTGTTTATCGTTGTCTCTGATTGGGGATCATATTTAGGCAGCCATTTCCCCTTTGTACTTTGTGGGATCTTGACTTTGTATAGTTGCCTGTTAGCACTATTGTTAGCTTCACGTTTCGTTTTGAGATGTATTGTTTTTGTTTTGCTGTGAGTTTCACCTAGAAATAAAAGATGTGGAACCCAGATCACGCTGCGCTTTGGTCCAGTTATTATAACGATCGTGACAAGGGTCTTTTACTTTAGTTTTCCCCAACCTTTTCTAACCAAGTCTTGGCAAGTAGTCACATATTTTGACCTTTTTTCTCTTTGTGTATTCTTTTTTCAGAAATTAAGTGAGAAATATTAGCTTGAAGTCGGAGGAATGAAATATAGACGATTGAGTCTGACAGTAGGCCATGTTCAACATTCATGGTCTCCAGGACAACAGGGGAAACAGCAGCCAAGTCACGACCTTGAGCTGACAGAAAGGAAGTGTAAAGCCCAGGGAGCTACAGGTGTTACTCCAAAGCAATAAGAGAGCTTATGTATTCAAGGATACAAATACTTAAATCAAATGTTTATTTGTCACATGCACCGAATACAACGGGTGTAGACCTTACAGTGAAATGCTTACTTACAATCCCTTAACCAACAATGCTTTAAGAAGTTTTTAAAAATGTAATTAAAAAAGTTAAGTTAAAAATAGATAAGTACATTTTTTTCTTCTCCCTGGCAGATATGTTCTGTCCAGGATACGATGCGGTAACAGTAAACATACAATGGATTCGAAACGTATTCGGACCCCTTGACTTTTTCCACATTTTGATTTACGTTACAGCCTTATTCTAAAATGGATTAAATAAATGTTTTTCCTCATCAATCTACACACAATACCCCATAATGACAAAGAGAAAAACATTTTTGCAAATGTATTAAACATTTTTACAAAAGTATTGAGACCCTTTGCTATTAGACTCAAAATTGAGCTCAGGTGCATTGTTTCTATGAATCATCCTTGAGATGTTTCTACAACTTGATTGGAGTCAACCTGTGGTAAATTCAATTGATTGGACATGATATGGAAAAGCACATACCTGTCTATATAAGGTCCCACAGTTCACAGTGCATGTCAGAGCAAAAATCAAGCCATGAGTTCGAAGGAATTGTTTGTAGAGCTCCGAGACAGGATTGTGTCGAGGCACAGATCTGGGGAAAGGTAACAAAACATTTCTGCAGCATTGAAGGTCCCCAAGAACACAGTGGCCTCCATCATTCTTAAATGAAAGAAGTTTAGACCACCAAGACTCTTCATAGAGCTGTCCGCCCGGCCAAACTGAGCAATCGAGGGAGAAGGGCTTTGGTCAGGGAGGTGACCAAGAACCCGATGGTCACTTTGGCAGAGCTCCAGAGTCCCTCTGTGGAGATGGAAGAACCTTCCAGAAGGACAACCATCTCTACAGCACTCCACCAATCAGGCCTTTATGGTAGAGTGGCCACACTGAAGCCCCTCAGTAAAAGTCACATGACAGCCCGCTTTGAGTTTGCCAAAAGGCACCTAAAAAAACAAGATTCTCTGGTCTGATGCCAAGCATCACATCTGGAGGAAACTTGGCACCATCCCTACGGTGAAGCATGGCATGGGGTGGCAACATAATGCTGTGGGGAATTTTTTCAGCGGCATGGACTGGGAGACTAGTCAGGATCGAGGGAAAGATGAACGGAGCAAAGTACAGAGAGATCCTTGACAAAAACCTGCTCCAGAGTGCTCAGAACCTCAGACTGGGGTGAAAGTTCACCTTCCAACAGGACAACAACCCTAAGCACACAGACAAGACAATGCAGGAGTGGCTTCGGGACAAGACTCTGAATATCCTTGAGTGGCCCAGCCAGAGCCCGGACTTTAACCCAATCAAACATCTCTGGAGAGAGCTGAAAATAGCTGTACAGCGACGCTCCCCATCCAATCTGACGTAGCTTGAGAAGATCTGCAGAGAAGAATGGGAGAAATTCTCCAAATACAGGTGTGCCAAGCTTGTAGCCTCATACCCAAGAAGACTTGTGGCTGTAATTGCTGCCAAAGATGCTACAACAAAGTAATGAGTAAAAGGTCTGAATACTTATGGAAATGTGATATTTCCTTCTTTTTTTATATACATTGTCAAAAGAATTCTATGTAGATTGATGAGGGTAAAACACAATTTAATCCAGGGTCAGTTGGAACCATCTACTGGATTTAGAGTAGACCCTGTGTTGAATTCAACTATTTGAGGAGCAGGAGAACAAACAGTATTACAATGTAGATGGATATACTTAAAGTAACTGTCCACAGTGTCCATAGCTGTGGCAAGTAGGGGTGCTGCAGCACCGCCTGAAAAATCAGTATAATACATTTTTTTAAAAGCACAAAAGTAAGTATTGGGCCTTTACCAGTCCTGTATTAGTGGATCAATTAAGCAGTCTGTATCTCAGGCAACAAAAAAAAGAGGCTATGACAGCGTCCAGTGAAAATCTGTCTATTTAAAGTTAATATTCTGTTAAAGCTGCAATATGTAACTTCTTGGGCGACCCGACCAAATTCATATAGAAATGAGTGTTTCATTGAAAGCAAGTCTAAGAAGTGGTAGATCTGTTCTATGTGCGCTATATCTATGCTTTCCGTTATTCATTTCAGGTTGGAACACCAGCTTCAAACAGCTGAAAATACAATATTTTTGGTTATAGAAAATATATTTCACATCAGTTTAGATGGTACAATGATTCTCTACAAAAGCGAACTATTAGAATTTTTGCCACCAGGAAATGGTTGGAGCGATTTCGGCATAGTGCAGTTTCAACTCATACCAAAATAATGTTGTTTACTCATCCTATACTGGTATTTGTGGTCAAAACATAAATTAGCGGAAAAACCCCCACTTAAAACCCCCCCTCCATCTGTGGAATGAGTTTTACACCCCTGGTTTGTTTAGAGCAAGCCTCAGGCTCTTAATAATTAACAAAACTTCTCCGGTCAGAAGATACTGTAATGAAACAGCAGGGAGCAGGTCTCGAACCCTCGACCTTCTAGCCCGAAGTCCAGTGCGCTATCGACTGTGCCGCAAAAGCATGCTCAAGCGGCAGAGTGTATCCGCGCTTATAAACCCAGGGTCGTTACAATAATATTGTCAATAGGCGCTAAAGTAGTTAGCGTCTATGGATGGTGTATCTTGATCACATCTGCTGAAATGTAAATGCTGTTCGTTTGAAGTACTGTTGTACTTATAGACCAACAGCAGTGGTGTAAAGCACTTAAGTAAAAACATTTTAAAGTACTACTTAAGTAGTTTTGGGGGGTATCTGTACTTCACTATTTATATTTTGGACAACTTTTCCTTTTACTTCACTACATTCCTTAAGAAAATAATGTACTTTTTACTCTATACATTTTCCCTGACACCCAACATTACTCGTTACATTTTGAATACTTAGCAAGACAGAAAATGTTCCAATTCACACACTTATCAAGTGTCCACCGCTGACCAACGGCATAACCTTGGTGTGTGCATAGTTGAAGTTAGGAAAGAGACAGTAGCTTCTTCTTCTTTGGTATCATGGTGTTCGCACGTTTTGTTTGTGCATGACGCCACCTACTGGTAGTGTGTGTTCGATCACGTTACATTTGTGATACAAAAATAAAAAGGAAGGGGGAAAAAATAAGAAATTGCACCACCAACCAACCCTACACCTATATAACACTATTTCATCAAAAAAAAAAAAATCTCAAAAACATCTTATAACTCTTCTGCGGTAAAATATTACTTCTCAGCAGCTGCCACCAACGTTCATTAAAAACCCACTACAGACTACACCATTCCACTACTTTGATCCTATCTGCTCCTGCACCATGCCAACGGCCGGGGAGGACGGGATACCACCAGTTAACACACCCTGTAACTCTTCTAAACGAGACAGTAGCTAGATCATATGTAACATTTGAAATTCCTCTTTTTCTTTCAGGCAATTCAATTGCATGCTATTGATGACGTCAATATTAAGCGACTATGGCAAGACCCCCCCACTATTGATAACGTCAATATTAAGCGACTACGGGCAAGAACCCCTCTCCCGAAGTGTTATTGTCGCGCCTCGAAGGACTATCAAATAGAGCGATTTTGGAGACGATTTGTGGTTCTGGTGGTAAATAACCATGGCGGTACGGGTGCTCCGGTTGGTCCTCCCCTCGGGGACAGCCGTGTTCAAAATAGGGACAACTATTCGGACGGTAAGGTTGTAAAACGAATTGCCAAAATGCTCTCTCGCGCAACGAAGGGCATCAAGTTCACAAGCGTTGGTACAAGGACACCAGAACAACAATCCTAATGCTAACAGATGGGTGTTTTGCGTCTGCCAACAAATATTCTGCAATAATGTATTGTAAATAATTAACAGATAGCTTAATTTAACCCAAACAAGATGTCTAGCTAGTTAGCTAAATGAATTAGGTAACGTTTGCTAGATGAACTCAGAAGGTTGCCTGGTGGACCAGCCATTACCGGCGGATTTTAGTCAGGACAGAAGCATGACATTCACATGCTCATTCTATTGACACTGAGTACAATTCAATATTTGATTTGTGAACTATTGTTCATTGATAAACATATATTCTGTATTTTAGGCTGGTATTCACACAAGCTCAGTAAGAAACCTGCGGTACGGTTGGTGGACATATGCACTGGGCGAGAGGACAACTCCAAGGTTCAAGGAGAACAGCAAGATAATCTCCATTGATGGCAACCTGGCCTCCGGAAAGGGGGCGCTGGCCCAGAGTCTGGCTGAAAAGATGGGTAATGATCAGGCTGTTGTCAATGCAGTTATTGATGTCTAAACTACTTGTTTATTAGGCTTTATAAGTTGGGAGGTTAGAAGTTGATAACGCCAATCATTAGCATTTTTTTTGTTGACTCATTTAAAGTGCATATCAATGTGACGTAGTTATGGTATTCTTTGGTAGTACTAACATTTTTCTTTTTTTAATCCCTTTCCTACCTTCTGGGATAAAACAGAAGGGCACAATGACCCCCCCCCCCGCCCCCTTTCTAGATTGACAACATTAACATGTTGCCTGATGTCTGTAGGGATGCTGTACATGCCTGAGCCTGACACGCACTACTTGGACAAGATGACAGCGGAGAAGGCGCCTCTGCCAACCGCCTTTAATGGTAACTGCAGCCTGGAGAAGTTCTACGGAGACCCTAAGGCTGCTGACGGGAACTCCTACCGGCTGCAGGCATGGATGTACCTCATGAGGCTCCTGCAGTGGTCAGACGCCATGGAGCATCTGCTCACCACAGGTATGGCTGGTTGGCTAAGGAATGCGCTCACATATCACACAAAAATTACAGCAAGATTGTGTTAGGCTATTGGGGGAAAACAACAGACATTTAGCTCTTGACCTTACGTGTTTTTGTAGTTAAATTAATGCCTAGTGCTATTCTAAATGTCTGTTTGCATTTAGATCTTAAACTAACATTATTCTATTCATGTTCTTGTCATAAACTTTCTCTCGCTCCAGGCCAAGGTGTGGTCTTAGAGCGCTCCCCCTACAGTGACATGGTGTTTGTGGAGGCCATGTTCAAACAGGGTTACATCAGAAAGCAGTGTAAGTACTGAAATCCATATAACAAGGGTGGAACAGATCTGAATAGTCTTTTTGTATGGTTATGAATCAGATCTGGTTTAACACCAACTTGACAATGCCATGATATTGAAAGGTCATTAGTGTTTTCAATAAATAAACGGGGTGAAGAAGCTTTTTGCTGTATGTCACCATAAATAACATGGGGGCATTTTACATTGCTGAGGTTGATGAATCTTGTATGTTCTGTAATGCAGGTGTTGACCACTACAATGAAATCAAAGGTATCAGCATCTGTGAGTTCCTTCCCCCCCACTTGGTCATCTATGTGGACATGCCAGCAGAAGAAGTGCAGAAGAAGCTGAAGGCATCAGGCAAGGTAGTGAGAAAAAAACATATCAGCCATACTATCCTCTTCTTGACATATCGTCTGTCTGTGTGAAAGACCATCCATACTATCCTCTTCTTGACATATCGTCTGTTCTGTGTGAAAGACCATCCATACTATCCTCTTCTTGACAATCGTCTGTCTGTGTGAAAGACCATCCATACTATCCTCTTCTTGACATATCGTCTGTCTGTTTGAAAGACCATCCTACTATCCTCTTCTTGACATATCGTCTGTCTTGTGAAAGACCATCCATTACTATCCTCTTCTTGACATATCGTCTGTCTGTGTGAAAGACCATCCATACTATCCTCTTCTTGACATATCGTCTGTCTGTGTGAAAGACCATCCGTTATGTAGAACCTGTGGAATTTGACAGACGGTTTGAATGTGACTGAACAGGTTTATTTAACCGATTTTGAGACCTGTCCAAAAAGTATTGTAAATTGTGTGAATGCCTGGCACTGCTATACGTTTTTCATATATTGACTTACACTACAATCCAATCAGAGACCCACAACTTTGGAAAACTGATCTAAAGTATGAGTCAAATCACGGCAGTTGAAAATCGCCTAGGTTTTAAGCACGGATGACTTGTCGTTAACACTACTCTAAGACTCCATATGTAACTTGATTTGCACCGGATTCCTCCAACCCTCCGTGATTATCTTTAAAGAGGGGATTATTGCTGGGGCCTCAATGCTAATAACTACCAGGCTTTGTGAGGCCCGACCGCCTGCCTGCCAAGTGTGAGAGGTACTAAATAGGCAGCGCAGGCTGGAAAACCACAACTCATTTCTGTAATTGTGACTGATTACCAGAGGCATTTGGCAAGTTACAAATTCAAATTAAGAACATTATTCTCCATTTGCGACAGACTGAGCATCGTTTTTTTCTGTTTGTGAAATAGATCACAACCACTGTAGAGACTTTGAGACAAGTTTAAAATGCTTTTAGTTTAAAGCCCCAACAACATCATATGTTCAGGCTATAGGTAGACCGATTATGATTTTTCAATACCGATTTTTATATATATTTGTAATAATGACAATTGCAACAATACTGAATGAACAATGAACCCTTTTATTTTAACTTAATATAATAAATACAATCTATTTAGTCTTAAATAAATAATGAAACATGTTCAATTTGGTTTAAAAAATGCAAAAACACAGTGTTGGAGAAGAAAGTAAAAGTGCAATATGTGCCATGTAAAAAGCCAACGTTTAAGTTCCTTGCTCAGAACATGAGAACATATGAAAGCTGGTGGTTCAATATTCCCAGTTTTACTTTGTAGTTATTATAGGAATTATGACATGTCGACTATTTCTATCTATACCATTTGTATTTCATTTACCTTTGACTATTGGATGTTCTTATATTCACTTAGTTTATAGGCTTGAAGTCATAAACAGCGCTGTGCTTATACCCTGACTCTGCTTGCACTGAACGCAAGAGAAGTGACACAATTTCCCTAGTTAATATTGCCTGCTAACATGCATTTATTTTAACTAAATATGCAGGTTAAAAAATATATACTTCTGTGTATTGATTTTAAGAAAGGCATTGATGTTTATGGTTAGGTACATTTGTTCAACGAATGTGCTTTTGTTAAATCATCACCCGTTTGGTGAAGTTGAAGTAGGCTGTGATTCGATGATAAATTAACAGGCACCGCATTGATTATATGCAACACAGGACAAGCTAGTTAACTACACATGGTTGATGATATTACTAGGTTAACTAGTGATTATGTGAAGATAAGTTTAATGCTAGCTAGCAACTTACCTTGGCACCTTGCAGCCACAAGGTCCTATTTGACGCTGCTCTCGCTTAACAGGTGGTCAGCCTGCCACGCAGTTTCCTCATGGATTGCAATGTAATCGGCGTCCAAAAAGGCATATTACCGATTGTTATGAAAACTTGAAATCGGCCCTAATTAATCGACCATGCCGATTTAATCGGTCGATCCCTAGTTCAGGCATCAGTTTTAAAGCTGTTAGAAAAGCAAATGTATGCTGTGTATGAACTTGTGCTATTCAATGTTTAGGGTGCATGTTAAATAACCTAATGTCTTGTTCAGGCTATATGCCCAAAAGCTGCACTGTGTTTTAGATTGTTAGTGGACGGGTAGGATTTTGGCACAAAACCATCTGTTAAACTCCTCTAGGGTTTAAGCTTAATAGTGGTCAATACAGGAATGAAATCAAACTGAAGCCTGGATAAGAATACAAGCGTGGTCCTTGGCATAGATCTGTATCCGTTCCCACTGAACCATTTGATAGTGTGTGCCAAGAGTATTCTCAAGTTAGGCCTCATTACCTTTCTGCTCTACAAATCAGATCATTGAAGGTGAGAATGTGTTTCAACAGCCGTTCCAAACCGATCTTCTGCTTGTTGACCACTTTGGGTGTTCCACTTGTTAACTTCAATCCATTTAAGGCACTTACACTAAGCCAGTGAATTGTGTTGAATGTGGTGTAGTTATTTAACTTTTCAAATAGCCTATTTACTAATGTGTGTTGTTCCTGTCTTTTATTCGTCTATCCTGTCTTACCCTCAGGATGTTCCCCTACCCTATCTGAAGAGCATTGAGGATGCATACAAGAAGACCTACCTTCCCAAAATAAGGTTGGTGGACTACAAAGCTGTCTATTGAAGGGAATACTATGCTCGATACCTCTGCGATGACCCCATGGATGGCTCATCATGTTTAACATTTAACCTTTTTTTGAGATTAGTTTTTCTGTATTTCAGTGAGAATGCAGAATTGCTTGCTTATGATGCAACGCAGGCACAAGACATCGAGAGGGTAAGAAAATACAATGTGTGACTAGAGGCTAGGGATCTCCATCTTTCCCTTGTCAAGATGACTTGATGTGTATCTATACTGAAAAAAATATATGAATGCAACAATTTCAACGATTTTACTGAGTTACAGTTCATATAAGGAAATCAAGCAATTTAAATAAATTCATTAGGCCCTAATCTATGGATTTCAAATTACTGGGCAGGGACGCAGCCATGGGTGGACCTGAAAAGGCATAGTCCCACCCACTGGGGAGCCAGGCCCCACCAATCAGAATGAGTTTTTCCCCACAAAAGAGCTTTATTACAGACCGAGATACTCCTCACTTTCATCAGCTGTCGGGGTGGCTGGTCTCAGACAATCCCGAGGGTGAAGAAGCCGGATGTGGAGGTCCTGGGCTGGTGTGGTTACGCGTGGTCTACGGTTGAGGGCGGTTGGATGTACTGCCAAATTCTATAAAACGACATTGGAGGCAGCTTATGGTAGAGATATGAACATTCAATTCTCTGGCAACAGCTCTGGTGGACATTCCTGTAGTCAGCATGCCAATTGTAAACTCCCTCAACTTGAGACATCTGTGGCATTGTGTTATGTGACAAAACTGCACATTTTAGTGGAATTGTATTGTTCCCCGCACAAGTGTAATGATCATGCTGTTTAATCAGCTTCTTGATATGCCACACCTGTCAGGTGGATGGATTATCTTGGCAAAGGCTAAATGCTCACTAACGGGGATGTAAACAAATTTGTGCACAAAATATGAGAGAAATAAGCTTTTTGTGTGTATGGAACATTTCTGGGATCTCTTATTTCAGCTCATGAAACTTGGAACCAACACTCCATATCGCGTTTTATATTTTTGTTCAGTAATAGATACATGGACTCTGATACAATACAGGAACGATACGTTTTAGTTTGAAACGATTTGGTTTGATTTTAGAGGAATTAATCGATGTGATTCGATGCACTAACATTTGTTGCATAAACCCATACATTTTTCCATTCTAAGTTAAAATCTGCTTCTGATTGAGCTCATGAGCTGGGGCTTCTCTGAGCTGGATCTGTGTGTGGTGTGTGTAGTCACCTGAGCTGAGCCATAAGGGAACCTGGGCATCTAACACTATCAGTTAGGGGGGCGACAATGTTTTGCTTTTTGTCCTCTACTGCTTTTGCTCTGAAATCACCATCTTGCAGGACAGGCACATAGATGCAAGCAATTAGTTAATGATTTAGTGACGTCCTTCCTTACAAAGCTGTCCCACAACTTCACCACAATACTGCATCGACACCGAAGTATGGCGATAATATCTTTTCTTTGAGGTCCCTGGCAATTCCCAGCCTTATTACATTGGTTGTCACTCCCAAAAACACAGCCTAATATTGCGCAAGCCATTTTGCCTACATTTGAATGCTGAAGGTGACCTGCAGATGTGCCAGATCAGGAATAGGCCTACCTCTCGTTGGTCAGTGCACACGAAGCTGCGCACAGCGTGCAGATTGACTATACTACAAATATTGCCTGGGGTTGTTCGGGATGGAAAATGACTTGTAGATCAATGGCTGCCAACATAATTACATGCTTAGTTTAACACTGAAGGAGAGGACACAGTTGTCACAAAATATGAGGAATTTTCTGAAGGTAGAGAGAAGGTAATTTGAGCATTTAGAAATATATATTTTTTGCGATACATAACATTTGAATAGATTTTTCTGAACAATGCATGCTATATTTGGATCGGTTTGTGTTTACACAGTCTGATGCACTCATATCTTAAACATTTGAAATGGGACCGATATGAATCGCTACATCCCTATTAGAGACATGAGAACACAAACATACTGTTGATGTTATTTTATAGGCCTACCCAATCCCTCACAAAATCCTATTGTCAAAATAGACTTACATTTTTTGTGTTTTTCTTATCTACAGATTGCAGAAGACATTGAGGACTTGAAGTTCGAGAAAGGACCTTGGGTAGAACAGGATGATGTCACATTACACTACATGAGAATGCTGTGAGTATAACCACTTAATTTGTTCCCTAGAGGTGTAGCCCTGAAACGAAGTGTTGTACTAAATGTGACAGGAATGTAACGACATGGGTAGGCCTATATAGTATATTTTGGAGCTCTATAGGCCTTCTCATCAGCCTGCTGTTTTCCTGCCTCTCTCTCCCCAGGGTGGAAAACAAGATGAGGGTGGCAGACCTGACCCTTGTACCCAACTTCCTCCCTGAGGTCACCATTGGAGCTCACGAGTATGACGCAGGCTACTACGCTTTCAAATCGGTAAGGGAGAAAAGCACTCTACTTATCTTATGATATACGATGACCTGATATAACCAGACTTCTCTTTTTTTTTAACCTTTATTTAACTTGGCAAGTCAGTTAAGAACAAATTCTTATTTATAATGATGGCCTACCGGGGAACAGTGGGTTAACTGCCTTGTTCAGGGGCAGAACGACAGAATTTTACCTTGTCAGCTCGAGGATTCAATCCAGCAACCTTTCGGTTACTGGCCCAACGCTCTAACCACTAGGCTACCTGCCACCCCTCTTATGATGGTGTGGTGCGAGATCACCTGATATATCTACACTATGAAAGAAGTGGAGAATAATGAGGTTGGGCTTTAACCGTGCTGGATAATGAGGTTGGGCCTTAACCGTGCTGGATAATGAGGTTGGGCCTTAACCGTGCGGGATAATGAGGTTGGGCCTTAACCGTGCTAGATAATGAGGTTGGGCCTTAACCGTGCTGGATAATGAGGTTGGGCCTTAACCGTGCTGGATAATGAGGTTGGGCCTTAACCGTATAGCTGGATAATGAGGTTGGGCCTTAACCGTGCTGGATAATGAGGTTGGGCTTAACCTGTGGTGGAATAATGAGGTTGGGCCTTAACTGTGCTGGATAAGAGGTTGGGCCTTAACCGTGCTGGATAATGAGGTTGGGCCTAAACCTGTGCTGGAATAAAGGAGGTTGGGCCTTAACCGTGCTGGATAAGGAGGTTGGGCCTTAACCGTGCTGGATAATGAGGTTGGGCCTTAACCGTGCTGGATAAGGAGGTTGGGCCTTAACCGTGCTGGATAATGAGGTTGGGCCTTAACTGTGCTGGATAATGAGGTTGGACCTAAACACTACTCCTTTTCATCCTTTTTATTTGAGTTTGTTTTGTGTAGTATTTTCCTTCTCCCTCTCTTCTGGGTTGTGTCCGTCCACAATGTTTTTTCCTCCATCATAAACTGAAATATATAGAATGATAAAGAGATGCCAGATGTGGAATATTCTCTAAGTCATTGGTATCATTGTTGCAGGAAAACATTCTGTTCTGACCTTTAAAGTTTATTGACTGGAGATGAGTTGTCTGGCTGCTGCTGTAAAGTGGGGGTATATAATGTGCTACAGGGTCTTTTGGGCTGACATTTTGCATGGTGTGCATTATCATACTAGAGCAAGTGGGAGGATAAGCTTGAGGTTATATGAACTATGGCGAGCTTTAGTTGTCTATATTTTCTCCTCCGTACTTCTATGTTGACAAAGTTCACTTCTGTTGAAGTGCAGGGTAGGATTCTGTAATAGAGCATGTACTGTGTTTGACAAAACTAGGAATCGATAGGGGCTTGTCTGGGGATTAATTTAGGTTTCGGCAGGTAAAAAACTTGAGATGCCAAGAACTCAAGGTAAACAAAATAAAACTTGAATGCCTATCCAATATTGATATTTGCAATCAAACACCACTTTTCCAGTCTTCAATTGTATTTGAAGCTGTAAATAAATGTCTTTATTTTTAGCTTCTTTGGCTGTCTGATAACAGTACTGGATAAGATAAGCAGTGTAGGACTCTGTTAACACTAGACTCTTTTTTTTTCGTACTCGCAAGACTAATGGTGTAGCGTGGCCCGGGTGACAGAGAGCGGCTTGGCTGTATCACATTAGCAGTAACTTATCACATTAGCAGTAACTAATGCAGTAACTTATCACGTTAGCAGTAACTAATGCAGTAACTTATCACGTTAGCAGTAACTAATTTCCAAGTCTCTGGGGTGATGGATTGCAATGTCGCCCCCAGTGACACAAACACTTTGCTTTACCATTAGTCTTTACTATCATCCCATGTCCAAGGGATAGATGAGTCTTGAGTGGCTAGTTCTTCAAAGCTGAAGGGAATAAGTAGGCCCGGCTCCTTAAATCTTAGAACTCTTAAACCTGCCCAAGTGTCCTGTGGAATCTCACTTGTCTCTTCTTACCCAAGCAATTCCCACAACTGTTTTTGATTATTGAAACCCCTTGCTTTGGCTTAGTTTTAATGATTTGTTTTGTAAAGTGTATGCTATGACTTTCCCCCTCCTTCAGAGGGTTTCAGAACATGTAAACTATTCCCCAATTGATTTAATTCCATGCTCAGTATTAAAGGGATACTTCGGGATTTTGGCAATGAGGCCCTTTATCTACTTTCCCAGAGTCAGATGATCTCATGGACACCATTTTTATGTATTTACCTGTGGTTTGAAGGAAGTTGCTAACTAGTACTGGTGCAATTGCTAACTAGCGTTAGCTAACGCGAAACTACCTCTAACTTACTTCATACTGAACACAGAGACAAAAAAAAAGGGTATCCACAAGTTTATCTGACTCTGGGGAAGTGGATAAAGGGCCTCATTGCCAAAATCCTGAAGTATCCCTTTAAAGTTGTTTAATTTTAGCCAACCTGTCTGTCTCTCACTTACATTTTCTTGCTATATTTTTTGCCAACTATTCCAGTTAATACAGCCCAGATGTGTTAGCATGCCTAATAGGCTATTTCCCCTGTCACTTCTCTCCATATAATTAAATTCACAAATGTTTCTTTTCTCTCCAAAAGCTCCCGGGAAAGAAGTATGCTGCAGGTTATAACGCAGATATTGGAGATAAGAACATCTGGCTGAAGTGAAGGCGTGGACCTAACTACTCTGGAGCTGATTGGTGTAGATGAATGTTTCCTTCCTCATTCCCTCCCTCACGCACCTGCTCACTCCTCCCTATGGGCAGAGAAGTCTAAATATAGGCTCATCCATTTGATCCAATCAACAACGTTCTCTTCTGTCTATGTATCAATGAGAAATTGTACGCATTAAAAACTTTTCAAAATGGCAATGTTCCTTCATGTTTAAAATATGCATCTAGCTTTTTCAAGAAAGATGATGGCAATTGGGATGAAAGAGGAGATATTTCAGCTCATCCTAAGTCATATTACTGACTTTTATTCAGGAAACTTTCAAGTTGCTGTCCCAGTTTAAGCGACTTATAATGTGTCCTTTTTAGTATTTTCTTTAGCAGATGCTTCAGTGACTGAGTCAGTGCATATTGAGGTGTTACAACCCCACCACAGGGGCTCTGGAAGCAGGTAGCCAATTTGGCAGGACTTCACGTTGTACCGAATGTTTCTGTTGTACTGAAGTGGTTCACAAACCAATTGGCTTCCAGCTGTTCTATAGCTGCATATCAGACAGAATGCATTTATAAATAACGTGTATAAAATCTGCCTCGGCAGTTATGATACATGCCTTAAGAACAACATATACTTGTGCTTGCGTTTCATGAATGGGAAGGATCGTGTTTCATTCAGATGACGGTTCAGGTGCTGCTCATTTCACTCTCGTGGTATTGTTAGGTTCTTAAACAGAGTAAAAACTCACGGACGATTAGTAAAGCTCAAACCAAGTTTATTCACACACTGGGTCATACAGCTGCATACGACAAAGATGTGGTTCCACCAGCACAAATATATATATATATATATACCCCAATTTTTTGTGAAGTATCCTCCTTTCCTCTAAACATGACATCTTTATTGCTAGGCAGAACTTTAGTGATATCTGTTCTTCCTCACTTTATCTGACCTCAGCCCCAAATTCCTCACTTCTCCCAATAGGATCCCTGATGTCTACCGATAACACATTCTGACAGAATGTAAATGTTCTACAGTCCCCTCCCTCAGTGACATGAATAAGGTTACTTCATATTTTCACGTTTAGAACTCTGGACAAGCCCTCTGGATAAGGGGCTTATCCAGAGGGCTTGACATGGTCAAATTGACTCAGCCAAAAACATATCTAAGTTGAGATTTATTATTGAACCAGAACATCAATTGTTATTTCTGGTTTATCAAAGTTAGCTGGCTAAATAATTGATCCTGACATATTGTATACCCCTCTGTTGTTCAGGTAAAAAAATCAGAGGAACAATTCCTCTCTTTTCACAGAATGACTTTAAGAGCCTGATTGCTTTTAATTTACCACCAGCTGACTCTTCAGCATTTACTCCCCCCCCCCCCCATCTCTCTTTCTTTCACACACACACACCCAGCAGCATTTACACACCTACGCCACTGTAGCTCAGTGCAGACAGACGACAGGGAGCTGTTACTCTCTGACAGAGAGGAGCAGAGCCGTAGGCTAGGGCAATTCGACGCTGTCCTCTACCAAAGTGTTAATTGAACACACGACATTAAGAACGATTAAAGGAGCCCTTGTCGACCTCACCTTAAAAGTGTCACTGTGATCTGTTAGTGATGCTCTGCTGCTCTTTCCTGTGCAAATGGTTCTAGCAGGTGAAACCTTTCAATGAACAAATGCCTCCCTCCCCTGAGTCCATTTTCACATGGGCCACAATGAAATCAATCGACAGTAGGCTAGTGATTTTCACAGCCCATGAGAGAAGCAAGAGTTGGGTAATTGCCATTATAAAATGAGTCTCATGACTTGTTATAGGATGTCACGGTCACAGTTGAAATCCGTTTTACAGAACTCTCTTATGGCGGCTCAGACGGATCATTTTACAAAGCTAGACACCAACCATGTGCAAGAATTGGAAAACACATTCAAAAAGGGCAACTGGAGGACGAAGAGTAAGCTGCATCATGACTATAAAAAATAAGTTAAACTTCTAGAAGGTTATGGCCTACTTCTTCAGTACAGTTTATCCGGGGCTATAAACCATTCAGCTGAAAATATATTTAATTAAGTCCAACCCTGAAAACTGAGCAGCACAGTTCACGTGATAGTGCAGTATGATGCCATCTTCGGCCAGTCTGGACTCTGGAGTCAGTTTTTGTTCCCACTGGCTCGGTTGTCTACGCCTGAACACACTGACCAAATCTCTAGAAATCGCTCTGGCTCTGCGAGAGAAGCAGTGAAAATGTCTCTTTATTTTGTCAGCTGGAGGAGCTAGCGTCTCGTAGCTCTCATCAACTCCTGATTGCCAGTACTGATACACAAAGGAGGCTGTGGGCAAGTGAGACAAGGGGAAGTTTCCAATTACGCACATCCTGCTGATAGATAGCTATAGCTATCTTGGGTCTTGGACTTCATATGATACTTTCTCCCAATTGAATTAGTGTAATCGACAGTTTGAATCAATGAAAACGTTTCTTGGTCCAATGCTAAAATGCTCTCTGGTTTCTATTTCAATTTTTTTTAATGTCAGTAATTTCTTTGGATTTGTGAAACATGGAACTGCATTTTTCAAGTTTTTCTCGTCTTTTCAATTTCTTTGTCAGTTGACTGCGAGGGAGATTTAGGATTATGAAGCACAAACCAGATTAGGTGCAGTGGCCTCAGTAGAGATGGTTTGCAGTTGCACTGTAGGAGAGGAGGCTCAGTTTCAAAAGGGGGCACTATTGTGCCATGGCAACAGTACATTTTCTGTCTTTGATATGCATACTGTGGTGTGTCGTTTTTAGTCTCTGTTCTTTTATCCTGGATGCAGTTGATGTCAAGAAGCTTCTATTATGACATCAGCATTTTAAGAATATACATTTTTAATGTCCTCAGAGGGACTTATCCAGCAGTTGTTGTTGGAGGTTCTTTAGTCTTTGATTTGAGAGAATATTCAGGATATATATATATTAATATAATATAAATAGTAATATGCCCGCTGCCAGTAAAACAGGCTATAATAGCAGAGGCATATGATATTATCAGAAACTACAAATTGGTAATTAATGTAATAAACAATGCAATTAATTGAAAAGTAATACAACATTGATTTAATTAACATCTGCCCAGAGCACTTAAATGAATAATATTTTCCATGATCATCCATCAACGCTCTTTAAAAAACAAAATCATGCCGATAAATCAATATTGGTCACGTGTTGTAGTTTAAGGATAAATACTACTTTCTTGGGATCCACCAATGTGATTCTTCTGAATGGACTAAAATCTGGTAGTTGTGTAAGTCAGAATGAGTCACTCGTAATGCATGCACAAGCTCTACATCACAGCTGATATCAAACATTCCAAACAGATTTGTGCTCCACCTCATTTAAAACAGCAGTCACACACAGCTCTAGAAATAACACGATGAACCACAGTCACATTGACAGTCTAGGTCAACCTCAAGGAAGTTTATTCACCTGAGACCCCATATTCCTTCACTTACAATTTGGATCCAACAGACTCTATAGTATGTCTACAGTGCATTCGGAAAGTATTCAAACCCCTAGACTTTTACACATTTTGTTACATTACAGCCTTTTTCTTAAATTGATTAAATTGTTTGTTTTCCTCATCAATCTACACACAATACCACCATAATGACAAAGCAAAAACAATACTTTGTTGAAGCACCTTTGGCAGTGATTACAGCCTCGAGTCTTCTTGGGTATGACGCTACAAGCTTGGCACACCTGTATTTGGGGAGTTTCTCCCATTCTTCTCTGCAGATCCTCTCAAGCTCTGTCAGGTTGGATGGAGAGCATTGCTGCACAGCTATTTTCAGGTCTCTCCAGAGATGTTCGATTGGGTTCAAGTCCAGGCTCTGGATGTGCCACGCAAGGACATTCAGAGACTTGTCCCGAAGCCATTCCTGCGTTGTCTTGGCTGTGTGCTTAGGATCTCTCTGTACTTTGCTCCATTCATCTTTCCCTCAATCCTAACTAGTCTCCCAGTTCCTGCCTTTGAAAAACATCCCAACAGCATGACGCTGCCACCACCATGCTTTACTGTAGGGACGGTGCCAGGTTTCCTCCAGACGTGACTCTTGGCATTCAGGCCAAAAAGTTCAATCTTACTTTCATCAGACCAGAGCATTTTGTTTCTCATGGCCTGAGAGTCCTTTAGGTGCCTTTTGGAAAACTCCAAGCGGGCTGTCATGTGGCTTTTACTGAGGAGTGGCTTCCGTCTGGCCACTCTACCATAAAGGCCTGATTGGTGGAGTGGAAGGGAACTGAGCGATCACCAATAGGACAAGGGGAAGGGAACTGAGCGATCACCTCTAGGAGAGGGAGAAGGGAACCGAGTGATCACCTCTAGGACAAGGGGGAGGGAACTGAGCGATTCACCTCTAGGAGAGGAGAAGGGAACTGAGCGATCACCTCTAGGAGAGGGAGAAGGGAACCGAGTGATCACCCTAGGACAAGGGGGAGGGAAACTGAGCGATCACCTTAGGAGAGGGAGAAGGGAATGAGCGATCACCTCTAGGAGATGGGAGAAGGGAACCGAGTGATCACCTCTAGGACAAGGGGAAGGGAACTGAGCGATCACCTCTAGGAGAGGGAGAAGGGAACTGAGCGATCGCTTCTAGGAAGGGATTCCGAAGTCAGAGGACAAGGTAGATGCAAGCCACCAGGGGTTGGAGAACATAATGAGCAGATCAAAGCATCTGACACAGCAGGGTAGCATGGTGTCAGAAGAACAGTGTAGCAGGGTGTCAGAAGAACAGTGTAGCAGGGTGTCAGAGGAACAGGGTAGCAGGGTATCAGAGTGTCAAAGGAACAGGGTAGCAGTGTAGTAGGGTGTCAGAGGAACAGGTCAGCAGGGTAGCAGGGTGTCAGAGGAACACTGTAGCAGGGTGTCAGAGGAACAGTGTAGCAGGATAGCATGGTAGAAGGGTGTCAGAGGAACAGTGTAGCAGGGTAGCAGGGTGTCCAATGAACAGTGTAGCATGGTAGCACGGTAGCAGGGTGTCAGAGGAACAGTGTAGCAGGATAGCACGGTAGCAGGGTATCAGAGGAACAGTGTAGCAGGGTGTCAGATAAACAGTGTAGCAGGGTAGCACGGTAGCAGGGTGTCAGATGGACAGCATATCATGGTAGCAAGGTAGCAGGGTGTCAGAGGAACAGTGTAGCAGGGTAGCATGGTAGCAGGGTGTCAGAGGAACAGTGTAGCAGGGTAGCACGATAGCAGAGTGTCAGGGGAACAGTGTAGCAGGGTAGCACGGTAGAAGGGTGTCAGAGGAACAGTGTATCATGGTAGCAAGGTTGCAGGGTGTCAGAGAACAGTGTAGCAGGGTAGCAGGGTGTCAGAGGAACAGTGTAGCAGGGTGTCAGAGAAACAGTGTATCATGGTAGCAAGGTTGCAGGGTGTCAGAGAACAGTGTAGCAGGGTAGCATGGTAGCAGGGTGTCAGAAGAACAGTGTAGCAGGGTAGCATGGTAGCATGGTAGCAGGGTGTCAGAGGAACAGTGTAGAAGGGTAGCAAGTTTGCAGGGTGTCAGAGGAACAGTGTAGCAGGGTAGCAAGTTTGCAGGGTGTCAGAGGAACAGTGCAGCAGGGTAGCAAGTTTGCAGGGTGTCAGAGAAACAGTGTAGCAGCCAAAGAACCCTTTATGAACCCTTTTTTCTAAGAGTGTAACAGCGGCAGGTAGCATACAGTCTCCACAGCTTCTATCCACTGAGCCTGGGGGATTTGCCTGGCTACCCAGTGTAGCAGGGTGTCAGAGGAGCACGGTAGCAGTGTAGCATGGTAGCAGTGTAGCAGGGTGTCAGAGGAACAGTGTGAAGGGTAGCAGTGTAGCAGGGTGCCAGAGGAAAGGGGTAGCAGTGTAGCAGGGTGTCAGAGAAGCAGTGTAACAGGGTAGCAGTGTAGCAGGGTGTCAGAGGAGCAGTGTAGCAGTGTAGCAGTGTGTCAGAGGAGCAGTGTAGCAGGGTAGGAGTGTAGCAGTGTAGCAGGGTGTCAGAGGAGCAGTGTAACAGGGTGTCAAAGGAGCAGTACCTCTTAAATGTGAATGAGATGGACAGCTGCCACCGCGGGGGCGGGGGACATGGGAGGTCTTAATGACAAGTCAATCATGAAACCTACACATTTCAAATGACATGCTCCCTCCCCCTTTTACAGCACCTCCTGCACTGATCGTTAGGGAAACTTCATCATTCAGGCTGGTTCTACTATATAAAGACTTGAAGAGAAGATTTACTCCACGCTTCTGGGTAGCACACATTGGCATGCATGCACAGATCATCTTCTGAGAAGACTTATTGTATATTCAGAGCCAGTTATTATTAGTAGCTATTTCTTTGAAATATGAGCAAAACATATTTGCCCATGAAGCAAAACAGGCTTAGTCATTCAATATTATTTACAAATCTCACTGTAGAGACAGTTCTATTTTATTGTTCCCTGGGTTTCACTTGTTTCACACATAATTTCATCACATTGTATGCTTCCCCGGGGTATGGCAATGCTGACATATTTAATGTTTAATCGTGCTTGAAATGTTCACGTACCAAAGGCTTCTCTCAGTCATTCACTGAAATTTTTATTTAGTTTTGATTCGATTTTGATTTTAATTGCATGGAATGGGATTGAAAGGTGGCCATTTTAACGCCTATCTGTTCAATGTAAAAGAACATCCAAACAACTTATTTGTCTCCAACCTGATTCTTTACTTGTTTCAGACCTACACTCGTAGGAAAACAAAGGTGCTATCTAGAACCTAAAAGGGTTATATGGCTGTCACAATAGTAGAACCATTTGAAGAACCCTTCTTGGTTCCAGGTAGAACCCTTTTGGTTCCAAGTAGAACACTTTCCACAGAGGGAAAGAAGAACCCTTCAGGAACACTTTTTTCTAAGAGTGATAACTTATTTTGTTTTCCTGTCCTTGTCACAGCAGCAGGTAGCGTACCGTCTCCACAACTTCTATCCACTGAGCCTGCGGGATTTGCCTGGCTACCCAGACTCCTTGCTCTGGCCAAATGCCACGCCACGCCCACGGACATTAGTTTCTTCTCCACAAAGACTCTGGATCTGAGTACCTCCCTGACTTTTCAGTGAATGCGAACACATTCGGGGCGTCTGATTGCTCCAGAAACCGATGGGTTGCGCCACTGCCAGAACGCACGGGTAAAGCGGCGGTTTGAAAACTATGATTGGTTAGATACAATCCAATCGTTGGTGACTTGTTTTGTACGACACCTCTTGTCACCACAAACGCCTTCAACGATGGAAGTCTCAGACTAAAGTATGTAGCGAAGACAGAGCATCGGAATCATTTAGTGTGAGTCCAGGCTACTGCGGGATAGGATTTTCCCAGACACTTGAAAAGTGCCTCTGTCCTTTTTCTCAACATCTCTTGTTTTTTTTCTTCATTTAATCTAATTCATGTTCAACGACTTTCTTGCTGTGGAAATGTGAATGACAAACACGTTAGCCTAAAGGCGATATGAGTACATGTTCTTCTCAATTCAATGTCAGACAACGACAGACAGTAAAGAAATGACAGGGTAGCTACATCTTAACACCAGTGTTGTACTGTGCCTATATCACAGTGTAGAGGGGTGCTGCAGGCCTCGCGATGCCTCTCGGTTTTTAACTCTGTTCATCTTCTAACTCTAACGCCCACTCTCTATGAGGAAGGAGTCTGATATGATTTAGCTTCATCACCCTGTGTATGTTTTACTGCCAACTTTAGCAGAAAAGCATATCAATCATTTAGGTTGCCAAATTGCACCCGGTAGAAATTTGTGCGGAAATGCATACACTATCTCAGTCAATGAAAGAGCAATTTCTTCAGTCTGTGAAAAATATTCAGTCCCATCCTCACCAGCTGCGCTGTAATCTCAGTTGAAAGCTACATTTAGAAAAGGGAGAGTGGCTTTCAAAAACTTATTTGACTTCACTAGATAAATAGAGTGTTTGCCCCTGAATGTTTTGACAAAGGAGTCGTCTTGACAGCCTGTGAGTGGTGAACTCCATTGAAGTATGTGTGACTCTTTGAGGCCATATTTTGAAATGCAATCATGTCCAACACCATGTCATTTTCCACTTGAGATCGCGTTTATTTACCCGTTTGTCTCTCATTTCCCCCCAATACTCTATTATTTGCAGTGTGAAAAGGATTTCATTGGTTAATGTTATTGGACTAGGAAAGTGAAGTGTGTAATGTACACTGTTGTCCCCAGTCATCTCTATGTTTGTTGTAAACATAGGCCTGCTTTGCATGGTGGAAACGGTGTTGAAAGACGATATTCAAAATGACTTTTCCCATTACACTACTAATGCGCAATCTCTTTTCCTAGAGAGACAATATCAGTTATCAGTCTCTTCCTAACAGTTGGGTTATTCCCCCAGGCCATGTAGCAATGGCTCAGGACGTTATCCACAATAACATGTTGCTGTGCCACTTGGCGGGAAATACATGCATGTGACTCAACAACTCATTGCCGTGGAAATGGAGAAAAGCTAAGCCAATGGCGATGAGACAGCGCAGGCTGCCAGTGTTCGCATCTGCCCAGTCCTCTGCCCTGGGATGCTTACATAACTTAACACTTTTAACTCCTCTGTTTATAGAGCTAGAGATACTCTGAGCCAATGCAGATTTTAAGGCGCTCGCTCAAGGGTGTAAAATCGGCATCGCCTCAAAACATGATTTGTAACTTCCTCCTGGCCATAACAATAACTCAAAGTCGCCACCCAAGAAAACATTATTTTCCAGAGAATATACACTGATATTTAGAACATTTGCAATAAAGGGAATGGATTTGTTGTATAAACTGATGGAACAAGCTTTAAATATAGTTTATTCAGAATTCCATATGTAACACACATTGAGGGGGAAACTGTGAGGTGAAAATAATTCACTTGAAATCCAGTTAATTTGTTCCCTGGCCAAAATTAAGCTGGCAGCTTTCATAAATTACCATTTTATTAAGATTCAGAAGCAAAACATTTAAATATTCACGTGTTGTCTGGCACTCTAGACTCATCTCTGATTAGATTTTAATTACATGACTTTGTCTTAAACAAACGAGGGGCGGCAGCATAAAGGCCTATTTGTCTTAGCTGGTAATGAGTGCACCTGAAAGGTAGCTCTGCTGAAAGGAGCGTATCCTTCATGAGCAGGAACAGAAAACCCCCTCTGGCTCCTCTCTGCTTCCTGTTGTTTACCTTCCACGGAATGTAATGAAACCCAGGCTCTCCAAAACCCAGACCCAGAGGACAACATTTCACACTTAGTCACCGAGTGTCAGAACCTATCCTCCCTCTCTCACCTCACCTCCTCTCTCCTCCCAGTTTTCTGTCCCTGTTTCACAGCTCTATTCAACAGCTCATATTCAACAGCTCTATTCAACAGCTCTATTCAGCAGCTCATATTCAACAGCTCTATTCAACAGCTCTATTCAACAGCTCATATTCAACAGCTCTATTCAGCAGCTCATATTCAACAGCTCTATTCAGCAGCTCATATTCAACAGCTCATATTCAACAGCTCTATTCAACAGGCTCATATTCAACAGCTCTATTCAACAGCTCATATTCAAACAGCTCATATTCAACAGCTCAAATATTCAACAGCTCTATTCAACAGCTCTATTCAACAGCTCTATTCAACAGCTCTATTGCTATTTCTATTTCCAGCAGCTCTATTCAACAGCTCTATTCAACAGCCTCATATTTCAACAGTTCTATATTCTAACAGCTCATATTCAACAGCTCTATTCCATATTTCAACAGCTTCAATATTCAACAGCTCATATTCAACAGCTCATATTCAACAGCTCTATTCAACAGCTCATATTCAACAGCTCTATTCAACAGCTCTATTCAGCAGCTCATATTCAACAGCTCTATTCAGCAGCTCTATTCAAGCAGCTCATATTCAACAGCTTATATTAACAGCTCATATTCAACAGCTCTATTCAACAGCTCATATTCAACAGCTCTATTCAACAGCTCTATTCAGCAGCTCATATTTCAACAGCTCTATTCAGCAGCTCATATTCCAGCAGCTCATATTCAACAGCTCATATTCAACAGCTCATATTCAACAGCTCTATTCAACAGCTCATATTTCAACAAGCTCATATTCAACAGCTCATATTCAACAGCTCTATTCAACAGCTCTATTCAACAGCTCAATTCAACAGCTCTATTCAGCAGCTCTATTCAGCAGCTCATATTCAACAGCTCTATTCAACAGCTCATATTCAACAGCTCTATTCAACAGCTCTATTCAACAGCTCATATTCAACAGCTCTATTCAACAGCTCTATTCAACAGCTCATATTCAACAGCTCATATTCAACAGCTCATATTCAACAGCTCTATTCAACAGCTCTATTCAACAGCTCTATTCAACAGCTCATATTCAACAGCTCTATTCAGCAGCTCATATTCAACAGCTCTATTCAACAGCTCTATTCAACAGCTCATATTCAACAGCTCTATTCAACAGCTCTATTCACAGCTCTATTCAACAGCTCATATTCACAGCTCTATTCAGCAGCTCATATTCAACAGCTCTATTCAACAGCTCTATTCAGCAGCTCAATTCAACAGCTCTATTCAACAGCTCATATTCAACAGCTCTATTCAACAGCTCTATTTCAACAGCTTCTATCAAACAGCTCATATTCAACAGCTCTATTCAACAGCTCATATTCAACAGCTCTATTCAACAGCTCTATTCAACAGCTCTATTCAACAGCTCTATTCAGCAGCTCATATTCAACAGCTCTATTCAAACAGCTCTATTCAACAGCTCATATTCAGCAGCTCATATTTCAACAGCTCATATTCAACAAGGCTCATATTCAACAGCTCTATTCAACAGCTCATATTCAACAGCTCTATTCAACAGCTCTATTCAACAGCTCATATTCAACAGCTCTATTCAACAGCTCTATTCAACAGCTCTATTCAGCAGCTCTATTCAGCAGCTCATATTCAACAGTTCTATTCAACAGCTCATATTCAACAGCTCATATTCAACAGCTCATATTCAACAGCTCATATTCAACACCTCGCTCAGATGGAGTGATCGAGGTCAATTGTTGTTCTTTTGTTGTGAGTTCTTGGCGTGTTCGTTTTTGTAACTGTGTGCGTGTGTATTTCTATAATTTTTTTAATTTAACATTTATTTATCCAGGTGAGTCAAATAAGAACAGAATCCGTATTTAAAATGGCGGCCTGGCTAACACGTGCACCTATGTGTGCACAGTGCACGTGTGCATATCTGTAGATGTATGAGGGGCTACTCTATGCAATCTCATCATTATGCAATTGGATGCAGAACCTTTGCTTTCCCGCCTTGGCACGCTTGACACCAGCTTTAATGTGTAAATGGTTTTACAAGGCCGAAGAACACCTCCCCTGCTTTGATACATTTGCTCTCTTCCAGGGGAGAGACACCATGATAACAAGTACTAGGTGACTGAGGAATGATGATTTTCCCCCAGTCTATGTTGCTTCCATCTGCCATGTTCCGCTACTCCTGTAACATGCCCCATAATCCCATTCCAGAGGTGCTGTAGAGGAAAGCATGGTGTTTATAAATGGTAAAACATGCAAATTGAACCATGTCCTATGAGTGTAGGTTCTTCTGTCATCTCTTGAGTCGTGCGTTCGCATTGCGTTCAAACTGACTCCATAGCAACACATGCATATCAAATCCATTTTTTTGTCACATTTGCCGAATACAACAGACCTTACAGTGAAATGCTTACTTACAAGCCCTTAATCAACAATGATTTAAGAAGTTTTAAGAAAAAAAAGTGTTAAGTAAAAAATAGATAAGTAATAAAAAAAAAAAAGAAGTAACAAATAATTAAACAGCAGCAGTAAAATAACAGTAGTGCGGCTATATACAGGGGGTACCAGTACAGAATCAATGTGCGGGGGCACCGATTAGTCGAGGTAATATGTACATGGTACTTCCTTATATTAACATATTGTGGTAAACCTTGGGGTGTTGGGTTGAGCGTGCAGAGATTGACACAGAGACAGGGAGGCTTTAGTCTGCAAAAACAACTTTACTAAGACAGAAAATAAACATAACAAAGAAAATCACTTAGGTTTGGCTCGGTCCTTCTTCTCTACTGTCGCTTGGTGTCGGTCTCTCCTCGTTCTCTCCCGCGGTGCTCATTTTATTTGGCCTCCACGGCTGGTTGGCACTTTCCTCTAATTACCTCCACTTAGAGCTGTCCGTGTCGGGGTGCCCAGCTCCCGTATTCCCAGCAGAGGGAGCCAATGTTCGGCCTCCACGTCCTTCCCTCTATTACCATCCCCCGGGTAGACCGCCTGGGATACCCCTCCCGCCCCCCTTAGCCCTGACTGGGAGGGAGGCATGCTCAGGGCTAGGTTTGCATCCCTCCTGGAGAGGGCGTCCGCATTGCCGTGCTGGGCCCCCGACCTGTGGATGACAGAGAAAGCGAATCGCTGTAAGGACAGGAACCAGCGGGTGACACGGTCATTCGTGTCCTTACCTCTTGTCATCCAAACAAGGGGGGCATGGTCAGTGATCAGGGTGAACTTCCTCCCGATGAGGTAATACTTGAGGGTGTCCAGTGCCCACTTCACGGCGAGGCATACCTTCTCGACAATCGAGTATTTTTTCTCCCTCGGGAGGAGTTTCCTGCTGACATACATGATGGGGTGCTCCTCGCCATCCTGCTCTTGGGACAAAATGGCCCCTACCCCTGTGTCAGACGCGTCTGTCTGGACCAGGAGGTTTTTTGAGAAGTCCGGGGTGACGAGTACCGAACATAGCGCATCCTTCAGGGTCTGGAATGCCGCCTCTGTGTCCTCCGTCCATCGCACCGTCTGGGGTAGTCGTGCCTTTGTTAAGTCTGTGAGGGGAGAAGCTATTGCGGCAAAGTTAGGTACAAATCTACTGTAGTAGCCTGCTAACCCCAGGAATGACTTCACCTGCCTCTTGGTTCGGGGGACCGGCCATCCCCTAATGGCAGCGTTTTTTTTTCTTCTTTTTCTTGGGGTTTGACATTTCCCCTCCCGATCTGATAGCCCAGGTACTCCACCTCGGCGTAGCCCAGCTGTCACTTGTGGGGGCTCGCGGTCAGACCTACATCCCTTAGCGCATCCACCACTGCCTGTAACCTACAAAGATGTGACTCCCAACTGTCACTGTGCACAATTATGTCATCCAGATAAGCAGCGGCGTACTCACTGTGCGGCCGCAGGACGCGGTCCACTTTCCTCTAATTACCTCCATTTAGAGCTGTCCTTGTCGGGGTGCCCAGCTCCCGTATTCCCAGCAGAAGGAGCCAACGTCGCCTCACGTACCTCCCCTCTATTACCATCCCCCGGGGTATACCTCCTGGGATACCACAATATGTATACTGTACATGCAATATAAACTCAGCCAAAAAAGAAAAGTCCCTGTTTCAGTACCCTGTCTTTCAAGGATAATTCATAAAAATCCAAATAACTTCACAGATCTTCATTGTAAAGGGTTTAAACACGGTTCCCCATGCTTGTTCAATGAACCATAAACAATTAATGAACATGCACCTGTGAAACGGTCGTTAAGACACTAACAGCTTACAGATGGTGGGCAATTAAGGTCACAATTATGAAAACTTAGGACACTAAAGAGGCCTTTCTACTGACTCTGAAAAACACCAAAAGAAAGATGCCCAGGGTCCCTGCTCATCTGTGTGAACGTGCCTTAGGCATGCTGCAAGGAGGCATGAGGACTGCAGATGTGGCCAGGGCAATAAATTGCAATGTCCGTACTGTGAGACGGCTAAGACAGCGCTACAGGGAGACAGGACAGACAACTGATCGTCCTCGCAGTGGCAGACCACGTGTAACAACACCTGCACAGGATCGGTACATCCGAACATCACACATGCGGGACAGGTACAGGATGGCAACAACAACTGCCTGAGTTACACCCGGAATGCACAATCTCTCTATCAGTGCTCAGACTGTCCGCAATAGGCTGAGAGAGGCTGGACTGAGGGCTTGTAGGCCTGTTGTAAGGCAGGTCCTCAAAAGACATCACCGGCAACAACGTCGCCTATGGGCACAAACCCACCGTCGCTGGACTAGACAGGGCTGGCAAAAAGTGCTCTTCACTGACGAGTCGCGGATTTGTCTCACCAGGGGTGATGGTCGGATTCGCGTTTATCGTCGAAGGAATGAGCGTTATACCGAGGCCTGTACTCTGGAGCGGGATCGATTTGGAGGTGGAGGGTCCGTCATGGTCTGGGGCAGTGTGTCACAGCATAATCGAACTGAGCTTGTTGTCATTGCAGGCAATCTCAACGCTGTGCGTTACAGGGAAGACATCCTCCTCCCTCATGTGGTACCCTTCATGCAGGATCATCCTGACATGACCCTCCAGCATGACAATGCCACCAGCCATACTGCTCGTTCTGGGTGTGATTTCCTGCCATACAGGAATGTCAGTGTTCTGCCATGGCCAGCGAAGAGCCCGGATCTCAATCCCATTAAGCACATCTGGGACCTGTTGGATCGGAGGGTGAGGGCTAGGGCCATTCCCCCCAGAAATGTCCGGGAACTTGCAGGTGCCTTGGTGGAAGAGTGGGGTAACATCTCACAGCAAGAACTGGCAAATCTGGTGCAGTCCACGAGGAGGAGATGCACTGCAGTACTTAATGCAGCTGGTGGCCAAACCAGATACTGACTGTTACTTTTGATTTTGACCCCCCTTTGTTCAGGGACACATTATTCCATTTCTGTTAGTCACATGTCTGTGGAACTTGTTCAGTTTATGTATCAGTTGTTGAATCTTGTTATGTTCATACAAATATTTACACATGTTAAGTTTGCTGAAAAGAAACTCAGTTGACAGAGAGAGGACGTTTCTGTTTTTGAGTTTATATGAAATGGCAAACATCCGATGCAGTGATATTATTCCACATGCAGGAGTCCCAAATGGGCACAGACGTCAGTTCAAAGTCTAGTTTGGATTTACATTTTTGTTGAGTTGTCAACTAATGTGAATTCATCGTGAAATCAACAAAAAATTTCACCATGTCAATGGATTTAGGTTAAAAGGGGGGTGAAAAAAAGACGAAATTCCATTACGTTGATGATCTTTTTCAAATCCAATCGTTGATTAAACATCATCACATTGACATTTTTGGTTGAAATGATGTGGAAACAACGTTGATTCAAGTAGTTTTTGCCCAGTGGGTAGCTAGGTTATGCTAAAAATGTAGAATATCTCATGTTTTTCTCCAGCATCAGATGTGTTGAGTCATTATTCTTCTTATGAGGGAGCATCTCACACACCATCTCCCTATATGCCTGTGGGAAGGACAGTGTAATGATCCCCGATAATGATCTCTGTAAAATCAGGAAGCTGGGTTTTGCCCATGTAAGCAGCATGTGGTCCCTTATTGACCTGTCTAAGCTGGAGGACCGGCCTTACTAATTAATTTTGGCTAATAGCCCCAGAGTTGGGCTCCTACCTCCCTCCCTCCCTCCATCCTCCCCTCCTCTTTCCTTTACCACTGTTCCATCCGCCAATTAGAGCCCAGTGATGAATGTTAATGAGGCGAGGTGTTTGAAAAGGGACTCTCAGACATGGCCAATTGGCCGTGGGCCCTGAGGTCTGACATTACAGGACTCATAAGGTCTGCAGGCTTTATCCTATCCGCTTTCTGAGAGTCCTATGGTTCTGTCCTCTTTATTACCCGGTTTTCATTTTTATAGATAACTATTAGATTCACTGAGGGTGATTCAAATGATTCTCAAAGGATTTTGAAAAGCTATGTAGGTGACCTTGTGTTGATGTTGATTGTGAGACCTCGATTGTCTATTTAATCAATAAGGCCCGGGGTGTGTGGTATATGGCCAATATACCACGGCTAAGGGCTGTTCTTAAGCACGACGCAAAGCGAAGTGTCTATTGGTAATATACCACAAACACCGGAGGTGCCTTATTGCTATTATAAACTGGTTACCAACATAAGTAGAGCATTAAAAATACATGTTTTGTCATACCCGTGGTATATGGTCTGATATTCCACAGCTGTCAGCCAATCAGCATTCAGGGCTCGGACCATCCAGTTTACAATCTACTGTAAATGACGGTTACTTCTGGTTCATGTGTATATTATGACTCTCAACCTCTAGTGGTGAGGGGTGGAAACTGCAGTGCTATATTACCCCAAGGCAGAAAAGTTGATTTTGACCCACTCAGCATGGTAGCTAGCTGTCCATTCCCACCTCAAGGCTAACAACTTAATGGTACTCAGCAGGGACAACACCTGGAGCGAAACCCACTGTTGTTGTTGCTGTGAACATACCAATGTTTTCACTTCCAAAGCAATTAACCTTGTGAAGAATATATGCTACCTGCTGAGCTTTTCATTCTGAGGTCAGTTGCTTAACGATGTTTTTCAGTGAGTTCTTCATTGGTATCCGACTGTATTTGAGCACCATCTCCTCTATGAAAGAATGTACAGAAAATGAGTTCAGTATGAGCACAATAAATGTCAATGACCCACTGTAATATATTAATGAACCATATTCAGATATATTAATAATATTCCACTCGTATTAACAACGTAATCATGTCAATTAGTCACCAGGTACCAACCTTCAAACACTCTCGGTGCACTGTAACGTCAACAGACAACGGTACCGTTCTTTTGTCAGTAGCCTGTTTGCTGTGTAACATGATCCATTGGGAGAGAGAAGACAGAAATAGCTGCTATACAGGATTATCTCATTAACAAGGACAATATTGTGCCATTAATATAATTTCAAGTCCTCACAGCTCCCTATTCCCCAACTGAAAGCTGTTGCTGAAATGGGCCCTGGTTGTGAAATAACCGTACCAGACAAATTAGGATAAATAAGCGCTTTCTTCTGATAATTGTGCCTTCAGGGGATTGATGGTTTGTGGATAATTGCCCCTCTGAAACACCCCGAGTCTGTGTGGGGCTGAATCAGGGCCTGAGTCAGCACTCAGACACTCAAGGCTGTGGGAGTCACTTCTACTGTTCTGGTTCCAGAAGTACAGTACATCTTAATTCCTTTTACTAAAGTTCTATACATTATGCAGTTATGGTTTGACTGGCTCTTTATACATCCAATTACATATTACCCCAATTCTGTGAACCGTCTTACCATACAGCCTACTTGGAAATGCCATCGAACTGTGCAGGTCCAGTCGTCAATTAAATATATCTGACTTTGACACTATGAAAAACTTTAGTTGTCTAGGCCTAAAGAGGCTTAAAGAGAATCACCTTTGTGTCATGTTTACTCATGAAAAATGTATATTTTGAATGGGCTTGAGAGCTGAAGCCCCTCCCCAAAAATATGCAAACGTAGAAGTTTTTACATTGCCTACACACCTCACATGGCAAGGTAATATTTCATTCAGCATGCAGAGTAAATCATCTACAAGAAAGGAATCCCCATCCTGCATAATTCTTACATGTAGTACATCATTTACATCCTATGGTTTTGAATGAAAATAATGATTTCACATGCCTTTGAACTTCTTATGATAACTCCTCATGCTTTGACTCCTTTACCTTTAATGCCGGGGCACAAGGTACGGCTACACAAAAGGCTTGAGTAATAAGGCCATTGCCTCTAAGAGGACAAATTGTAGTCCTTTGTAGCGAATGTGATCCATTGTAATGAAATGAAGGCGAGTGAAACCGACACTGGTCACAAAGCCTTGAATCCAGAGCAGTAATGAAGACATCCTTTCACATACAACAATGTGGCATCTCATTGCCTTTGAAGGTGGCCTGGGGAAGTAGATGTCATTTCAGAATAATTTCCTATCCAATATGTCCCTGGTATAGATAGAAAAAAAGCCATGTAAGCAGTTTACAAAATGTTCTCTCTCTACCTCCCCCTCTTAATGAGTGAACACTGGGTTCAATGGTGCGTCGCCAGACTGCAGAATGCTTTATTATTTTGGCTGAGGCTCAAAAGACTATGACAATGGATACAGGGTGGTGAGAGGGTTAGGGTTAGACTATGAAGATGGATACAGGGGGGTGAGAGGGTTAGGGTTGGACTATGAAGATGGATACAGGGGGGGGTGAGAGGGTTAGGTTAAGACTATAGAATGGATACAGGGGGGTGAGAGGGTTAGGGGTTAGACTATGAGAATGGAATACAGGGGGGTGAGAGGGTTAGGGTTGGACTATGAAGATGGATACAGGGGGGGTGAGAGGGTTAGGGTTAGACTATGAAGATGGATACAGGGGGGTGAGAGGGTTAGGGTTAGACTATAAAGATGGATACAGGGGGTGAGAGGGTTTTAGAGGTTTAGACTATGAAGAATGGATACAGGGGGGTGAGAGGGTTAGGGTTAGACTATGAAGATGGATACAGGGGGGTGAGAGGGTTAGGGTTAGACTATGAAGATGGATACAGGGTGGTGAGAGGGTTAGGGTTAGACTATGAAGATGGATACAGGGGGGGTGAGAGGGTTAGGGTTGACTAAATGAAGATGGATACGGGGGGGTGGAGAGGGTTAGGGTTGGACTATGAAGATGGATACAGGGGGGGTGAGAGGGTTAGGGTTAGACTATGAAGATGGGATACAGGGGGGTGAGAGGGTTAGGGTTAGACTATGAAGATGGATACAGGGGGGGGTGAGAGGGTTAGGGTTGGACTATGAAGATGGATACAGGGGGGGTGAGAGGGTTAGGGTTAGACTATGAAGATGGAAACAGAGGGCATCCTCTTCACATTGAAATAACTAACAGTGGCTGTTTATCAATGAAGGTTGATAACTTCCAGTTAAGAGGATATTTATTTATGTGACTAGGCTTTACATAGTTTGATTCACGGACCGTAAGAGCACTTTGCAAGATGAAGTACAGTAATAACGACGCACAGCACTGTGGGTTTCAAAGCACATTTTGGATGGGAACTTTGATTGATTTACAGGTAGTGAGAGACAATACTTAATACCAATGACTAGATCAGACCTTTGTCATATATTTCTAAATACTTGAGCTTTACTTGATTTAGTTTGCCTAATACAATGGGACCGAAAGACTAGTCTCAAAGATGCAATTGTGATAGAATTAAAATTGCCTTAATAACAACAAAATAATAATACAGAATCACAATGTGTACCAGTAAGTAATATGATGTTCATTAATCTAAGCGTTGATTATACACTCTCTGTATGCTCTATTGAAGCCTGATCTGAGTTTGATTGGTTATACCTAGGAATTGCTATAGGTGCGTATGGGGCTTCCCAGCTCACTCATTACAAGTGATTTCTCCTGTGTGATTTCTTTATATATTTCCCCCTTTCAGGTATGAATGCGATTTCAAAGGTTTTTGTTAATGTCAAATTGTTACAGATGTTACTGTGTGTTATTTAGTCAGCAGCAGTCGAAACAGTATATGTGTTATTGTATGGTTAGTCCACTTCGAAATTAGCCGTTTCGCTAGCTAGATTGCTAGAAGGCGGCTCACTTGCACGAGGTGACTTGGTGATCAGAGCGTGCCCGAGAGAGACCTCGCGCACAGCTCCTGTTATGTGTGGGTGAATGGGCACGATGGCAACCTTTCGGGAAATGTGAATATTGTTCTAATCTAAAGCACTAAATACCAATTAATATAAGGTTATACATCTTTTTTGTTATTAGGATGAGTTTACATACAGATAGGAATTAATACATACAGTAGGTAATACATATAGGAACAGTATATACAAAGATAATTAATGGTGATAATAAATAGTGGGAAACGTGATGCCTTTAAAAAGGTTAGAAGGTTTGTCATTGCATTTCATAGTGTTAATTCAAAGAGGGATAATAAAGGATTCTTTGAGCCATTGTAATGTATTGTAGTGACCTGGCTAAATGAACACATTTCCAGACAGAGGATTGCTTTTACGAATTCCTGGTTTATTAACCAAACTCAACACAGGCTACTGTTTGGCCGTAGCCCACACCAAATAAACCAAGGAAAACAGTATCAAACAACGGTGACCCATCTCTTGTTAAAACTTCTTTGGGGTAGGGGGCAGTATTTTCACGTCCGGATGAAAAGCGTGCCCAGAGTAAACTGCCTGCTACTCAGGCCCAGATGCTAGGATATGTATTTGGATAGATTTGGATAGAAAACATTCTGCAGTTTCTAGAACTGTTTGAATGATGTCTGTGAGTATAACAGAACTCATATGGCAGGCAAAAACATGAGAAAAAATCCAACCAGGAAGTGGGAAATCTGAGGTTTTTAGTTTTTCAACTCTTTGCTTATCCAAGATACAGTGGACATGGGGTCATGTTTCACTTCCTAAGGCTTCCACTAGATGTCAACAGTCTTTAGAACCTTGTATGATGCTTCTACTGTGAAGTGGGGGCGAATGAGAGGGGATTGAGTAAGGTCTGCCACGAGCTGACCTTACTGACCATGCGCATTCATGTGAGAGTTAGCTTGAGTTCCATCGCATTTCTGAAGACAAAGGAATTCTCTGGTTGGAATATTATTGAAGATTTATGTTAAAAACACCCTAAAGATTGATTCTATACTTCGTTTGACATGTTTCTACGGACTGTATTATGACTTTTCGTCTGAACTTTTGCCTGTACCTTCCCGCGCATCGTGAGTTTAGATTGTGTACTGGAAGCGCGAACAACAAGGAGGAATTTGGACATAAATGATGGACATTATCGAACAAAACAAACATTTATTGTGGAACTGGGATTCCTGGGAGTGCATTCTGATGAAGATCATCAAAGGTAAGTGAATATTTATAATGCTATTTCTGACTTCTGTTGACTCCAACATGGCGGATATCTCTTTGGGTTGATTTGTCGTCTGAGCGCCGTACTCAGATTATTGCATGGTTTGCTTTTTCCGTAAAGTTTTTTTGAAATCTGACACAGTGGTTGCATTAAGGAGAAGTGGATCTAAAATTCCACGTATAACACTTGTATTTTCATCAACATTTATGATGACTGTTTCTGTAAATTGATGTGGCTCTCTGCAAAATCACCGGATGTTTTGGAACTACTGAACATAACGCGCCAATGTAAACTAAGATTTTTGGATATAAATATGAACTTTACCGAACAAAACATACATGTATTGTGTAACATGAAGTCCTATGAGTGTCATCTGATGAAGATCATCAAAGGTTAATGATTCATTTCATCTATATTTCTGCTTTTTGTGACTCCTCTCTTTGGCTGGAAAAATGGCTGTGTTTTTCTGTGACTTGGCTCTGACCTAACATAATCGATTGGTTTGCTTTCGTCGTAAAGCCTTTTTGAAATCGGACACTGTGGCTGGATTTACAACAAGTGTATCTTTAAAATGGTGTAAAATACATGTATGTTTGAGGAATTTTAATTATGGGATTTCTGCTGATTTTAATTTGGGGCCCTGCAGTTTCACTGGCTGTTGACGAGGTGAGACGCTACCGTCCCACATACCCTAGAGAGGTTAACACCAGACGTAAAGAGGGAGAACAATGGCTAACTATGGTCTTAAACTTGCGGTGCTCCACCCCCCTTCCAATCCCCCCACCGCTCCACCAACCACAAGGATGCCTGCCACAGGAACATTCTAGGCATTCCCGTGGTTGGCAGATAGCAGTTTGACTGGCATGTCGGACCCCGCAAACGCTGGGTACTGGTAAGTACAACACAACAAAGGAACAGCATAACTCATAACACACAGCTGTCTGTGTGGGTCGCTGCAGTATAAATGAGACAATACTGGTTTATTGAACAATTGTAACAGCTATGTGATTTGAGAGAATATATTTTGTGCATTTGTGAAACATTATATTTTATAGTTAGGTAAATGGTTGATGGTTTTATATGAAAAATACTCATTACAAGTGACATGAAGCTGAAGCTACATCTCTGTGTGATTTATTTATTTATATATTTCCCCCTTTCAGGGGTTTAACAATCCCCAAACAAAACCCCCAAATTATAATCAAACACATCCTCCTCTGTTGATCCTCAAGTCAGTCATTCCCCACCCCTCTGGCAGAGTGCTAATCTCCATGTCTAAGAATACCTTCAGTAGTCCTGGCATACCATATAACAGAAGTGATGTACGGCCCACCCCCTCCTGTGATGTCACAGAGGCAGCAGGGGAGAGAGGACAGCTCTCCAAAAAATGACCCTTCAATCTCTTGCAAGTGAAGTAATCACTTCTACAACTGGTAGGCAAATTTTTTTGGGGGGATGATGCACACAAACTTCAAAAGAAAATGTTGATGGAAATTCAAAGCACAAAAAAACTTTGCATCAAATGTGGCTTTATGTACCTACTGTATGTGTACAAAGTAAAACTCAATTCTCAAATTGTACATAATTGTTTAACTTCCTATAAATTGACTACCAGTTAATTTAAAATGTAATATAAATTGTCATTTTCTATGGACATGGGCAATGTGCTCCTGAGTGGCGCAGCGGTCTAAGGCACTGCATCTCAATCCTAGAGGCGTCACTACAGACCCTGGTTCGATACGGTGCTGTTTCCCAACCGGCCGTGATTGGGTGTCCCATAGGGTGGCGCACAATTGTCCCAGTGTGTACCGAGTTAGGCGAGGGTAAAATAAGAATTTGTTCTTAACTTATCTGCCTAGTTAAATAAAGATTTAAAAAATATATATGTTCATAGAGATGTAGAATAATCATCAAAGTCGCAATTTTAGATTTCAATCTTTTTATAGCAACTTCTGGCGCCAGTTGTCCAGTGCACAGCAGCCATTTCACACCAGAGTGCTTACCACACATCAGCTATTAAAATGGATTGAGTTGTAACTATTTACTTCTGATTCACAAACTATCTATAAACTAAAAGATTCACAGTCTTATAACCACTAATAATTAACATCTTCCTGGTAACCCAAGACATGTCATTCCTTTGTAAACTATCTAAATTAGTATAGTACTCCCTTTGATGAGATCTCAATATTCTCCTGAGTTTTATATATCTGCTGCTTCAGTCTAGTGACGTTGTGCCACTCTTGCTTAATTCATTCTCTGAACAACAACAAGGCACATGAATCTGCTTGACCAGCTCTTTCTCCCCATGTCCCTTTTCATGCATAGTTAAGTTATAACGATTCAGTTCCCCCCCACTTAAGCTTTGTGAAATTTTATGTTGCACCTCGTTAAAAAGTCTTATTGAGTTTATATTATTCATAATTATCTGCTAACACTATCTGCTAACACTACATTCATATTAGATAACTAATTATCATTTTTGATACACAGCAATTTCCTGGGTGCTGCAGCAGTGAATTCTCAATATCATTCTCTTGACAGAGTAGCCCTTTGCAGATATGAATCTATGAGTAGCCTAATTACATTTTACATTTGAGTCATTTAGCAGACGCTCTTATCCAGAGCAACTTACAGTTAGTGCATTTATCTTAAGATAGCTATAGTGCTGTGAAAAATGGGTCCCATTATGACTGACGAAAACCAAACACTGCATTCCACAGTAAGAACTTCCTACCAACGCTGAAGCACGGTGGTGGTAGTGTGATGGTTTGGGGATGCTTTGCTGCCTCAGGACCTGGACGACTTGCCTTAATAGAAGGAACCCTGAATTCTGCTCTATATCAGCAAATTCTACCGGAGAATGTCAAGCCATCTGTTTGTGAGGTGAAGCTGAAGTGCAGCTGGGTCATGCAGCAAGACAATGATCCAAAACACAAAATGGTTATGAAAATGGTTAAAAAACTACAGGGAGAGTACATCAACATTGCCTTTGAACAAAGGCGCATAAACCCCTGGGTGATCAAGGTAAATCAATGTCAAATCCCAAACACAAGCTTTGGACAAAAGAGATTAGCTTGAACTTTGTCTACTTTGACTCACACACAAAGCAGTTATTACACATCAATAACTATTTGCTGGTGGGGCAATGTTCTCATGAAAAATAGCTTAAATTCTCCCAGTTGAATCTTGACTTTGATATGACAATCCCCAGCACACCATGTCACCACACGGCGACACAAAGAACAAATCAAACAGCACACTAAGCCTTCATCACAAAGGAGAACACTGAAATGCATTTTCTTTTTTTCCCCTTATCTTGCTCACTCTTAGAGAATGGGATGTTTTAGAGTTTTATGTTATTCTAAAATGAACTTCAAGAAAGCAATTTGTCTTTGGCAAGAGTTGCTGTGCGTCACCAAAGTCCAAGGGAGATTCAAAATACACCGTCTCAAAAGGCAAGGCTGGGGAGGGGGGAGCGTTCATCAATCTGTGTAGTTTGTGTAAATCCCAAAGATGAATACTTCTGGGACTTGTATTGGGGCTTCATAGCTAAATTAAATGTCCTTGCTTCACATGTTATGGTGCAGAACAACCCAGGGACTCTCATAAAAATACAGCTGCTTCTCTCTCTCTCTGTCTTATTGGCTCCGGTCCCTGCTTGCTGAGGAGTTTCAAGCTCTTGCCACACATTTTCAAAGTGTGAAATTAGTGGCGGCCTGAAAAGTGAACTGACAAGAAGTGTCCGACGGCCATGTCTGTTAGACCACACTGTGAGTTATTGACAGTGATTCTCTTTTCCCCGGAGAGGAGAGATCAATCGAGGCAAACGTCTGGGTCATAACTCTTGTCTGAGACCTGTCGAATCAATCTGACCTTATTGTGTCTCCACATGGGTGACTTCAGAGCTTGTTTTTATGGGGGCAAGGCCGGCTCTAGCCTTTTGGGGGCCCTAAGCGAGATTTGGTTGGGGGCCCACCGCCACCAAGTGGGCCTCCCTGTGCATTTTAAAGTACATTTCCTGCAGTTCTACACATTTAGCCATGGAGTGGAGAGAAAATGGTTCAATGTTATTACACATTTCATGCAATTTTACTCATTTTGCCTAGGAGCAGAGAGACATTTTTGCAATTTTAAAGCAATTTCCTGCAATTCTACCCATTTTGCCATTGGGTGGAGATACATTTGCACAGTTTTAAAGTGAATATCCTGCAATTCTACACACTTTGCCATGACATATGCCATGTTAATGATATCTGAGTGAGAGTGACTAGCAAAATTTATGGAGGCCTCTGGAGGTCAGGGCCCCTGGGTACGTCCTCTATGTGCCTGTTTGGTTTTCGGGCCATGTTCAGATAACTGGCTAATTTACCAATCTAAAAATTGTTAGCTGACATGGTGACTGACAAAACTACAGGAAAACCGCTGATGCACAACCAAATTTCAAACTTGTACCTTGTGTATTCTACTATTCTAACTCTCAATTGTTAGTTGAGACCCCGACTGAGTTCATTAAAAAAGTATGTTTTTATTTTTATGCGTCTCGGGCCCCTTAAGCAACTGCTTTTGTCACTTATGCCTGGAGCCGGCCCTGATGGGGGGATAAACCAGGCTGAAGTATCAGATTTTCCACCAATGCTTCTTCAATGCTTCTCATCACTACGCTCTATACTCCTCTGTTAACTGGTCATCTCTGTATACCAGTCACAAGACCCACTGGTTGATGCTTATTTATAAAACTCTCTTAGGCCTCACTCCCCCCTATCTGAGATACCTACTGTAGCCCTCATCCTCCACATACAACACCTGTTCTGCCAGTCACATTGTCACGTGTGCTCCCTCTCCGGCCTCTAGATCACCAGGCTGCTCGTTATGGCGCACACCTGTCACCATCGTAACGCGCACCTGAAATTTGTGGAGTGGTTGAAAAACTAGTTTTAATGACTCCAACATAAGTGTATGTAAACTTCCGACTTCAACTGTAAGTTCCAAATAAAGTTACAGGGTTGACCGTAACAGGGTTGACCTTGTAACAAGGGGAATGGAAGCTTGTTGTGTGCAACAGGGTGTGGCAATTGGGTAACAGGGTTGACGTGTGCAACCCTCTCAGTTTCCACCACAAAACACAAGCAAATGGCAAAAACAATAGAACTAGCTCACCTGCTTTTACACTATGATTTGACTGTGTTCAATGTTTTTTGTTGTTGTTGAAATATAAAAAAATGTGTAGTTTCACCACATTAAAAAAGGAGTTCAGTTCACTTAAAGTTCACTTATTTGACCTTAAAATTAGTTACATACGTAAATGAATCACTAATCACATGAAATAAATCATAATCTTCAGAAATGACTATGTCAGAGCAACATAATAACTAGAGCTTTACAATGATGTTGAAACTTGGAGACATTTTGGGGTGAAGTGGGTTAAAATGTTCCTAAAAGTCACAGCGGGTGCATGGAGGGACATGTCAAAATGCTGAATTTTGGCACTTTAGCAAGTCTATTCATATAGAAATCATTTTTTATTGAATTCTCCATGTGGTCAATATTAAAGGGCACTTCATTTAATATAACATGCTTTTATTGATTTGGTGCACAATTTCTACTATCAAAGGAATATAAAAGGCACTCATTTTGTGGAAAACTTTGAAATAGTACATGTTTGACTTGGAATGCCTTTTATTTGCTTTTAGTTTAATTTACCTCGAAGGAAATAAATAAAATATTTGAGCTTCAAAATAATTTGTCAACATTAATATTTCACCAGTTAAGAAAACATTTGTGGTGAAGGGGACTTAGAATAAACTCCTCCCGCATGAGTCCAGTTATCCCGCAGAGCAAAAGAAACCAAGTAATATTTTATTTCTTACTGCTGCTGAGGCTAGCTGGGATCTTTCTGCTCTATTTGTCAATGTCAGTGGTCTCCTGTCAGTTAAGAATGGAACAAATACATGAAATGGAGGGTCGGATGGAGAGCTCTCTGTTTGAAAGCATTTATTACTGTATGCAATACACTTACAGTGAAAGTCAATGGAATGGCCTATTGCAAAGAGTGCAAAAAGCAAACAGATGAAGCACAATTCTGGGATAAATCTACAGTTATGTAAGAGCTTTTGCTACAGTGCCTTCGGAAAGTATTCAGACCTCTTGACTTTTTCAACATTTTGTTACATTACAGCCTTATTCTAAAATGTATTCAATCGTTTTTTCCCCCTCGTCAACCTACAAACAATACCCCATAATAACAAAGCAAAAACAGGTTTTTAGAAATGTTTGCTAATTTATAAAAATAATAATAATGAAATACTACATTTACATAAGTATTCAGACCCTTTACTCAGTACTTTGTTGAAGCACCTTTGGCAGTGATCACAGCCTCAAGTCTTCTTGGGTATGACGTATGACGCTACAAGCTTGGCACACCTGTATTTGGGGAATTTCTCCCATTCTTCTCTGCAGATCCTCTCAAGCTCTGTCAGGTTGAATGGGGACCGTTGCTGCACAGCTATTTTTAGGTCTCTCCAGAGATGTTCGTTCAAGTTTAAATCCGGGCTCTGGTTGGGCCACTCAAGGATATTCAGAGACTTGTCCCAAAGCCATTCCTTCATTGTCTTGCTATGTGCTTAGAGTTGTTGTCCTGTTGGAACGTGAACCTTCGCCCTGAACGATCTAGAGCAGGTTTTCATCAAGAATCTCTCTGTACTTTGCTCCGTTCATCTTTGCCTCGATCCTGACTAGTCTCCCAGTTGCTGCCACTGAAAAACATCCCCACAGCATGATTCTGTCACCACCATGCTTCACCGTAGGGATGGTGCCAGGTTTCCTCCAGACGTGATGCTTGGCATTCAGGCCAAAGAGTTCAATCTTTGTTTCATCAGACCAGAGAATCTTGTTTCTCATGGTCTGAGAGTCTTTAGGTGCCTTTTGGCAAACTCCAACGGGCTGTCATGTGCCTTTTACTAGGAGTGGCTTCCGTCTGGCCACTCTACCATAAAGGCCTGATTGGTGGAGTGCTGCAGAGTTTTGTTGTCCTTCTGGAAGGTTCTCCCATCTCCACAAAGTAACTCTAGGAGCTCTGTCAGAATGACCATCAGGTTTTGGTCACATCCCTGACCAAGGCCCTTCTCCCCCGATTGCTCAGTTTGGCGGGCGTCCAGCTCTAGGAAGAGTCTTGGTGGTTGAAACGTCTTCCATTAAGAATGGAAGGCCACTGTTCTTGGGGACCTTCAATGCTGCATAAATTTTTGATACCCTTCCTCAGATCTGTGCCTCGACACAATCCTGTCTCGGAGCTCTACGGACAACTCCTTTGACCTCATGGCTTGGTTTTTGCTCTGACATGCACTGTAACTATGGGACCTTATAATAGACAGGTGTGTGCATTTCCAAATCATTGTCCAATCATTTGAATTTACCACAGGTGGACTCCAATCAAGTTGTAGAAACATCTCAAGGATGATCAATGGAAACAGGATGCACCTGAGCTCAATTTCAAGTCTCATAGCAAGCGTCTGACTACTTATGTAAATAATGTATTTCTGTCTTCAGAATTTGTAAACATTTCTAAAAACCTGTTTTCGCTTTGTCATTATGGGGTATTGTGTGTAGATTGTTGAGGATTTTTTCATTTTTATCCAATTTAGAATATGGCTGTAATGTAAGAATATGTGGAAAGCGTCAAGGTGCCTGAAAACCTTCCGAAGGCACTGTATATGCTATTTGTATTTGTATTTATTATGGATCCCCATTGGCCAAGGCAGCAGCTACTCTTACTGGTGTCCAGCAACATTAAGGCAGTTATACAATTTAAAAAACAATACAATACATTCACAGACTGTGTGCCCTCAGGCCCCTACTCCACCACTACCACATATATACAGTACAAAATCCATGTGTATGTGTGTGTATAGTGCATATGTTATCGTGTGTGTGTGTGTGTGTACGTGTCTGTGCCTATGTTTGTGTTGCTTCACAGTCCCCACTGTTTCATAAGGGCTTTTTTATCTGTTTTTTCATTCTAATTTTACTGTTTGCATCAGTTACTTGATGTGGAATAGAGTTCCATGTAATCATGGGTCTATGTAGTACTGTGCGCCTTCCATTGTCTGTTCTGGACTTGGGGACTGTAAAGAGACCTCTTGTGGCATGTCTTGTGGGGTATGCGTGGGTGTCCGAGCTGTGCACCAGTAGTTCAAACAGACAGCTCGATGCATTCAACATGTCAATACCTCTCATAAATACAAGCAGTGATGAAGTCAATCTCTCCTCCACTTTGAGCCAGGAGAGGTTATCGTGCATATTATTAATATTAGCTCGTGTATATCCAAGGGCCAGCCGTGCTGCCTTGTTCTGAACCAATTGCAATTTTCCTAAGTCCTTTTTTGTGGCACCTGACCACACGACTGAACAGTAGTCCAGATGCGACAAAACTAGAGCCTATAGGACCTGCCTTGCTGACTGCTGTTAAGAAGGTAGAAACTAGGGCCTGTAGGACCTGCCTTGCTGACAGTGCTGTTAAGAAGGTAGAAACTAGGGCCTGTAGGACCTGCCTTGCTGACAGTGCTGTTAAGAAGGTAGAAACTAGGGCCTGTAGGACCTGCCTTGCTGACAGTGCTGTTAAGAAGGTGGAGCAGCGCCTTATCATGGACATACTTCTCCCCATCTTAGCTACTGTTGCATCAATATATTTTAACCATGACAGTTTACAATCCAGGGTAACTCCAAGCAGTTTAGTCACATCAACTTGCTCAATTTCCACATTATTTATTACAAGATTTAGATGAGGTTTAGGTTTTAGTGAATGATTTGTCCCAAATACAATGCTTTTGTATTAGTAGTTTTAGAAATATTTAGGTCTAACTTATTCCTTGCCTTTCACTCTGAATCTAACTGAAACTCTTTGTTAAGTGTTGCAGTAATTTCTGTTGCTGTAGTAGCTGACTTGTATAGTGTTAAGCAATTTCATAAATGTGTCAAGTGCATTGTCTGTTTGCTCCTTATTACACACCACGGACCAACAGATATTCTATACATCAATAACATAGGCATCACTACAAAACTTCTTGTATGACCTCTTATACACTATATTAGGCCCAGCCTTAGAAACGTTGGTTTTCCTAGATATGGCTACAATATTGTGATCACTACATCCGATGGATCTGGATACAGCTTTCAAGCAAATTTCTGCAGCATTAGTAAAGATGTGATCAATACATGTTGATGATTTCATTCCTGTGCTGTTTGTAACTACTCGGGTAGGTTGACTGATAACCTGAATCAGGTTGCAGGCAATAGTTACATTTTGAAGCTTTTTCTTGAGTGGGAAGCTTGATGAAAGCCAGTCAATTTTTAAATCACCCAGAAAATATCTGTTTGTTGATATCACATACATTATCAAGCATTTCACACATGTTATCCAGATACTGACTGTTAGCACTTGGTGGTCTATAGCAGCTTCCCACCAGAATGGGCTTTAGGTGAGGCAGATGAATCTGTAGTCATATTACTTCAACAGTATTTAACATGAGATCCTCTCTAATCTTTACAGGAAATGTGGTTCTTAATATTAACAGCAACACCTCCACCATTAGCATTTCTATATTCTCTGTAAATGTTCTAACCTTGTATGGCTACCAGTGTATCATCAAAGGTTTTATCTAATTGAGTTTCAGAGATAGTCAGAATATGAATGTCATCTGTTACTACCAAATTATTGATTTCAACAGCATTGTTTCTTAAGCTAAATATGTTAACGTGGGCTAATTTGAGCACTTTTCTTCTGGGGTACTTACTTGCTTTCATTACTTTACTGGGAAGCTTAGCAGCAGTAGATGTGCTCATGTTCTTTATGTTAGTGCAGAGTGAGCTGCTCACAGTGGACTTCCTCCTAGGGCACACCGGCTTAGTGCTAACAGCATAAATCTGGTTCATAGACACGTGATTGCTGCATACATTAGCTGTAGGATCAGTAGAGGCATTCAGGGCAGTTAAAGGGACATAAATTAGGTTGTTTGTATTGTGTCTACCGACGCCCCTGGTGTAATGTACATTTGCTGAAGCATTATGACAACTCTGAGTCACAATGGTAGGGATTAGCTGAGCTGGGCTTGAGTCATTGATAAGTCATTGTCTCAACGCAGCCTTATAGTGCTGTGAAAGGATCCAGGATCGCTAATGATTTGGGTGGATCCCATGTCCTCCTTATAAAACCTGTTTTGTTTCCAAAAGGTATCAACATTTTCAACAAATTAACACCCATTGAGCTGCAATAATCATGTAGCCAGTTGTGAAGAGAAAGAATCCTGCTAAAGCGTTCAATGCCGCGATTCAGAGGTGGCAGAGGGCCAGATATGATGGGTCTTTTGTTAATGTCTAGCAGAGAGTCAATGAACTCTTTAAAATCCAACTTTTCATAACTGCCCTTCATAATGTCATTTAAACCCACATGGACTACGATAGAATCGATTTCCATGTCCTGGCGTAGTACATTCGGGAGCAGCTTAGTAATGTAATTTACTCAAGCTCCGGGATAAGACATTGTTTTTGCACCAGGAACGGTCACATTTCTTACCATGGAGATACCCAGAATCACGGCTGGCGAGAAGGACGAGGAAATACGTCCACTCCCACGCTTCTCAGGATTCAGAGAACCCTTTATGGATGGGCGAGAGGCATGGCTATGCCATAGCAAAGCCATGCATGGTCTTACTACAACTCTTTTCATTTTTTATCCTGTGTTAGGAAATTACGAGAGAGAATTTAATTATCTTCAGCAGAGATGAAAAAGATTTTGGTCGCAGGTGTCCTACGCTCCACTTAACGTGTGATCTAAAAAAAGTGGCCGCCCTGTGGAGAGTGAATAACTATATTGTTGTGCGTGTCTGTCGTATATTTGCAGAGAGTTAATCATACCTGCATCAGCACTAGTTATCAAAGCTAAATGTAAAGAGGAGCCATCTAGCTTTTTGGTCTCTAACAAGCCTGCTGTTTGAACCAAGACAACTCATTTCTTTTCAAACTTGGCAATTACAGAGACAAAGAAAAGTTCTGCAGAGTTTTCACATTAATCATAGCCAACAGAAAATAGGGGGGTTGGGAAATTAAAATGAGTTTTGGAGCTTGGGGGTGTATTTCCAGTTTCCATTTCCACCACAATAGAATTAATTGACAAAAAAAGAATTTCCTTAGTGTTCTCATTTTTGTTTAGTATCATCCTGGCAGAAAGTCACAAACAATATCTAATGATTGGAGACGTTCTTTCACCGAGTCAGGGCAGCTATATCTGGAAATGAGGTGCACTTTATTAATATTGTATTTTTTTTGCAAGGCAATTTAAAAAGCTTCATTACAATGTTTCAAGAAATAATCCCACAAATAGTTCCACAAACAGGGTTACAGCACTTATCCATCCTCAGACATTTGTACAGGACTCTCCGGCTCTGACATAATCATCATTGAGTTCTGCACCAATCCCCCCAAAAATTATAGTCTGTAATGTCCATTCGAAACATTTTATGGACACAAACCACACAATACTTGAAGAATCAATAATGCATTAAAAAGCATTTTTTATTATGTAGTAATGTTGAGGTGTAAATTATTAGGCCCAAATCAGGATGGGGAGACCACAATACGTTTGGTTTTCTGTGGCTATCCAAAGAGCATGTCAATTTATACCTGGAATTGAACTAAGTCAGTGGACAGGCTGCTAGTGAGAAAATGCAATTAGGAACCGGTCTGGTCCCTGGTTCTCCCTGTCTAGGACAGAGCATCACTTTGGCCTTCACAACTAACTCCATTGGGGTAGGTCTTCCTGCATTTTCAAAGTGCCATCAGAAAGTATTCAGACCTCTTGACTGTTTCCACATTTTGTTGTGTTACAGCCTGAGTTTAAAATGGATTAAATTGAGATTGTTTTGTCACTGGCCTACACACAATACCCCATATTGCCAAAGTGGAATGATGTTTTTTCAAAATGTTTACTAATTAATAAAAAATGAAAAGCTGAAATGTCTTGAGTCAATAAGTATTCAATCCCTTTGTTATGGTAAGCCTAAATAAGTGCAGGAATAAACATTTGCTCAGTAACAAGTCACATAATGCACTGCATGGACTGTGTGCAATAATTGGACTGTGTGCACTGCATGGACTGTGTGCAATAATTTTGTTTAAGATGATTTTTGAATGACTGCCCCATCTCTGTACCCCACACATATCATTATTTCTAAGGTCCCTCAGTCAAGAAGTGAATTTCAAACACAAATTAAAGCACAAAGACCAGGGAGGTTTTCCAATGCATCGCAAAGAAGGGCACCTGTTGGTAGATGGGTAAAAATAAAAAAGCTTTGAGTATGGTGAGTGTTAAAACGGACAGCTTCAGTCAGCTGATTCTAGCCATCCTTTATGGTTAGTTCTAGTTGGGCAGCTTCATCCAAATACTTACAGTATCACCACATCTCGTTCAGCTTATCAGCAGCCTTGATTCCCGGGACTTCAGTTTCAGTTTGTCTATGACCCCAGCATGCTGTGTGGTCATAAACGTGCTTTCCCCATCGTGATGAGCACTTCCACAGTTTTCCCTCCTGCTGAACTTTTCCTCCTGTGGATTGAATTTCCTAACCACATAGTTAATGTCAGTTCTCACTGGACATGATTCTCAGTTATCTGAACCATGAGTGGTCAGATGTGTGTGTGATGTGTGAATGTGGACATCTTCTTCCAGTAAACTCCCCTTAACCTGGACATCCGCCTTGTCCTTGTTCTGACCGGACATTCTGTAGTGGTTGCTACCGGCCTTAAGCCAGCACCTAAGGTTTTCTTATTATATTCATGGTCCTTCGATTCTCTACCACCCTAACCCTATTTTTCAGTGAGGTTATTCATTACGCTTTGGATGGTGTATCGATACACCAAGTCACCACAAAGATACTGGTGTCCTTTGTAACTGTGTTGCCTGAGAGGAAGGAAATCGCTCAGGGATTTCAACATGAGGCCAATGGTGACTTAAAACAACTACAGAGTTTATTGGCTGTGATAGGAGAAAACGTAGGATGGAAGTTGGAACATCCTAATTGACAACGTGAACAGAAGGAAGCCTGTACAGAATAAAGTTATTCCAAAACATGCATCCTGTTTGCAACAAGACACTAAAGTAATACTGCAAAGCAATTGGGCAAAGCAATTCAATTTTTGCCCCGAATACAAAGTGTTGTGTTTGGGGAAAATCCAATCCAATACATTACGGAGTACTACTCTCCATATTTTCAAGCATTGTGGTGGCTGCATCATGCTATGAGTATGATATTAATCATTAAGGACAGGGGAGTTTGTCAGAGTAAAACAATCAAATCAAAATCAAATCAAATCAAAATGTATTTGTCACATATACATGGTTAGCAGATGTTAATGCGAGTGTAGCGAAATGCTTGTGCTTTTAGTTACGACAATGCAGTAATATCCAACGAGTAATCTAACCTAAAAATGTCACAACAACTACCTTATACACACAAGTGTAAAGGAATGAATAAGAATATGTACAGAAAAATAATATATGAATGAGTGATGGTATAGAACGGCATAGGCATAGGCAGATGCAGTGGATGGTATAGAGTACAGTATATACATATGAGGTGAGTAATGTAGGGTATGTAAACATTATATAAAGTGGCATTGTTTAAAGTGGCTAGTGATAAATTTTTACATACATTTTTCCAGTGGCTGGAGTTGAGTCAGTATGTTTGCAGCAGCCACTCAATGTTAGTGATGGCTGGTTAACAGTCTGATGGCCTTGAGATAGAAGCTGTTTTTCAGTCTCTCGGTCCCTGCTTTGATGCACCTGTACTGACCTCGCCTTCTGCCACTAGGCAGTGGCTCGGGTGGTTGTTGGCCTTGATGATTTTTATGGCCTTCATGTGACATCGGGTGGTGTAGGTGTCCTGGAGGGCAGGTAGTTTGCCCCCGGTGATGCGTTGTGCAGACCTCACTACCCTCCGGAGAGCCTTACGGTTATGGGCAGAGCAGTTGCCGTACCAGGCGGTGATACAGCCCGACAGGATGCTCTCGATTGTGCATCTGTAAAAGTTTGTGAGTGTTTTGGTGACAAGCCAAATTTCTTCAGCCTCCTGAGGTTGAAGAGACGCTGCTGCGCCTTCTTCACCACGCTGTCTGTGTGGTTGGACCATTTCAGTTTGTCCGTGATGTGTACGCCGAGGAACTTAAAACTTTCTACCCTCTCCACTACTGTCCCGTCGATGTGGATAGGGGGGTGCTCCCTCTGCTGTTTCCTGACGTCCACGATCATCTCCTTTGTTTTGTTGACGTTGAGTGTGAGGTTATTTTCCTGACACCACACTCCGAGGGCCCTCACCTCCTCCCTGTAGGCCGTCTCGTCGTTGTTGGTAATCAAGCCTACCACTGTAGTGTCGTCTGCAAACTTAATGATTGAGATGGAGGCGTGCATGGCCACTGAGTCGTGGGTGAACAGGGAGTACAGGAGAGGGCTGAGAACGCACCCTTGTGGGGCCCCAGTGTTGAGGATCAGCAGGGTGGAGATGTTGTTACCTACCCTCACCACCTGGGGGCGGCCCGTCAGGAAGTCCAGGACCCAGTTGCACAGGGCGGGGTCGAGACCCAGGGTCTCGAGCTTGATGATGAGTTTGGAGGGTACTATGGTGTTAAATGCTGAGCTGTAGCCGATGAACAGCATTGTCACATAGGTATTCATCTTGTCCAGATGGGTTAGGGCAGTGTGATTGCGATTGCGTCGCCTGTGGACTTATTGGGGCGGTAAGCAAATTGGAGTGGGTCTAGTGTGTCAGGTAGGGTGGAGGTGATATGGTCTTTGACTAGTCTCTCAAAGTACTTCATGATGACGGAAGTGAGTGCTACAGGGCGGTAGTCATTTAGTTCAGTTACCTTAGCTTTCTTGGGAACAGGAACAATGGTGGCCCTCTTGAAGCGGGCTCTGTCAGTCGCACTGTGTTGTCCTCAAAGCGAGCAAAGAAGTTGTTTAGTCTGTCTGGGAGCAAGACATCCTGGTCCACGATGGGGCTGGTTTTCCTTTTATAATCTGTGATTGACTGTAGACCCTGCCACATACCTCTCGTGTCTGAGCTGTTGAATTGTGACTCTACTTTGTCTCTATACTGACGCTTAGCTTGTTTGATTGCCTTGCGGAGGGAATAGCTACACTGTTTGTATTCGGTCATGTTTCCGGTCACCTTGCCCTGATTAAAAGCAATGGTTCGTGCTTTCAGTTTTGTGCGAATGCTGCCATCAATCCACGGTTTGGGAATGTTTTAATAGACGCTGTGGGTACGACATCGCCGATGCACTTGCTAATAAACCCGCTCACCGAATCAGCCTATTCTTCAATGTTGTAGTTCGCCGCAATGCGGAACATATCCCAGTCCACGTGATCGAAGCAATCTTGAAGCGTTGAATCCGATTGGTTGGACCAGCGTTGAATAGACCTGAGCGCGGGAGCTTCCTGTTTTAGTTTCTGTCTATAGGCTGGAAGCATCATGAATGGAGTCGTGGTCAGCTTTTCCGAAAGGAGGGCGGGGGAGGGCCTTATATGCGTCACGGAAGATAGATTAACAATGGTCTAGGGTTTTGCCAGCCCTGGTTGCGCAATCGATATGCTTATAGATTTTAGCGAGCCTTGTTTTCAGTTTAGCCTTGTTAAAATCCCCAGCTACAATAAATGCATCCTCAGGATATGTGGTTTCCAGTTTACATAGAGTCAAATGAAGTTCGGTCAGGGCCATCAATGTGTCTGTTTGGGGGGGATATATGCGGCTGTGATTATAATCGAAGAGAATTCTCTAGGTAGATAATGCGGTCGGCATTTGATTGTGAGGAATTCTAAGTCAGGTGAACAGAAGGACTTGAGTTCCTGTATGTTGTTATGATCACACCACGTCTCGTTAATCATAAGGCATACACCACCGCCCTTCTTCTTACCAGAAAGATGCTTGTTTCTGTCGGCGCGATGCGTGAAGAAACCGGCTGGCTGTACCGACTCCGATAGCGTGTCTCGAGTGAGCCATGTTTCCGTGAAACAATGAACGTTACAGTCTCTGATGTCTCTCTGGAAGGCTACCCTTGCACGGATTTCGTCTACCTTGTTGTCAAGAGACTGGACATTGGCGAGTAGTATGCTCGGGAGTGGTGTGCAATGTGCCCGTCTGTCATGCCCTGACCTTAGAGATCCTTTTTATGTCTTTATTTTTGTTTGGTCAGGGCGTGAGTTGGGGTGGGCATTCTATGTTTTGTGTTTCTATGATTTTCTATTTCTATGTTTTGGCCGGGTATGGTTCTCAATCAGGGACAGCTGTCTATCGTTGTCTCTGATTGAGAACCATACTTAGGTAGCTCTTTTTTCCACCTGGCTTTGTGGGAAGTTGACTTTGTTTAGGGCACATAGCCTTTGAGCTTCACGGTTTGTTTGTAGTGTTTATGGTTTTGTTCGGCGTCTTGTTTAATAAAGGAACATGTTAGCTCACCACGCTGCACCTTGGTCCTCTTTTGTCGACAGCCGTGACACCGTCTACGGAGCCTGACCAGAAGACCGCTCCGTCTGCCCCTTCTACGGCGTTGTTGTTTTGGGTCGCCGGCTGGGATCCGATCCATTGTCCTGGGTGGTGGGCAAAACAGAGGATCCGCTTCGGGAAAGTCGTATTCCTGGTCGTAATGTTGGTGAGTTGATGTTGCTCTTATATCCAATAGTTCCTCCCGACTGTATGTAATAAAACCTAAGATTACCTGGGGTAACAATGTAAGAAACAACACAGAAAAAAACAAAATACTGCATAGTTTCCTAGGAGCGCGAAGCGAGGCGGCCATCTCTGTCGGAGCCGGAAGTGTCAACGGAATGGAGCTAAGCACAGGCAAAATCCTAGAGGAAAACACAGTTCCATCTGCTTTCCACCAGAGACTGGGAGATGAATTCACCTTTCAGCAGGATAAGAACCTAAAACACAAGGCAAAATCTACACTGGAGTTGCTCACCACGAAGACAGTCTAATGATGTTCTGTTTTATGTAATTCTGTATTATGTTTTATGTTTTGTGTGGACCCCAGGAAGAGTAGATGCTGCTTTGGCAACAGCTAATGGGGATCCTAATAAAATACCGGGACCTGAATTAATGGTTGTCTAGCAATGATCAACAACCAATTTGACAGAGCTTGAAGAATTTAAAAAGGAATAATGGGCAAATGTTGCACCATCCAGGTGTGGAAAGCTCTTAGAGACTTACCCAGAAAGACTCACAGCTGTAATCGCTGCCAAAGGTGCTTCTACAAAGTATTGACTCAGGTGTGTGAATACTTATGTAAATTAGATATTTATGTATTTCATTTTCAATAATTGTGCAACATTTTCTAAAAACATGTTTTTACTTTGTCATTATGGGGTGTGTAGATTGGTAAGAAAAAAATGATTTAATACATTTGAATTCAGCCTGTAACACAACAACATGTGAAATAAGTCAAGGGGCATAAATACGTTCTAAAGGCACTGTAGCTGGTTTAGCGGTCTCGTTATCTCTTTGTGTATGTAACTAGTTGTTAACCAATGATAAATGCGTTCCCTTGAAATTGGTAATTCACAAATTGACATTCACATTCCAAACAAAGTTATTAAAAAGTAATTCAGGGAGCAACGAGTCATATTCAGTATTTTGGTAAGGGCTTATTGGTGATTCAATTCGTACAGTCAGAGTTGCTTCCTTAGACAGCGTTTGTTCTATGTTTTCCTCTGTCAGTGCACTTGAGAGCAGAGGAAGAATTTGAGCTTGCTGACAAATTTGACAATTTGTTGATAAGTTTCTTCATTCCAGAATATCTTTTGTTACAGTAAGTCAATACAGTTTGTTTTGTGAGCTTGCAGAGAACTTCTGTGTCAGTTCACTTCCTTGACTTTCTAAATAGACACTTTTGAGAAGATTCCATCGCTGTTTGTGAATTCCAAGTCTGTATTCCAGGAATACTTTTTCCACAGAAGGCATAGCTATGGTTCCTTAGATCCTCATGAGATGCTTTTTTTCTGACAGGTCCCCAAAGGAAGATGTTCCGCATGACAAATTAAGAGTTTCTTTCAAAAACGATATATATCCATTTTCAGAAATGTTGGAAAATTAGCATTTATTGTTAAAATAAATGATGAAAGAGATTGGTGTTTTTTCACAACTCAATATTAGGAAGGTGTTGCTAATGTTTGGTATGCTCAGTGTTCTGTTTCAAATGTATCACTTGATGGTTTCATTTCAGAGAGACAAATAATGTATATTTTTTACGTTTTACACAGTCAAATGTAACAAATAGCATTTTTTTTTATAAAGAACTATACAAACGATACATTTGAAACAATATTTATAGTCTATTCACACACCTGTGCGCCAGTCTAATTACAATAAGAAAATCTAAATCAGTCAGCTAGAGTTCGGCTGCGTCTCAATCCACTGCATCCACCTATGTCGGCCTTTCGCATCTGCGCTGGAAAGTGGCACAGCTACAGCGCTGTTTGTCAGACCAGGACACATCCCAAAAATCGGTCTTCTCATGAAAACGTTTGTAGTGTCCGAACGGTTTGGCCTACTAACTAATATAACCAAATAGAAAGATGTAAAGATGAGACTCTCACGAACACGATGATGTTCTCCTCTATGACCCACATGGGACTCGTCTGAAGTCGGTACCGCCGATGTGCCAACTTCTGTCTGTAGCGTCCAAACCATTTTGGCTACAAATTAATATGACCCCACTATGGACACAAGTGCCATGAGACTCATCTGAAGGTCACCAGGTACTGGTTAAAAAATGAATGGAAGTATGGAGGTAGTTTTGTGCTAACAAACAAAAAAGGGGGTAAATATGTGTCCAAAAAACTGAAATATTTCCTGAGCTTTCTTATATCTCCTAGATTTAGGACAGACTCTTCAAAACCTTATTCCTTATTAAAAAAAATTTTTGACTGTCTTTTTTGCAATTGATGATGATGTTATTTAATGAGTTTCCATGGGCTGTAGTAGTAAAGATCAAATTCAATATTTTATCATATCTTTTTTTAACCTCTTTTTTGGGGGATACCTACAGGGATCCTAAAAATGAAAATCCAATAGATAAATGATCCATGGTATGACATCTTAAAACAATTCCATATGTTTACATTTGACATTTAAGTAATTTAGCAGATTCTCTTATGCAGAGCAACTTACAGTAAGAGCATTAACCTTACGATAGCTAGGTGACACAACCACATATCTCAGTCAAATAAACAGGATATGAACATTCCATTCCAGCTAAACAATTGATATGTAGCGTTTAGCGAAAATAAACACATTTTTATACACATCTAAAATCAATGAATAAAAAATCTGAGAACAGTAATATTTTACACACACATGTATAAGTAATAATTTCTGATGAAAAAACACAAATGTGAAAAATTGGTGGATATAATATTTTGGAAATCAACTCTTCAAATATAGCATCCTAATAGCAAAGTCAATGTTTTGTATCTATGTGTTTGGTGATATGCCAAATATATTAAAGAGGAAAACTGGTAGGGGGGGAAGAATACTGAATTAATATTATTGTTATTAAGATGCATCTTTGGTAAATTGTTGTCTATTCAGTCACTGATCAGAGTCTCATCAGGAAAAGAGACCTTTAGCCAGTCTCATCAGGAAAAGAGACCTTTAGCCAGTCTCATCAGGAAAAGAGACCTTTAGCTATAGAAGCAGATCATCTTTAACTGATAGGACATTATTCACTTAAGTACAGCAAGGTCATTTTCATCCAGTCTCCAGACTTTCTATTCTCCAACCCCAAAATACCTAGAGTCCATAGGCTAAAGTCCATTGGAAACAGCAGGGGACGCCACTGTTCAGATAAAGTACTCCTTCTTGCTCTCGTCCATGGCATCCTGCAGAGCCGGGTCGCCCCGGAGCGCCGCATCCGCTGTTTCGGCAAACTCAGTGCCCTTGGCCTCGTTGGTGTGGTATGTGCCCTTGTGCCGGTACATATAGCGAATTACTACCACCGCCAGGCACACCAACACCAGGACCACAGCAGCAATGACAGCTGCAAATAGAGATGAGAATGTTATAGCAAGGACTTTTGCCTCACAATGACAATGGCAAAATACAATGGGGATGGTTTCCACAATAGCCCACGATTCTGCACAGGTAGGACTGTGACCTTGAAGTGTCATTGATCTTTGAAATAGCAAGGTGATTGGAATGTATGTGGATCAGAAGAAGACTGCTTCTTGATTAGTTGGTAAACACCTACCCAAAAGGGATATGCATCTCTAAAATACACATCAAGCTCCAACCTGCCAACAGAGTGCAGTGCAAAACAAACGTTTGTTATGTAGTGTTCAGAGATTACAGGCCTAACCAGGGTGTACAGGCCTAACCAGAGTGTACAGGCCTAAACAGCTGTTTCTCTGTTATTTTCAAATAAGAATTGTTCAATCAATGTTCAACGTGATGGTTTGCCAACAGTGAATGGTAGCAGTACTGTGATAGGAGAGACAGTTTGTCCTACAGTGAACCGTTAAGTTTGAAGGAACTGCCTGAGGAAGAGAACCACAACTTGTGAAGATGTTTTGTGACTTAATTGTCTATTTTGTGGAATGCCAGTCTCTTGGTAATAAAAAGGCAGTTTCAGGCTAGATTCTGATTTGAACACATTACTGGCAGAAGAAGAACAATGTCTTTTTAAATGCATATTTCGTGGTCTGTTACAGCTGTTGGCAGACAACGGCAATATTTTGTGCCATAAAAATAACAGTAGCATTACATTTTAAATTTGGCCCGTTGGTTGACTGACTTCAAAAAATGGTTTTATATAGCTCTGTTCCGAAACATTTAGCAGACTCTGCTTGCTATCTGAAAGAAAGAGAAAGAGATGTCTTTGTGTTACATGCATCACCATCATTAAATGTAGGGGGATGTCTGCCTCCAGCATCAAATCTATCAGCAACATCGATGTGGATGAGGTTTGCAGAGGGAGGCAAGGCATGGAAGGCCTTTGAATGTTCTGAGCATGAGAGGGACTCTGTTATAACTCACCACCTAGTATGGCATCCAAGTATCCATCGTCCACGTCATAATCTAAGAAGGCAAAAATAAAGGGATTTCAGATCATGTGCTAATATACTTTAGGTTACATACATAAGTTACATACAGTACAGTGTGTAGTTATTATTACCTTCAATTTATGCCATGTATCTTGAACCACATTCATATTTATTTTCCCCAGACTTCTTTAACATGTGACTCTTTCAGGAGGGTTTTAATAGACAGCTGTCTCCCTGGTGTGTGTACAGAGAGGTTTTTTGTATCTGTCACCAGGGGACAGACAAAACTCTCATTGGAGAAAGGGATTAAAGGTAATCATGAATTATAGCGCATGCAACATCTGCCCGCCTTGACTTGACTTTCTCTGAAGGACAGTGAAAGAGTCAGTCAGCCAGAGACGAAACTATGTCACCTATAAAAACACAACGTGAGATCCAAAATGGAGATCGATCCTCGCAAGCTTGAGAAAGCGCTATAGCTAAAGAAATATATTTTTTCTTCATTACTCACCCGAAGTGCGCAATTAAAAGGCAGCCTCATTAATGCCTAATCACCCAAAACATCTAGGTGTTCGCCCACTCATTAGATCCTCATCACGATGCAACGTTTACAATGTGGACATATTCTCAGCAAATAAAGGGGCATTACAGAACCTGTTCATTTGGGACGAAGGGAGAGAAACAACAGATCCCAGTGTGTACTGTAGTTACAGCCTAAGTGAAGCAGCTATGGTGGGAAAGGGACAACTCTAAACATCCCCATGAGTGTGGCTCTTTCAGTAACTAAATCACAATATTTTTCTTCAATTCAGTAAAAAACAAAGAGCTTTAGGACTATGGACTTTGACAAATGCTTGCCTGTTCCAGGTGACCTCGATATGCATGTATGAATACCAAAACCGTCATTAACTCTTGATTGGCCATTTTAGATGCAGACTCACAGACCCTCTCTGCTCCCTGGAATGCATAACATCATTCAGAATGCGAAAACTCAAAACACATAATGGAAAAATGAACCCACCATCAGTAGTAATGAAGGCTGCTACTACTGTACACTCAGACCTGTGTATGTACTGGAATAGCAGGCAAGACTTGGTTGTGGAATGCAGAGCAAGACTAAGAAGACAATATTACTTTCACTCAAGAAACGTATAATCATAATAGTCTCCTCACTGTCTTACTTTGTAGTAATAGTTGTCTGAAACAATATTTTTACATAATTACACAACAGGTACAACTGATATACTTCTTACAAAATGTAGGTAGGCAATGTTGCTCAATATTTTGTTACAAAACTGCACTCTTTCAACTTACCCAGAAAGACTGTAACAACTGTAATTGCTGCCAAAGGTGATTCTAACATGTATTGACTCAAGGGTGTGAATACTTACAGTACCAGTCAAAAGTTTGGACACACCTACTCATTCAGGGTTTTTTCTTTATTTCTCCTATTTTCTACATTGTAGAATAATAGTGAAGACATCAAAACTATGAAATAACACATATGGAATCATGTAGTAACCAAAAAAAGTGTTGAACAAATCAAAATATATTTGAGATTCTTCAAGGTAGCCACCCTTTGCCTTGATGACAGCTTTGCACACTCTTGGCATTCTCTCAACCAGATTCATGAGGTAGTCACCTGGAATGCATTTCAATAAACACGTGTGCCTTGTTAAAAGTTAATTTGTGGAATTTCTTTCTTTCTTAATTTTTTTTGAGACAATCAGTTGTGCTGTGCCAAGGTAAGGGTGCTATACAGAATTTTGCCCTATTTAGAACAAAGACCAAGTCCATGTTATGGCAAGAACAGCTCAAATAAGCAATGAGAAACGACAGTCCATCATTACTTTAAGACATGAAGGTCAGTCAATCCGGAAAATTTCAAGAACTTTGAAAGTTTCTTCAAGTGCATATGCAAAAACCATCAAGTGCTATGATGAAACTGGATCTCATGAGGACCCTCACAGGAAAGGAAGACCCAGAGTTAGCTCTGCTGTAGAGGATAAGTTCATTAGAGTTAACTGCACCTCAGATTGCAGCCCAAATAAATGCTTCACATTGTTCAAGTAAGAGACACATGTCAACATCAACTGTTCAGAGGAGACTGCGTGAATCAGGCCTTTATGGTCGAATTGCTGCAAAGAAACCACTACTAAAGGACACCAATTAGAAGAAGAGACTTGCCTGGGCCAAGAAACACGAGCAATGGACATTAGACCGGTGGAAATCTGCGCTTTGGTCTGATGAGTCCAAATATTATATTTTTGGTTCCAACCACCGTGTCTTTATCAAAGTTGCCCAACCCTGGTTTAAAGTAACTAGCCAGTGTTTCCAGATTTGAATGAAATATTACTTATAATTAATTACAATATGAGTGAAGGAGTTTTCCTTCCAAATGTGTATTTACTAATTATGTTAAAAAGCTGTTTTTCTGTGTTGGAATGGTGTAGGCGTACCCCAACAACAGAATGGTGTAGGCGTACCCCAACAACAGAATGGTGTGGATGTATACCGGTAATAAAAAATAAAATAATATTCATGCGAGTAGGCTGCTAATTGGCCAGGTCATCCTCCTTTACTGAGGAAATAGCAAGCATTTTTTAAATGGTCTGTTTGAGATACAAGTTTGAGGTGGGGTTTTTGAAGTGTTTTTTTTTCTCAAATTTGTGCTTTGGCCACACATACGACTATAGGATGAGGCAACAACATCTTCAGGGTATGAGTTAACAGAATATGAACTTTTAAAAGTAAAATTTTCACTGGACAGTTACTTCAAGTTGCTACTAAGATGCTTGGTGAAATTCAGAGGCAGGCAGGCAGGCAGCCTATCCTATTGTAAAAGCAAAAATATCTCCATCTATAATTCAGGGTAGGGGAACGGGTTAACGGGTTAACTCTCCGTAGCCAATGTGAGTAAGACCTTTAAACAGGATAACATTCGAAGGCCCGTGGGGCCAGACGGAATATCAGGACGAATGCTCAGAGCATGCGCTGACCAGCTGGCAAGTGTCATTTTCAAACTCTCCCTGACCCGGTCTGTAATACCTACGTGTTTCAAGCAGACCACCATAGCCCGTACCTAAAAATGCCAAGGTAACCTGTCTAAGTGATTATCGCCCCGTAGCACTCACATCTACAGCCATGAAATGCTTTGAAAGGCTGGTCATGGCTCACATCAACACCATCATCCCAGACACCCTGGACCTACTACAATTCGCATACCGCCTCCTCAGATGACGCAATCTCTATTGTATTCCACACTGCCCTCACCCACCTGGAAAACTCACTTTAGTTATGATCAACTGAATGATTAAGATATTGAATAACGGGGTCGGGGGCTTCACGTGGCTCATCACGCTCTAGCGACTCCTTGTGGCGGGCCGAGCTCCTGCAGGCTGACTTCGGTAGTCAATTTCCTCCGACATGTTGGTGTAGCTGGCTTCAGGGTTAAGCGGGCGAGTGTTAAGGAGCGCGGTTTAGCGGGTCATGTTTCGGAGGGCGCATGATTCAACCTTCGCCTCTCCCGAAACTGTTGGGGAGTTGCAGCGATGAGAAAAGATCCTATTTGAAATTGAGGTAAAATATAAAAATAAAATAAAATATTGGAATAAAATAGGCTAATGCAATTGAAGTCATGTATAACATTTTTGTTTATACCTAAACTTACTGTCATATAAAACCACTATACTAATTTAAAGTTGTGTGTGGTCACCCTAGATGATCATTTCAGTACCATTTTGATTGAGACAGCGCCATCACACTGCTTTCGGACAACTGTGTGTGTGTGGCGGGGGGGGGGGGGGGGGGGGTTGATAAATCAATAAATTGATAAATAAATCAATGACAGATTTTTGTTTTCACTGAATCTCCGTTTTGATATCTGGTAACAGTTAAGCTGGGGAAATGTTAGATACATTGAGGTGAGTGCTAATGGTCATCTTTATTCTAGTTTGCTTATATATTAGCTGATCAGAACATTTTGCTAGCATGTTATACAAGTGGATTTTTCTCTTCAGCCTGTTCTACTCTCTACCAAAAGCCTGTGTCTGATAATCAATCAATGTGATTTTGTTTCACTTAATCTCTTTGTATATTTGGTTAATTAACCTTTGGCTGGACAAGTGGAAGTGGTAGCTAATTTATTTGTTTGTTCATCTATCACTGATCAGAAACATTTAGCATACAATAATGTAGCCTAAATCAAGTGTATTTTGTATCTATTGAGTCACGTGGTAGGCTTACTGGCCTTATATAGAGCCTAGGCTATTTTTCTATTGTCCCAATCCTACTAAAACTCCAAATTCTAACTCCTGTGTTGCATGAAAATTCCTAACTTTATTCTGTAATCCATACGTTGCATACTATGCATGTCCACATACCACTGTAACATGTCCCCTGCCTCGTATTGCTGCCCATAATATGAGAGCTTCGGTGGAGAATGTGTGATCAAAAAACGGTATGAGACTAGATGTGCATATTTTTTTAACAGAGTTGGTCCCTGATACTTTGATATTTTAACTATTTCCACTTTTCATCTTCCCGTTATCTGTATAATCATCAACTTGATTTTGCCAAGTGGGAGATATTCTGTCATTCGTTGGAGGTTATCTAGCAAGCATAGCAACTTTTGTCGTTTGACTTTTGTTTGACTGCCATTAGAAAGTTTGAATGAATCGGCAACGCTATCGCCTACTCAAGGGTGCGCTCTGTGCGTCCTGTGTGTCGAGATAGCCTCGGCCTTCAGCTGAAATGTGCTGAATTAATTGAGTAACATGATAACGCTCGGAATGAATGGCCTGTTTCGCAATTCACAACATTGTCATTGGCGACCAAATGTACACTTATTACTAAATATTACTTTCACTTGCTGTGAAATCTTTACATAGTGGCGTAGCCGGCAATGTGGTGCAGCGACAATCTTTTTGGGGAGAAGCCTGGCATAGTGCCCATATCTTGGTTTTAAAAGCTTTAAATGACTTTGTGCACACACACTGGTCTCTATCCACACGCCTACACATACATAACATGCACACACATGCATAATGACGCCACACACACACACACACTTTCACACTCACCACATGCGCTGATGCTACTGCTCCAATGTGGAAGACACATTTCAGTTGTTTGTATTCAGCTGTACAGTGTATTCGGAAATTATTCAGACCACATTTTGTTACAATACAATCTTATTCTAAAATGGATTAAATAAATGTTTTTCCTCGTCAATCCACATACAATACCCCATAATGATTTACTCCCTGTATATAGCCGTGTTATTACCTGGTACTTCCTGTATATAGCCGTGTTATTACCTGGTACTTCCTGTATATAGCCGTGTTATTACCTGGTACTTCCTGTATATAGCCATGTTATTACCTATTACTTCCTGTATATAGCCGTGTTATTACCTGGTACTCCCTATATATAGCCATGCTATTACCTGGTACTCGCTGTATATAGCAATGTTATGACCTGGTACTTACCGTATATAACCATGTTATTACCTGGTACTCCCTGTATATAGCAATGTTATTACCTGGTATTTCCTGTATATAGCCATGTTATTACCTGGTACTCCCTGCATATAGCCATGTTATTACCTGGTATTCCCGGTGTATGTCCATGTTATTACCTGTTACTTTCCGTATATAGCCATGTTATTTCCTGGTACTCCCTGTATATAGCCATGTTATTACCTGCTACTCCCTGTATATAGCCATGTTATTACCTGTTACTCCCTGTATACAGCTATGTTATTACCTGGTACTCCCTGCATGTAGCCATGTTATTACCTGGTACTTCCTGTATATAACCATGTTATTACCTGGTACTTCCTGTATATAGCCATGTTATGACCTGGTACTTCCTGTATATAGCAAGGTGGTTTTTGACTCATAATTGTTATTTGTTATTCACTGTGTATTTCATTCCTTATGTCACTATTTCTATTTCTATCTTTAACTCTGCGTTGTTGGAACTGAGCATGTCACTGTTAGTCTACACCTGTTGTTTACCAAGCATGTGACAAATTACGTTTGACTTTATTTTATTTGTAGATCTGGGAGCCGAGGAGAGAGTTCAAATCCCTGATAAATTTGCCAAATTTGCCCGGAGTTAACTCTTCATTAGCCTCAGATCCAAGATCCGCTTGCCGCCGCAACATGGAGAGTGGCACCGCCCGATGGGGACAGCTGAGCCACACCCAAGGGCAGATTTCTCTTCCCATCACCAGTACCCAAAGGGGCTGACAGGCAGGCCAAGGCGTGTTGGAGGGTGTTGGTGGGTATCGGGTGCCACAGAGCATGAGAGCACCATCATTCATCCCCTCCTCCTCCTTTCACTTCTTTCACACATTTCGCCAACACATCCGCAGAAAACCTTGCCCCGGGAGCGAGATACACTGCTTTCATCGCATTCCCAGAAGTGGCGTTAATCTTGCCGAAAGCCGACTGTGAAGCAGGGCTGGTAAGTGTCTCCCTGTAGGAAGGAAGGGGGAACTGGAAGCCAAATTAATTCCACCCTGCAGGTCTATGGCTGACACCGGGCTGATATGGTATTCCCAGGAAATAAATAAAGCCTGGCTGCAATCTAGCTCCAGTGGCTCTTCGTCCCTAAATGGTGGTCCAATTTCAAGTTTCAAGTTTTCAAGTTTTATTCGTCACATGCGCAAGTACAGTGAAATGCTTAACTTGCAAGCCCTTCCCAATAGTGCAGTATAAAAACAACAACAAGAGAAATAAGGAATAAAAAAGGAGAATGTAAGCTGTATACCAATTTAGTGGCCATTGTAAGGGAAAGTAAATCATATTAATTTAAATGTTAGATACTGTGAGAAGCAAGATGGAAGCCTATCACACTGCATGAACCAATCTTAACCAATCTGTATCGCGTAGTGCAGTTGTTTCTCTAATGTAGTTTCTAGCATGAGAGTATGGCAGTGGGACAGTCCATTTCCTGGTTCCCTCTCTGGGCCAGCTCGCACAGGGCATGTCATTAATAGACTTGTGATAAGTCTTGAAAGGTAACCATGACAATAACAACACTCTTGGTTTTCTGTCAGGAGTCACTTGAGGCCATTTGTGCTGTGGCAACACAATAATGTTTCCAAATCAAATCTACAGTCGTCACGTTGTTGGTAAGTTGTACTTGTTGGGTGAGTCGAGATGTTCATTTTGTTAGTTTATTGGCCCCAATAAAGTGGCAGAAGGAGTTTGGGAATAATCTTCAGCTCAGTCTGAGAAGTAGGGCCTATCAAACAACATGAGTTTGGGAGACTAACATCAGAAGTGTTAAACATGTAGGCAATAGATATGAATTCTGCTAAAACTGCAAGGGGAATAGAAATAAAAAAACACCAACTCTTCAATACTTATTTCAAATTTCAAGGATGGACAGACAGCGTTCAAAGACAACATTCATAGTTTCACCATCTCGGTGGATTAAAAATAAATAATTGAAAGGGCATTTCTTTCTACTGTATTTCCCACCTGTTGTTGTCTGGTGGATATGACGGACTCCTGATTTCCTTCAGCAAACAGCTCAGCCGTGGCCCGCTGCCTGTGCCTAACTTAGGTTGAAAACATCCACTAAATGCCGGGCTAAACACCACTCTCTCCACATCTCTCTCGCCTCTTCCTCTTTGGGTGACGTTCCACAGAGATGGATGCTCGTCTTGTATTATTTAACACACGGAGGGCAGCTGTCTAAAAATAAAAATACTAAGTGTCCTTTAAAATGAAATGCACACCTTTGGAGGTGTGGAGCAGGTGGAGAGGCTGTACCTTCGTTAAACATAATCGTATTGCAGTTCCTCTGGCGCTAAGAGTTATTTCTTTATGTATTTATTTATTATACTGTGTACTTCATTTTCAGAATATATAAATACTGCATGTCGAGAAAGCCTACTGCATGTTCAATATACAGCATTTGTGCTTGTGGATGAGCTAAGCACCAACCATTATTAACACCGCTATTCTTAGTTATATGTTACACAAGTAACCATGAACAAAGATAACCACTTACACCAAATACTCCTCTGGTATTGAGACTGCAAGTATTACATAAAAACAGTGAACTTCCTCCCAGCATCAGGGTCGTAGAAAGCATTAAGATAATGCTCCTGAGGAAAATGTTCAATGTTTAAATTTGCCGGCCAAAGGAACTTCATCCGCGCAGATAAGTTTTAATATGCAAAGTTCGCATCGTCTCTCCCCCTCAGACTCCTTTCCTGGGCTCCAAAACGTATTTGACTTTTGAAAAACTATAATTAATGTACATGTGATCTGAACCCTGCCTCTCCTGCACACTGCAGGTACTAAAAAAATCACTTTGACTTGCTCATTAACTTTCCTCGTCACATCACATGACACATTTCTTATTTATCCCCTGCAGTAAGAACACGATCAGAGTAAGACTGGTATGGTACTGTACAACTAAAATAATATCGTAATGCCTAACTTAGGTTGAAAACATCCACTAAATGCTGGGCTAAACACCACTCTCTGTTCCAACCATTCAATGAATAGGTAATAAATTGCTGACTGAAAAATGTAATTTAATTTCATCACCAGAGTCAGCAGTTCAAAGCTCTTTTTGAGGAACTGAAAGGCTGAGCTTACTGCTTCCATTCCATTAAGTCCAACAGTGGAACTTCCGGATAGACTACACAAAGGGCAGAATGGACAGGTATGTATGAGTGTGTACAATGGACTGTAATCCAGTCTTACTCCATTTTCTTGGTTACATGAACTTTGTTGTCAGAGAAAACAATCGTGCCCTATTAATCAAAATGACTACTTTGTTTGAGCTGACCAAAGCATCCTTTTCTCTGTCACGTTCCAGACACATTTTTCCCCCTCAAATATTCTATTCATGCACTGACCTCCAAGTCACCTTGTGATAAGGATACGGAGGAAATGAAGGGTAGGGGTGGGAGGGAGGCATCTTATCAGCTCTAAAACCTTGCACACATGCAATTTTAAAGGGGATTCATATGAGAGGTTTGATTTGCCTCTGTGAGTTCATTAGCTAAATACAGATCCCTAATGGGAACCGCCATTTCACGTTTTCTTTATACCGCCAATTAACAATGTGAATGCTAGTTACTCTGCTTTAGTACATGCCCATGACAGCGCTGACAGTGGACGGTATCTTCGCTGATGAACTTTACATGTTCAGTATTACCAGAAAGCATTGTGTTGAGAGATCTCATGCAAAACACAGTTGAAGCTGCATGGCAGGCATTTAGGCTAGATATAGTCTCGCGTTGCTATACCTCCAAAATCACCTCCCAAGCCTGGTTCTCGACGAGGCTAAGCTAGATATTGTTGTTCTAGTGCGTTCTGTATCAGTGATGCAGGTTGATCATATTTAAAATTTAAAAAATTTAATTGAACTTTTATTTAACTAGGCAAGTCAGTTAAGAACAAATTATTATTTACAATGACGGCCTACCCTGGCCAAACCCAGACAACGCTGAGCCAATTGTGCGCCGCCCTATGGGATTCCCAATCACGGCCGGATGTGATATAGCCTGAATTTGAACGAGGGACTGTAGTGACGCCTCTTGCACTGAGTGCCTTAGACCGCTGCACCACTCGGGTCTTGGTAATAGAGGTTAATGACCGCCTGAGGGACGAAGCAGCAGAACGACTTCACATTTGAATAAAGTTATCTCTCTGAAAATGGCCTGCCAGGCATAACTAATCAACGCATTCTAATGACTTTCTTTCTTCTGCTGCTTTAGACTGGGTTGATTGGGAGGAGCAATAGTGCAATCTCTTTTCAATAGCAGTAGATTCTTTGATGAAAGGCAAGCAATGCCAGTGTAAAGGACGTCACGCTGCTTGCTTAGCGAGTACAACTTCCTCCTGATTCGGCTCACACCGAAGCTTGAACCCAGGAAGCTTGAACCCTCCGGAAGCATCTTAACACCAGCTGATGTCACGGGGAAAGAAAGCTATTCACTGGTGCAAGTGGGGACACTTCAGGATGAGAAGTACCTTTCACTCATCCCCATGTGTTACACCAGTGCAATCTAGCAATATGGGAACATCGTTAATGAACTTGCAATGAGGTCTTTACAAACTACCGCAAAGCAATTATCAGAATAGTTCTGTCTACATGGGCAGAGAGAGAGAGGGCGGTAGTTTAAAGAAAACAGCTTCAAGGTTTCAATACAGAGTGTACAAAACAACTCATCTTCTTTTACTCAATCCATTTTGCAGATACATGAGGGCATTTTTTATATGTGGGATCAAAACAGCCAGCTGTTATCAGTGAATTAGGGTCCACTGAACAAACACAATTATCAGTAACCTTAGTCTAGAAACAGTAGATAATGCACTGTCTGTGTTTAAGGTAAATTGGGATGTCGTCTGAGGTCTTGTAATTGTGCCAAGGTTACTAAGTGAAGCTAATTTGTGGAGTGAAAGGATGTATAGAGAGAAAGGCCAGGTCTCATTGTAGCCTTGAGGGGAGTGGAGTAAAAGCCACATTTATCATCCAGTTAGTGGGTGAAGTGTTGAGTTGGAGTTTATTGCTTGTCAGACACCTTTTTGTGTTAAACTGCACAGACTTCACAAACCTGTATTTTCAGTGTTGAAAACTTTTTATTATCAGGCCTCCGATCAACCTGGGGCGAAAAGCATATTTCTTCTGGCTGTAGGCGTGATTGTAAGAGAGATCCTATCAGAAAATGAGTCCTTGAGGGAGCGCTTCTTGGGACCTGAGGTTGGGACCTGACCATGTTATGTGTTGTAACAAGTTAACTATGCTCAATGTTGGTTTCTGGAAAACTACCCATGTGCCATGATCATTCAAAATGCACCTTTTCCTTCCACGGCTATTTCCTTACTCATTGCTACCCTGACAACCCTTATCCGTTTTAAGACAGAGGATCAAATGCTGATCAGAACCAGAATTCTCAATGAAAACATTTCAATAACAGCTCTGTAAGGAAGCAAGTGAGTGAGTAGGCCAACAGCTGACAGTGTGAGGGAAATAAAGCTGACAGTGTGAGGGATAGAAAGCTGACAGTGTGAGGGATAGAAGGCTGACAGTGTGAAGGATAGAAAGCTGACAGTGTGAGGGATAGAAAGCTGACAGTGTGAGGGATAGAAGGCTGACAGTGTGAGGGATAGAAGGCTGACAGTGTGAGGGAATAGAGGCTGCAGTGTGAGGGATAGAAGGCTGACAGTGTGAGGGATAGAAAGCTGACAGTGTGAGAGGCGACTGAGGAAAAGCTGACAGTGTGAGGGATAGAAGGCTGCACAGTGTGAGGATAGAAGGCTGACAGTGTGAGGGATAGAAGGCTGACAGTGTGAGGGATAGAAGGCTGCAGTGTGAGGATAGAAGCTGGCAGTGTGAGGGATAGAAGCGGCAGTGTGAGGGATACAAGGCGACAAGTTGTGAAGTGGATAGAAGGCTGGCAGTGTGAGGGATAGAAGGCTGGCAGTGTGAGGGATAGAAGGCTGACAGTGTGAGGGATAGAAGGCTGACAGTGTGAGGGATAGAAGGCTGACGGAGTTGGTGAGGGATAGAAGGCTGGCAGTGTGAGGTGATTAGAAGGCTGGCAGTGTGAGGGATACAAGGCTGACTGTGAGGGATAGAAGGCTGGCAGTGTGAGGGGAAAGAAAGCTGACAGTGTGAGGGAAAAGAAGCTGCCAGTGTGAGGGATAGAAGCTGACAGTGTGAGGGATAGAAGGCTGACAGTGTGGAGGGATAGAAGGCTGACAGTGTGAGGGATAGAAGGCTGACAGTGTGAGGGATAGAAGGCTGACAGTGTGAGGGATAGAAAGCTGACAGTGTTGAGGGATAGAAAGCTGAACGTGTGAGGGATAGAAGGCTGGCAGTGTGAGGGATAGAAGGCTTTGGACAGTGTGAGGGATAGAAGGCTGACAGTGTGAGGGATAGAAGGCTGACGTGTGAGGGATAGAAGGCTGGCAGTGGTGCGGGATAGAAGGCTGGCAGTGTGAGGGATACAAGGCTGACTGTGAGGGATAGAAGGCTGGCAGTGTGAGGATTGAAGAAAGCTGACAGTGTGAGGGAAAGAACGCTGTCTAGTGTGAGGGATAGAAAGGCCTGACAGATGTGAGGGAATAGAAGGTGACAGTGTGAGGGATTAGAATAAGGCCTTGACAGTGTGAGGGATGAAGGCTGACAGTGTGAGGGATAGAAGGCTGACAGTGTGAGGGATAGAAGGCTGACAGTGTGAGGGATAGAAGGCTGACAGTGTGAGGGATAGAAAGCTGACAGTGTGAGGGATAGAAGGCTGCCAGTGTGAGCGATGGAAGGCTGGCAGTGTGAGGGATAGAAGGCTGACAGTGTGAGGGATAGAAAGTGGAAGAAATGGAGAGAAATATAGGAAGATGAGGACAAAGAGATGAGCTTGTAAGTATATACAAAGACAGGGAGATAAAGAGTGAAAGGTAGAGAGGAAATAGAGGAGTGGGGCTTTCGTGCTGAGGCTAAAGGGAATTGTCAGAACCGCTTGTTTGTCATCTAGTGGGCTGTACTGGGCCCCTCCACTCCCCTCCACCCACTCCACATAACCATTACACTGAACCGTTACACTGTGTCTCAAATATTTGGCATTTCTCTCCCTTTTCACTTATCTTGCTTCTCCCCCACATCCCCTCTGTGCTTTCCTCTGTTTGTATCCGCCTGTGTTCAGGCTTTCCTCTCGCTATCTCTCTCCCACTCTCTTAGACTCCCTAGGCTCCATCTGCTAGTTCTGTTGCAAGATCAAAGTTCTCCCCCTACAATGATCGATGACAAAGTTATCATCGGACTGCCATGGAATACTCTAAAAGTAATTAACCCGGTGAGGAAGCCTCTAGATTGACATCTGATCATTTACGATGCCACCATGAGGACGGCTCTCAATATAACATTGGATCCAACATCCCAGCTCTGACTAAGATAAAACAAATTATCTTTCTTCCCCTTGTAGCTTCACTTATTCGTCAGAAGGCATGGACCAAAGCGCAGTGTGAAAAGTGTTCATGATTTTTTATTTATCAAAACACTCAAACAAAATAATAAAGTAGAAAAATCGAAAGTGCACGGTTCTGTCAGGCAACAAAAACAGCTAAACAGAAAATAACTACCCACAAAACACAGGTGGGGAAAAGGCTGCCTAAGTATGATTCCCAATCAGAGACAACGATAGACAGCTGCCTCTGATTGGGAACCACACTCGGCCAAAAACAAAGAAATAGAAAACATAGAAACAAAGAAACTAGAATGCCCACTCTAGTCACACCCTGGCCTAACCAAAATAGAGAATAAAAGCCTCTCTATGGCCAGGGCGTGACACGCAGATCCCCTCTCCGAGATCACCAGAAGCCATACAACCTATCCAATAACCTTACATTTTAGGTCAAAACCTAAAGCACAGTGGTAACTTCATATAGTGGTGAGAAGGATAATAACAAAATGGATAATTTCATGATAATTATCCTGTATATTCCAAACATTGTAATATATATAAAAGTGTAATATATTCTCCTTGTTGTCAGAAAACGACTTGTCAAAATTCATGGGTGTGTAATAAAGAAAATAATAACACTAATAATAGTCAGTGGCCTGAGTGACCAGTTAAAGAATGATATATAACACTGTGGACACACATATTTCCTGAGTGAATGGGTGAAGCAGGGCTGTCCCTTTGCCCATCCTGTTTGATGACAATGTCCAATATCACACTTCAAAACAAAGACCGAAAATGATAACAAATCCAACTGGAATTTATAAGTCGTTGGAAAAAAAAAGAAATAAGACGAACGTGTTTACCAAGAATAAGGTCAGTTTAAAATAGTGTTTACCAAGAATAAGGTCAGTTTAAAATAGTGTTTACCATGCACAAGGCCAGTTTAAAATAGTGTTGACCAAGAATAAGGTTAGTTTAAAATAGTGTTTTCCAAGCACAAGGCCAGTTTAAAATAGTGTTTACCACACACAAGGCCAGATTACAATAGTGTTTACCAAGCAGAAGACCAGTTTAAAATATTGTTTACCATGCACGAGGTCAGTTTAAAATAGTGTTTACCAAGCACACTGTCTGTTTAAAGTGTTTACCAAGAACAAGGCCAATGTAAAATAGTGTTTACCAAGCAGAAGGCCAGATTACAATAGTGTTTACCAAGCACAAGGCCGGTTTAAAATAATGTTTACCAAGCGCAAGGTCAGTTTAAAATAGTGTTTACCAAGCGCAAGGTCAGTTTAAAATAGTGTTTACCAAGCACAAGGTCAGTTTGAAATAGTGTTTACCAAGCACAAGGCCAGTTTAAAATAGTGTTTACCAAGCAATAGGTCAGTTTAAAATAGTGTTTACCAAGCACAAGGCCAGTTTAAAATAGTGTTTACCAAGCACAAGGTCAGTTTAAAATAGAGTTGACCAAGGACAAAGTCAGTTTAAAATAGCGTTTACCAAGCACAAGGTCAGGTTAAAGTGTTTAACAATGTCACGCCCTGACCATAGAGAGCTTTTTATTCTCTATGTTGGTTAGGTCGGGGTGTGACTAGGGTGGGTCATCTAGGTGATTATGTGTCTATGTTGGCCAGGTATAGTTCCCAATCAGAGGCAGCTGTTTGTCATTGTCTCTGATTGGGGATCATATTTAGGCAGCCATTTCCCCTTTGTGGGCTCTTGACTGTGTATAGTTGCATGTTAGCACTATTGTTAGCGGTTCGGTTTGAGATGTATTGTTTTTGCTGTGAGTTTAACTTAGAAATAAAAAGATGTGGAACCCAGATCATGCTGCGCTTTGGTCCAGTTATTATGACGTGACAAACAAGCACAAGGTCAGTTTAAAATAGTGTTTACCAAGTACAAGGTCAGTTAAAATAGTGTTTACCAGGAAGACCAGTTTAAAATATTGTTTACCATGCACAAGGTCAGATTAAAATAGTGTTTACCAAGCACAAGGTCAGTTAGAATAGTGTTTACCAAGCACAAGGTCAGTTTAAAATAGTGTTTACCAAGCACAAGGCCAGTTAGAATAGTGTTTACCAAGCACAAGGTCAGTTTAAAATAGTGTTTACCAAGTACACGGTCAGTTGGAATAGTGTTTACCAAGCATAAGGTCAGATTAAAATACTGTTTACCATTTACGAGGTCAGTTCGAAATAGTGTTTACCAAGCAATAGTTCAGTTTAAAATGGTGTTTACCAAGCACAAGGTCAGTTAGAATAGTGTTTACCAAGAATAAGGTCAGTTTAAAATAGTGTTTATCAAGCAACAGGTCATTTAAAATAATGTTTACCGATCAGTTAAAATAGTGTTTACCATTTACATGGTCAGTTCAAAATAGTGTTTACTAAGCACAAGGTCAATTTAAAATAGTGTTTACCAATCACAAGGTCAGTTTAAAATAGTATTTTCCAAGCACAAGGCCAGTTTAAAATATTGTTTACCAAGCACAAGGCCAGTTTAAAATATTGTTTACCAAGCACAAGGTCAGTTTGAAATAGTGTTTACCATAGTATTACCAAGTACCAAGCACAATGTTAGTTTACAAGTGCGTGACGGAAAATGTTTTATCTTTTAGAGAGGTAGGAATAGAGGGAATGTATTGTTAATTACTGTGAGAGTTGACATGTGGAAGATTGTGAAAGACTCATTGGTCACCAGGCTACATATATAGTTTTTAGCAACTGGGAAATAATATTTTGTTTCAGGGAGATCATATTGGAAAATGATGCTAGAAGGGAAGCGAGGGCTTGATAGCCCACGGGCTTACGGCGAAAACAGTTTGATGACCTAGGATCTAATGAAGGTTTGGGATGATATTGTGTTGGACACATACAGTAGTAGCAGCGTTGTTCTCCTGTTCCCTCATCCTTTCCCTTTCTCCTTTACTTTGTTACAACACGGAATGAGGAATAGTGACAGAATAGATTTAGAAAGTCACACAACTTAAGAGAAAAAGGTGGTCCCCTGAATACGTGCCAATCATCAACCTCAAACAGACACCCCAATAAACATGATTTAACCAGGCAGACCAGATTACAATTCCACTATGTTCTGAAATCCTTACTTGACCTAACTGACCAAAGTGAACCAATCCCCCAGCTATGCCAACAGCTTTGCCCAGCCCCCACAATTGTTAACTGAAATTTAGGCTATTAATACCCAACTTAACACATGTCCCTCGGCTGAGACACGTATTAGCCTTAAATCAGACACTGTCACCTGGAGACTTTGCCTCAGATATTTTCTAAAGGATTGATATTTGAGAAATGAAATCACTCCAGATCCTTTCAATTACCCCAGTGCTCTCCTGCAGGTTCAATAGCAGAGCCACACTACATCATTATGAAATCACACAGAGGGGAAATAAATGTAGGCAATGGGTTACTGGCAGCAGTAAGGAAGAACTCTCCCCTTGTGAATTATAGGAACGCAAGTAGTTGCATTATGTTTAGAGACTTGGCTTATGAACAATAACAAGGATCTGTTTCATTTTGGAGAACAGCCACTGACTGCACCATGCACTGTACAATCTAAAATAGGCTAATATACACAATAAAGAAAAGTTAGGGTTCATGAACTTTGAACTTTTACATTGTTTGAGACCATGGCGACCCAAAACGTTATGTAAACCTGTCTGGCAGTAAATACTCTATCCTGCTGAATTGTTCTATTCTGGGAACTGTTGTTAATGAAAGTTGAACAATGGTATCAGTGTTTCATTGACTTCTTCTCAAGAGGGGGATATTTGCCCATTTCTTTTGCAATATTACTTTAGTGCCTTGTTGCAAACCGGATGCATGTTTTGGAATATTTTGTATTCTGTACAGGCTTCCTTCTTTAAACTCTGTAAATTTGGGTTAGTATTGTGGAGTAACTACAATGTTGTAGATCCATCCTCAGTTTTCTGCTATCACAGCCATTAAACTCTGTAACTGTTTTGAAGTCACCATTGGCCTCATGGCGAAATTCCTGAACAGTTTCCTTCCTCTCCGACAACTGAGTTAGGAAGGACGCCTGTATATTTGTAGTGACTGGGTGTATTGATACACCATCCAAAGTGTCATTAATAACTTCACCATGCTAAAAGGGATATTCAATGTCTGCTTTTTTATTTGCCCTTCTTTGTGAGGCATTAGAAAATCTCTCTGGTCTTTGTGGTTGAATCTGTGTTTGAAATTCACTGCCCGACCGTACAGATAATTGCATTTGTGGGGTAAAGAGATGAGGTAGTCATTCAAAGTAATGTAAAACACTATTATTGCACACAGAGTGAGAGTCCATGCAACTTAATAGCCGTACCCTTATCCTACTCCTCCTCTGTTCCACTGGTGATGTAGAGGTTAACCCAGCCCCTGCAGCCCCTAACTCAACTCCCATTCCTCCAGGCGCTCTCATTTGTTGACTTCTGTAACCGTAAAAGCCTTGGTTTCATGTTAACATTATAAGCCTCTTCCTTAAGTTTGTTTTATTCACTGCTTTAGCACACTCCGCAATCCCAGATGTCCTAGCCATGTCTGAATCCTGGCTTAGGAAGGCCACCAAGAATCCTGATATTTCCATCCCTAACTATAACATTTTCCGACAAGATAGAACTGCCAAAAGGGGCGGAGTTGCAATCTACTGCAGAGAAAGCCTGCAGAGTTCTGTAATACTATCCAGGTCTGTGCCCAAACAATTCAAGCTTCTACTTTAAAAAATCCACCTTTCCAGAAACAAGTCTCTCACCGTTGTCGCTTGAAATAGACCCCCTTTAATGGTCACCGTGGGTACCACATCACCGATGCACTTGCTAATAAACTCCCTCACCGAATCAGCGTAACCAGCGTTGAACAGACCTGAGCACGGGTGTTTCCTGTTTAAGTTTCTTACTATAAGCTGGGAGCAACAAAATGGAGTCGTGGTCAGATTTGCCGAAAGGAGGGAGAGGGAGGGCTTTGTATGCATTGCGGAAATTACAGTAGCAATGATCCAGGGTGTTGCCAGCCCGGGTCGCGCATTCAATATGCTGATAAAATTTAGGGAGCCTTGTTTTCAGATTAGCCTTCTTAAATTCCCCAGCTACAATAAGCCATCGAGGTGTCTGCTTGGGAGGGGATTATACACGGCTGTGATTATAATCGAAGAGAATTCTCTTGGTAGATAATGCGGTCGACATTTGATCGTAAGGAATTCTAGGTCAGGCGAACAAAAGGACTTGAGTTCCTAAAAGTTTTTATGATCACACCATGACTCGTTAATCATAAGGCATACACCCCCGCCCTTCTTCTTACCAGAGAGATGTTTGTTTCTGGCGGCGCAATGCGTGAAGAAACCGGTTTGCTGTACCGACTCTGATAACGTATCCCGAGTGAGCCATGTTTCCGTGAAACAAAGAATGTTACAATCTCTGATGTCTCTCTGGAAGGCAACCCTTGCTCGAATTTCATCTACCTTGTTGTCAAGAGACTGGACATATGGGCGAGTAGTATGCTCGGGATAGAGTTCAGTGTGTCAAATTGGAAGGCCTGTTGTCCGGACCTCTGGGAGTCTCTATGGGGGGGCCACAAGGGTTCAATTCTCAGGCCGACTCTTTTCTCTGTATATATCAACGATGTCGCTCTTGCTGCTGGTGATTCTCTGATCCACCTCTACGCAGACGACACCCTTCTGTATACATGTGGCCCTTCTTTGGACACTGTGCTAACAAACCTCCAAACAAGCTTCAATGCCATACAACAATCCTTCCGTGGCCTCCAACTGCTTTTAAATGCAAGTAAAACTAAGCGCATGCTCTTCAACCGATTGCTGCCCGCACCCTCTCGCCAGACTAGCATCACTACTCTGGACAGTTCTGATTTAGAATATGTGGACAACTACAAATACCTTGGTGTCTGGTTCGACTGTAAACTCTCCTTCCAGACTCACATAAAGCATCTCCAATCCAAAATTAAATCTAGCCTACAAACAAAGCCTAGTCTGCAAACAAAGCCTACTTCATCCATGCTGCCAAACATACCCTCGTAAAACTGACTATCTTACCGATCCTCGACTTCGGCGATGTCATTTACAAAATAGCCTCCAACACTCTACTCAGCAAACTGGATGCAGTCTATTACAGTGCCATCCGTTTTGTCACCAAAGCCCCATAAACTACCCACCACCGCGACCTGTATGCTCTCGTTGGCTGGTCCTTACAACATAATCGTCGCCAAACCCACTGGCTCCAGGTCATCTATAAGTCTTTGCTAGGGAAAGCCCCGCCTTATCTCAGCTTACTAGTCACCATAGCAACACCCACCTGTAGCACATGCTCCAGAAGGTATATTTCACTGGTCACCCCCAAAGCCAATACTTACTTTGGCCGCCTTTCCTTCCAGTTCTCTGCTGCCAATGACTGGAACGAATTGCAAAAATCACTGAAGCTGGAGTCTTATATCTCCCTCTCTAACTTTAAGCATCAGATGTCAGAGCAGCCTACCGATCACTGTACCTGTACAAAGCCAATCGTAAATAGCACACTCGACTACCTCATCCCAATATTGTTACTTATCCTCTTGCTCTTTTGCACCCCATTATCTCTACTTGCACATCATCATCTGCACATCTATCACTCCAGTGTTAATGCTAAATTGTAATTATTTTGCCTCCATGGCCTATTTATTGCCTTACCTCCCTACTCTTCTACATTTTCACACACTGTACATAGATTTTTCTATTGTGTTATTGACTGTACATTTGTTTCTGTGTAACTCTGTGTTGTTGTTTTTGTCCCACTGCTTTGCTTTATCTTGGCCAGGTTTCAGTTGTAAATTCGAACATGTTCTCAACTAGCCTACCTGGTTAAATAAAGGTGAAATAAATATAAAATAAAAAAATAAATAATGTGACTTGTTAAGAAAATATTTACTCCTGAACTTATTTAGGCTTGCCATAACAATGTGGTTGAATACTTATTGAATCAAGACATTTCAGCTTTTAATTAGTAGTTAATATGTAACGTTTTGAAAAAGATAATTCCACTTAGACATTATGGGGTATTGTGTGTTGGCCAGTGACCAAAAATCTAAATGTAATCCATTTTAAATCAATTTTAAATTCAGGCTGTAACACAACAAAATGTGGAAAAAGTCAAGGCACGTGAATACTTTCTGAAGGCGCTGTACGTCCACACCCTTTCCTGTGTCTTTCTCCTCTTTCTTCTTTGTTTGCAGAGAACTCATCCCTCTCTTTACTGGCTGCCTTGGGGGGGTCATATCTGGCTGGGAATATAAAATGGAGACTCAATCGCTTCCAACCATATGGCACTGGCAACTGTAGAACACTGCTTTCCCTTTTCCCGTTCCCTGTTCTTCCTTGCCTTGTCGTGTAAAGGCAGCAGTTGTACCATTGCGGACCAGGTAAAGGGGAAATGGGAAGGGTCTGCGCCAGTTTTTTAATGGCTATGAAATCTTATGACAGGATCAGATGACTTGCTTCAGGCATGGTTGAAGCTGATTAGGGACAGATGGTGCCTTGTCCCGTGCTCCACGTTGCCTTACCGCCTATGGGGATGTGTAAAGAGGTTTGTTCTCTGCCGGGCTAACTATTGTAGACACAAACAGACAGAGCAGTGAATCAGGGAGAGAGACTGAGACAGATAAACAGAACTGTCTAGACCGTGGCAGATAGCAAAAGCCTTTGCCAGGCACTGAACCTATTTCAGAGAAAAGCCTTAAAAGTTTGCTGCCATGGTTTAGACCTATTTATCTGTTTCTCAACTCTGCACCCGTGGGGAAATCTTTTCATTTGATTAATTGAAATATACTGTATATGTGTTAGTAACTAAAATGTGAACCAACTTTTAGATATTACTAATAACATTTAGTTTGTGTTTAGATAGTGATGTGTGTGACACGTCGCACTGGGATTTACACTACATGGGAGTGCTATAAACATCTCAGAGTTGTCTCTCTTTACCCTGGCTGGAATCAATTAAACACCTCTCCTGTCTCCAGTAACTGGCAGACGGACACTCCAGGGGAATTGGAAACTTAGTGGACAGCTATCCTCCAGGACCAGCATCCAGCCTCCCTGCCAGGCCCCTGATTGGCTCTCCCTGGTGTGAAGCTAGCAGCAGCGTGAGGCAGAGAGGGAGAGTGTGAGGTAGTTGGTGCTGCTGGGGGCAGCACATCTGTCCTGTTATCTCAGGAGCATTGAGCTGATGGGATTGGGGGGATGGGGGAGGAGACTCTGGGGGGGCTAAGATAAACAGACACTACAGAGATGCCTCTCTGGGATTGTTGTTGGGTCTCTCCCGTCTCGCGACACTGGGTTAGAACTCCCCCATCTCTCCTCAATTCCCTTTTGGACAAATACCTCCAACCCCTGCGGTTTTAAAGCCAACATCCTGCTCCAAGAAGATAGGAAGGGTTATTTCCTGTTTACTTTTACTCCAGTTTTCTTCATTTATTATGTGATTGATTTCTCCAACTACCCCGTACATCCCAGCCTCAATCTACAGCTAACTGCTAAATAAAAGAAACTCCAAAATACAGTAGTGTCTTAATAGGGTGTTGGGCCATCACAAGCCACCAGAACAGCTTCAATGCACCTTGCCATAGATTCTACAAGTGTCTGGAACTCTATCGGAGGGATGGGACACCACTGTGTATCCCAAATGTACTCACATTTCCTTTATTTTGGCAGTTACCTACAGTTGAAGTCGGAAGTTTTACATACACCTCAGCCAAATACATTTAAACTCAAACGATACTACTGCAAAAAAAGAAGGCATATTTAATAGCAAAAGTCACAGAATGTAACTTGATCCAGACAGATACACTCAGCTACTGCTCTGTTCAATTGTTGGGCAATATCATTGCAGTTGCATTTTACAGTAGCAATGACATTTTTTTCAATTCATGACATTTAATCCAAGTAAAAATTCCCTGTCTTAGGTCAGTTAGGATCACAACTTTATTTTAAGAATGTGAAATGTCAGAATAATAGTAGAGAGAATTATTTATTTTAGCATCACATTCGCAGTGGGTCAGAAGTTTACATACACTCAATTAGTATGTGGTAGCATTGCCTTTAAAATTGTTTAACTTGGGTCAAACGTTTTAGGTAACCTTTCACAAGCGTCCCAAAATAAGTTGGGTGAATTTTGGCCCATTCCTCCTGGTGTAACTGAGTCAGGTTTGTAGGCCTCCTTGCTCGCACATGCTTTTTCAGTTCTGCCCACACATTTTCTATAGGATTGAGGTCAGGACTTTGTGATGGCCACTCCAATACCTTTACTTTGTTGTCTTTAAGCCATTTTGCCACAACTTTTGAAGTATGCTTGGGGTCACTGTCCATTTGGAAGACCCATTTGCAACCAAGCTTTAACTTCCTGACTGATGTCTTGAGATGTTGCTTCAATATATCCACATAATTTTCCCTTCTCATGATGCCATCTATTTTGTGAAGTGCACCAGTCCCTCCTGCAGCAAAGCACCCCCACAACATGATGCTGCACCCCTGTACTTCACTATTGGGATGGTGTTCTTCGGCTTGTAAGCCTTCCCCTTTTGGTCATTATGGCCAAACAGTTCTAATTTGTTTCATGAGACCAGAGGACATTTCTCCAAAAAGTATGATATTTGTCCCCATGTGCAGTTGCAAACCGTAGTCTAGCTATTTTATGACGGTTTTGGAGCAGTGGCTTCTTCCTTGCTGAGCGGCCTTTTAGGTTATGTCGATATTGGACTTCTTTTACTGTGGATATAGATACTTTTGTACCGGTTTCCTCCAGCATCTTCACAAGGTCCTTTGTTGTTGTTTTGGGATTGATTTGCACTTTTCGCACCAAAGTACGTTCATCTCTAGGAGACAGACATCTCTACGCTCCTTCCTGAGCGGTATGACGGCTGCGTGGTCCCATGGTGTTTATACTTGCGTACTATTGTTTGTACAGATGAACGTGGTACCTTCAGCCATTTGGTAATTGCTCCCAAGGATGAACCAGACTTGTGGAGGTCTACAATTTTTTTTCTGAGGTCTTGGCTGATTTCTTTGGATTTTCCCATGATATCAAGCAAAAGAGGCACTGAGTTTGAAGGTAAGCCTTGAAATACATCCACAGGTACACCTCCAATTGACTCAAGTTATGTCAATTAGCCTAACAGAAGCTTCTAAAGCCATGCCATCATTTTCACGAAATTTCCAAGCTGTTTAAAGGCACAGTCAACTTAGTGTATGTAAACTTCTGACCCACTGGAATTGTGATACAGTGAATTATAAGTGAAATCATCTGTCTGTAAACAATTGTTGGACAAATAACTTGTGTCATGCACAAAGTAGATGTCCTAACCGACTTGCCAAAACTATAGTCTTCTTAGTTCTAGCGGGCAGTATTTGGAAGTTCAGATGACTGACGTGCCCAAAGTAAACTGCCTGTTACTCAGGCCCAGAAGCTAGGATATGCATATAATTGGTAGCATTGGATAGAAAAAACTCGGACGTGTTTAAAACTGTTATATAATGTGAGTGTAATGGAATGTGAGTGTAATGGAACTGATATGGCAGGCAAAAACCCGAGGAGAATCCATCCGGAAATTATTTTTTTCCGGATTTCTTTCCTTTTTGAGGTCACAGGCCATTCAAATGCTTTTCTATGGGATATTCAAAATAATTTCTCCCAGATTGCAGTTACTATGGCTTCCACTAGATGTCAACAGTCTTTAGAAAGGGTTTCAGGCTTGTTTTTTGAAAAATTAGTCAGTAGTTGTAGTTTTTCAAGGTGGCTCTCATTTGGACTGTAGTCTTGTGGCGCGTGTGGATGAGGGCGCACACTTGAAAATATCCCGTATTGAAAATACTACATTCCGTCTTAAATTTGATCATTTATTTACATATTAGGGTACCTGAGGATTGATTAGTAACATTATTTGACTTGTTTGGACGAAGTTTATTGGTAACTTTTGGTATTCCTTTGTCTGTATGTTGAAAGAGTGGAACGGGTGGATTACTGAATCAAACTCTACAACTAAACTGACTTTTTTGGGATATAATGAAGGACTTTATCGTACAAAAGGTAAGTGATTTATTTTATCGCCATTTCAGATTTTTGTGACGCCTCTGCTGGTTTGGAAAATGTTTTTAATGCTGGTGTATACGGGGCGCTGTCCTCAGATAATCATATGGTATGCTTTTACCATAAAGCCTTTTTGAAATCTGACAACGCGGTTGGATTAACACGAAGTTCAGCTTTTAAACGATGTTAGACACTTGTATTTTCATGAATGTTTATTTTTGCGATTTTTGTATTTTGAATTTTGCGCTCTGCAAAATGTTGTCGAGGTGGGGGCGCTAGTGGCACGCCTAGCCCAAAGAGGTTTTAACAAGACATTTGTGGAGTGGTTGAAAGAAGAGTTTTAATGACTCCAACCTAAGTGTATGTAAACTTCCGACTTCAACTATATATCTCTGCAGCACTCTCTCAGTGGTGGAAAAAGTACCAAATTGTGATACCTGAGTAAAAATATTGATACCTTAATAGAAAGTTAAAATACTACTTGAGTAAAAGTCTAAAAGTATTTGGTTTTAAATATACTCAAGTATCAAAAGTAAATGTAATTGCTAAAATATACTCAAAAGAAAAAGCAAAATTAAAAGTTTAAATCACAAAAAATACCTTAAATGAAGCAACGTAGACAGCACCATTTTGTTTAAAAAATGTACGGACAGCCAGGGGCACACTCCAACACTCAGACATCATTTACAAATTATGCATTTGAGTTTAATGAGTCGGCCAGATCAGAGGCAGTATTGATGACCACGTGTTCTCTTCATAAGTGCGTAAACTGAAATTTTTTCCTGTCTTAATAAGTATTCAAAATGAGTACTTTTGGGTGTCAGGGAAATGTGTTGAGTAAAAAGTAGATTATTTTCTCTTGGAATGTAGTGAAGTAAAAGTAAAAGTAGTCAAAAATATAAATAGTAAATTAAAGTACAGATACTCCCTTAAGTACTTTACAACACTGCTTTCTCTCAGCCTGGCCTGCACTGTTCCCCTCTGTTACTCTGTTACTCTCTGATTCTCTGTCGTTGTCTGTCTAATTCTCTCACTCTCTCTCTCCCTCTCCTCTCTCTCACACTCTCACTCTCTCTCTCCCTCTCCTCTCCTCTCCCTCTCCTCTCTCTCACACTCCCTTTCTCTCCCTCTCTCTCTCCCTCTTTTCACCTGTCTTCTTACTTTTGAAAGTAGAGTATTTGTATTTGTATTTATTTGCTTTGTATTTGTATTTGTTTATTTTTATCAGACTTATTTTCCATAACTTTTGTCTCATCCCTCTCTACCATAAAATGTTTCAATTCCTCATCAATCCAAGGAGATTTAACCGTTTTTACAGTCATTTTCTTAATTAGTGCATGCTGTGGCAGACAGGGAGAGGTGAGGGGAGTGATAATTGAGAAGCGATATCTTGCAGGTAGCTGGCTCCGCCCCCGTGTCTTATATGGACTTCCTCCCTCAACGAGTAAAGGCTGTCGGTCGTTAAGCCAGGGAGTGCTTGGGGATAAAGGAGGAAGCAGCCTGCATAAGAGAGAGGTATGACGAGAGAGGTATGACGAGAGAGGTATCTGTGTGATTGACCGTTGTGACCTGGACTGTTGGACCCGAGTGTGAAGATAACCCCTGGAAAACGGAATTGACAAAGAGAACGGCTTGTAATTGGTGAATTCCCCCTTCTTTCCCCAGGTACGAACATCCCTAATAAACTTCCCCTTTGCATTCTATTTGTGCTACTGGTGCCTATTTTGTTATTGAACTTGGTGACGTGGTAACCCCACACCCTTGATCTTGCTACAATGCATATTAGTAACTATAATAAGCAATTTCATAAATGTGTCAAGTGCAGCGTCTGGTTGCTCCTCATTACAGACCAGCAAATATTCTTTACGTCATCAACATATGATTCACTACAAAACTTATTATATGACTTCTTAAACAATATTAGGCCCAGCTTTTGGAACTTAGGTTTTTCTACAGTAAAAACCCTGAAGGTCAAAGTAGAGGAAGGGGAAAATCTCCCTCGCTGCCTCCTCACAAGTAGCGCCTCGGCTGAATGCACTGCTCCAGCAGCCCAAACAATTCAAGGTCCGCTCTGCTGTCATCTCTCAGCTCCTTTGAGACACATGCTAAAAATGAAGAGTCTCCATTTTTCTGTGTCTTTCCTTTGTCTGAGATGCTACATAAAGGTCTCTGAACTACAACTGAGGGGTTAGTGTGCGGGAGGGGGGGGATAGCGCTATTTCCATGTCTGGGAAAATGATGGCTGCTGTTTTACGGCCTCCAACCCAACTGTGCTTTTTTGCATTTAACTTATTTTGTGCATAACGTTGCTGCTACGGGGCCAGACTGATTACCAGGACGTGTACTCAGAGCATGCACAAACCAACTGGTAAGTATATTCACTGACAGTTTCAACCTCTCCCTGACCGAGTCAGTAAAACCTACATGTTTCAAGCAGACCACCATAGTCCCTGTGCCAAAGAAAACAAAGGTAACTTGCATAAATGACTACCGCCCCGTAGCACTCACGTTGGTAGGCATTGAAAGTCTGGTCATGGCTCACATTAACACCATCTCAGAAACCCTAGACCCACTCCCATTTGCATAGCGCCCCAAGAGATCCACAGATGACGCAATCTCAATCGCACTCCACACTGCCCTTTTCCACCTGAACAAAAGGGACACCTATGTGAGAATGCTTTTCATTGACTACAGCTCAGCGTTTAACACAAATCATCACTAAGCTAAGGATCCTTGGACTAAACACCTCCCTCTGCAACTGGATCCTGGACTTCCTGACGGACCACCCCCAGGTGGTAAGTGTAGGTAACAACACATCTGCCACACTGATCCTGAACAAGGGGACCCTCAGGGGTGCGTGCTTAGTCCCCTCCTGTACTCCCTGTTAACTTACGACTGCGTGGCCAAGCACAACTCCAACACCCTCTTTAAGTTTGTTAATGACACAACAGTGGTAGGCCTGATCACAGACAACTATGAGACAGCCTATAGGGAGGTCAGAGACCTGGCAGTGTGGTGCCAGGACATCAACCTCTCCCTCAACGTGAGCAAGACAAAGGAGATGATCGTAGACTACAGGAGAAGGAGGGCCGAACATGCCCCCATTCACATCGACAGGGCTGTAGTGGAGCGGGTCGAGAGTTTCAAGTTCCTTGGTGTCCACATCACCAACAATCTATCATGGTTCAAACACACCAAGACAGTTGTGAAGATGGCATGACAACATCTTTTCCCCCTCAGGAGACTGAAAAGATTTGGCATGGGTCCCCAGATCCTCAAAAAATTCTAGAGCTGCACCGTCGAGAGCATCCTGACCGGTTGCATTATGGCTTGGTATGGCAACTGCTCGGCGTCTGACCGTAAGGCACTACAGAGGGTAATGCGTATGGCCCAGTACATCACTGGGTCCAAGCTTCCTGCCATCCAGGACCTATATACTAGGCGGTGTCAGAGGAAGGCCCAGAAAATTCTCAAAGACGCCAAAGTCTCTACTACTGCACACCAAGCAAAACTGGAGCGCCAGCCAAGTTTAGGTCCAAAAGGCTCCTTGACAGCTTCTACCCCCAAGCCACAAGACTGTTGAACAATTAATCAAATGGCCACCCGGACTATTTACACTGACATGAATATTCACTTTACTATGCATAGTCACTTTACCCCTACCTACATGTACAAATTACCTTCTTTAACCTGTACACCCGCACATTGACTCTGTACCGGTACACCCTGTACATAGGCTCCACATTGACTCTGTACCGGTACCCCCTGTATATAGCCTCTGTATTATTTTACTGTGTTACTTTTTTTTACTCTTTATTTATCTCTGTAGTTTATTTAGATTTTTTTTAAAACTCTAATTCTTGAATTCTTGAACTGCATTGTTGGTTATTAAGGGCTTGTAAGTATGTATTCCCCCTAGTGGTGTGATATCCCTCTAGTGGTGTGGGGGCTGTGCCTTGGCAAAGTGGGTGGGGTTATATCCTTCCTGTTTGGCCCTGTCCGGGGGTATCATCGGATGGGGCCACAGTGTCTCCTGACACCTCCTGTCTCAGCCTCCAGTATTTATGCTGCATTAGTTTGTGTCGGGGGGCTAGGGTCAGTTTGTTATATCTGGAGTACTTCTGTCTTATCCGGTGTCCTGTGTGAATTTAAGTATGCTCTTTCTAATTCTCTCTTTCTCTCTTTCTTTCTCTCTCTCAGAGGACCTGAGCCCTAGAACCATGCCTCAGGACGACCTGACATGATGACTCCTTGCTGTACCCAGTCCACCTGGCCGTGCTGCTGCTCCAGTTTCAACTGTTCTGCCTGCGGCTATGGAACCCTGACCTGTTCACCGGACGTGCTACCTGTCCCAGACCTGCTGTTTTCAACTCTCTAGAGACCGCAGGAGCGGTAGAGATACTCTTAATGATCGGCTATGAAAAGCCAACTGACATTTACTCCTGAGGTGCTGTACCCTCGACAACTACTGTGATTATTATTATTTGACCATGCTGGTCATTTATGAACATTTGAACATCTTGGCCATGTTCTGTTATAATCTCCACCCGGCACAGCCAGAAGAGGACTGGCCACCCCTCATAGCCTGGTTCCTCTCTAGGTTTCTTCTGAGGTTTTGGCCTTTCTAGGGAGTTTTTCATAGCCACCGTGCTTCTACACCTGCATTGCTTGCTGTTTGGGGTTTTCGGCTGGGTTTCTGTACAGCACTTTGAGATATCAGCTGATGTACGAAGGGCTATATAAATACATTTGATTTGATTTTGATTTGATTTGATTATTTGGCGCATGTGACAAATAACATTTTATTTGATTTAATGTTTCCGTGTCTGTTCTTTGTTGCAAAAAGTTAGCATGGTACAGTACCTATGTGCACTAATAACACACATGGAGGGCCTCTTTTCTATAGTAGGCTAATGAGAACTGACAGCCACCAGACCAGCTGAATGTCAGCCACCTGACCAGCTGAATGTCAGCCACCGGACCAGCTGACTGACAGCCACCGGACCAGCTGAATGTCAGCCACCGGACCAGCTGACTGACAGCCACCGGACCAGCTGACTGACAGCCACCGGACCAGCTGACTGACAGCCTGACTGACAGCCAGCAGAGCTGTTTATGCAAACAAACAACATCAGGCACTGGCTGCTTCACAGACACTGCTTTTGTACAGCTACTACCAGCTGGTTGCAAAACAGATCATTATTCTTCAACACCTATTCAATGTGTCCTGGCCCACAATTGGTGCTTGTTGAGCAAATGGATTGATAACAGACCTGCATACATATAGACGATCAAATGCACATACACCTTAGTGTGTGGTTAAATCAATCTTGTATTCAGGGTTGTGTGTGCAGTCATGTAGTTATAAACTCAAAGCCTTACATTAAAAAAAACTACAGAATGCTTCACTCTGCTAGTTGTTTATTTGACCTCAGCAACAAGATGTCCCCTACAAGGTCATGTTGCAGTCATACGGTGAAGGATACATCACATCACTACACAAGGATGACTCCAATGCAATGTTATGACTGCCACACACATGTACTTCATTTGAGGTTCACAAACGTGGCCCTCTGCTATAGGTAGGGAATGATTCAAGCTGTAGGCATGGTGGCATGTGATTGTCAATTAACATAAAAATTTGCCCTATAGCACTTTAGGAACATCAGCAGCCAAGCATGATGGCACATTTTATACTCGCTTAATCATGATCATTTCACAGAGGGAGTAACTGGAGCTCATCCTCACTCAAAAGTGACAAGTCAGTCTCTAAAGTTGGGTCTTCTTCCCGTGGATTTTGAAATAACCGGACCAGTTTTTTTGCTTCAACCCAATTCCTGTCAGTTCCTGCACAATATCAAATTCAATCTTAAAGCCCTCAATTATTATTTGACCGTTTTTTTTTTTAGGTGTGCTGAGTCAAATTAATCTCTTACGAGGAGAAATAATAAGTTGTGCACAGGTAAATAATGTAACGTTACCCTCCCTTCATTAAGCTCATATGCTTCATGAGGTGGAGAGCCAGTAACTGGCTTCAGTAGCGGAGGACCGTTATATTTGCTGCTGTCGCTCCTCTGTTACCAAAATGAAGTTTAAGAAAATGCATCAACAGAAAACAGGAACAGTCAGGTCCTGAAAGACCGCTTTATAAATTCTGAAGGCGCTTACTTCCCTCTGTCCTTGGCCTATAGCTGCCTCTGTCATTGTGTAGCCTACAGGTGTATTGTGTGATAAGACTTGCATTTATTACCTTAAATGTTTGAGAGTACGATGTATGGAGAGAAAACGGGATCTACTGACTGGAGAGACACTAACTAAGCCAATGGTCAGCGTGGTAGTGTTGTTCACATTCCAATCACAGCCTCTCTTTGTGGTTCCACCATTTATCCTGAAACCCACAGAGATGGATATATACGGTAACTTACTATTACATTTTCAGCCAGGATGCCAGGGTACAAGCCTGATAAATTTGCTTTGCTTCTCATATCCAGCCAGATTAACTGTTTGTTTGTCATTGCATCACTAATGAGAGTGTACATTTTTCTCATGATGCGATTGCACCTTGTTAAATCAGAGATAAAAGTCCCATTAAACAGCAGTGTTAAAGTGCCTGTTTGTGAGAGCTGTTTTTATCCTGCAGGTTTCTAGTTGCCTCTCTGGCAATGGGTCCCTTGCTGTCAGGCCAGGGCCCGGGGATCTGAGAAGGTCTATATTCACACCTGTCATATCGCCTGGCTGCTCCCTCTCCCCGACACCCGAGGAGACAACAGTAGCATGCACAAGGGACAGCATAGCTGGAGTCTCCTCTGACTTTGAAAAGTGAAGGCATTTCTAACAGACAAGCATCTACCTCCTTTTCCCCCATATTTGTGTGCCTCAGGTATTTTTCTATACATAACCATACACTTCCAGCATCTATTTGGTCTGATAGCAGGTGGCAAACTGTCTGTCAAAGCATTTTCAATGATTAATTCAGTTTAACAATTGTATCATTCTTCTTCCTGCTCTGTCAATGTTTGGCCACTTTACAAGGCAGCTCTTGACAGGAAACACATGGGTGGAGTAAAAAAATGAACAAAAAAACCCCTGTCAAATTCAACTGAACAATGCAAGACGGAGTCAAATAAAACAGCTACTTGCTGTCGTTCATTTTGTTTTGTTTTCTTGATTGCAACACTCCTGACCTCCCAGTTATACGAGCAGCACTCAACATGCCTCTTTGACCACCAGGTGTTTGATACATGTTATGCTTCAGGGGTTTTCTCTCTAAGGTCAGCGGTCATGTGCTTTACAATGTGGAGTATGGGAGTTGTCAGGAGTTACAGTACAGTGAGTCTGTTTCAGTACTTCTACTCCAAACTATTCTCCTTTCTGTTTTACAGTGCAGCAGCAGAAGATGACGCAGCAGTCATTTTGGAATGCCACGCATGCTTAGGGATTGTTCTGATCTGCAAGACCCAGACCCCAGGCAGCTCAGACAGGTAAAGAACGGTGTGGTGTGTGGTGGTTAAACGGTACCAGACCTGACCATGGGAGAATACTCACTGGTTGGCATGAGTTGTGTCATGGCTTCTGGTTTCGCTTGGTCCGGGGTCGCGTTAAAGGCCACAGCCGTGGAGTTCTCCATGTCGAGCAGAGCGGGTGTCAGGCAGGACGTCAGGAGAGGGGGATTGAGCGGGACAGCTGACAGGGAGAGGAAGAGAAGGAGAAAGAGAGCAATAGAGACGGAATTTGGAGGGTAAAGGGGGATCCTGAAGGAGGAGTGTAGGGGTGTTACTCGGCTCTCTGTATCAAATCTCTATGAAAGGAAGTCAGAGGAAATAGTATATTAATCTCTCAATCCCTTTTAGCCTGTTTGGTATAAGTGAAATAAACTTCTACTGTACATATTCACATGCATACATACAAACACACACACACACACATGCATACATGTACGTACATACAAACACACACACACACATGCATACATGTACGTACACCATGGGCTGTTGCGCTGTTGCACTCACTAGATTGTTCTGTTCTGTCCCAGATTTAGGTATATGAATAACAGATCACACCTCTCATTTCTACACAGACAATATCTAAGAAGTTTTGCAAGTATCTCATTCAACTGTCAATCAAATCACAGTCGGTCGTGGCTCACCAAGAATCTGAGGCTACCTATCCTATCCCATTCCCTTGGACGTGGTCCATAATCCCTCCTCCCTCCCTCTGCTTCCCTGTATCTGCAGCCTGCTGCTGACCCAACACCTTTCTAACAAACAGAGGAAGTGCAGCTTTGAGGAAGCATGGAGCCCAGCCTTATCACAGTCAAACAGTCAGATATACAGTTTACTCTTGAGAGCTGAATAACTCTCCACTCACCCCCCCTCCCCGCCCTCCTCACACCAACCCTGTCTGTCCTGTCCTGTCTGCCGTCTCCCATGTCTGTCCTGTCTGCCGTCTCCCCTGTCTGTCCTGTCTGTCCTGTGTGCCATCTCCCCTGTCTGCCATCTGTCCTGTCTGTCCTGTCTGCCGTCTCCCCTGTCTGCCATCTGTCCTGTCTGCTGTCTCCCCTGTCTCCCCTGTTTGTCCCTTCTGCCGTCTCCCCTGTCTGTCTTGTCTCCCCTGTCTGCTGTCTCCCCTGTCTGTCTGCTGTCTGTCCTGTCTGCCGTCTCCCCTGTCTCTCCTGTCTGCCGTCTCCCCTGTCTGTCCTGTCTGCTGTCTCCCCTGTCTGTCTGCTGTCTGTCCTGTCTGCTGTCTCCCCTGTCTGCCGTTTCTCCTGTCTGTCCTGTCTGCTGTCTCCCCTGTCTGTCCTGTCTGCCGTCTTCCCTGTCTGTCTGCTGTTTGTCCTGTCTGCCGTCTCCCCTGTTTCTCCTGTCTGCCGTCTCCCCTGTTTCTCCTGTCTGCCGTCTCCTCTGTTTTTCCTGTCTGCCGTCTCCCCTGTTTCTCCTGTCTGCCGTCTACCCTGTTTCTCCTGTCTGCCGTCTCCCCTCTCTGCCGTCTCTCCTGTCTGTCTTGTCTGTCCTGTCTACTGCTCTTCCTATGGTACTCAGTCAGCCTCTCTTATGTCACAATAGATGATCTTCTGTGTGATCAAGCTTCCTCTGTTCAAAGGAATAATTAATGTGTCTAACGGTCTAATATTTTGGCCTTTGTACTTTGTGCCTTTGTTATATTTTGAAAGTTAGAGCGTATGCGACTCCAGAACATTAGGTTCAGCACGCACGGCAGGTGTGATGCTCTGACATCACCATGGTTACACAGAAAATGTCAGTAACTGTAATTTACTTGATTGGGACCGAATGTCCTGGATCATTTTATCTCAGAACTTCTGTGTCTTGGAGAGTCTTGCAGTACCCAACCAATTTTAGTAAACAACCAAAATGTTTTGACTCCAGGGTCTCTTGTAGAATCCGAGCATTGATTTTGAACTTAATTTACCGCAGAAGTAATTTTGAACAATGTTTTCAGTGTCTGGTGTCTAATGGCTGACTGGGTGCCACGACGAGGACCAGATGTCAAACCCAGCTGCACTGTCACATGAGCTGAAAGGGCAGTTTGACTTTCGTTTTCATAAAAACGCAGACTACTGCATCATAGATGCATAAACCTACGTAGGTTATTGTACATACCACTGTCTGCCTCCATTATAACTTAACAGAAGTGTCTTATGTGAGGAGACACAGGCACACTTTGACCAATGTTGAGGTGAGAAAAGAGCCTTGTGGTTGTAACAAACCTCCAAATGGAAATGGCAGCTTGTGTGAGTAAACAACCAATCAACACGTTGCCTCGTCATTTCCTCCTTCAATAATAGCTACGATGTCACCGTATAGTACATCTCTGCCTTCACCGGCTCTTTTATCACGACAACTGGTCATCTGTCAAGAGCTGTCTCAGACCCTTCTCACTCAGCCCCTGTCCAAATGATCCTCTAACAGCATTAAGAGAATGCTGAGAAGAAAACATACTTTAGAAGTAGTTTTCACAAAGGACCTTAAAAGGAGCATGCACTCACCAAATTTCCAGAGCTGCACAGCAACACTTTTCCAAGAATTCCTGCCTACACTCTCTAACGCCACTCTCCAAGAAGAAACTGTTATTTAGAACAGAGCAACAGAATATTTAAAGTCAGTCAGTCCTCCCTCTTCACCAATCTTTCACCTTATACCGTTCACTCAAATACTGTCTGTAGACAACACTTTTTTTAATCTCTCCCTGAAAACCGGGTGTGCTGTGCTGCTACTTTTTTCCCCCCAGTGCCTGTAAACTCAATCCCCTAACTAATGATCTCTTCTGCTCAACCAATGGACCAAGAGGCCCCTCCCAGCAACAAGCAAATGATTCCCAAGTTTCACTTTAAGCCAGGGTAGGCTAGAGGGAGGAGACAGGAAGAGGGAGGAGAAGAGGGGTAGGGCATTGACTATCCAAAATGTAGTCTGGGAAGGACTGCCGTTGACTGTTAAGGCTGTGGACCGAGCAGAAAAACATTCATCATGGGAGTTATGTAGTCCAAAACCCTGGGATCGATTTGTGCAAGGTTTGCTCAAACTGACTTAAAGGAGCAATAACAAAGGGTCACCCCACTTGTTTTGGTAAACAGCTGAGGGATGTGGCTGGAACATTTTAACCACTCTCAAATTCATTAAACAGAGCTATGGATCCAAGGACTGACAATACATGATATCAAAATTATAGTTTTAACCATGTTTTGAGGGTTTACAGTTTCTTTACAATTAAATTATTTGACAAACAAAGAAAAGCAAGCTCATATTTGGGTTCCCATGTGGTACAACTGTTGAACTAAGCTCTTGAGGAATTCAGAAGTTGTATTTGTTAAGAATCAATGGGTATATAATTTATTTAAAAATCAAAAAATGGATGTACCAATAGCAGATTCCCCCTTTAACAGAGAGGGTTTTGAGCCTATAGGGAATTAAATCCATGGCTCGAGAGTTACAGTTGCGTGGAATGAGGGAGAGCGATGAGAGAACGGAACAGGAATTTGAACAGCTGCACAATACTTAGGGAGTGTTCATCCAAACGCCATCTCCAGTTGCACTACACAGTACATGTAGCAAGAACAATGCAAACCATGTCTGCCTCTGTTACCATTTTGTAAAAGATTCTAAAGAATTCTCGAGGAGTTCTAAGACTAACGAGGGATATTATCCAACCAGATAATTAAGACTTAATGCACACTCCCTACAGCAGATATCGACTTTCATTTGGTCTGATGTATCAAGTCTGTTGTCAACATGGCAATTTAAACATACTATTCACTCAGTGTAACAATCGTTGAAAAGTATATTCATGTAACACATAATACGTTAGCTCCAACTCGAAGCCAGAATCCTTTTTAATGGCCATGCTTGGCTCATTATGCACGGTCAACTTTCACCTCAACAAGACTCGATTGTGAACATAACCAATCCATGACTGAATGACAAAGAGGTGGGAGATATGTATCTGATCTCCGTGTGTCAGTTCATTCTCATTATCCCTGACTTCTGCAGAGATCCTCTGCCAAGCTTGAAGCTAATCTCGTCCTTCTCTATTCATGTTCCACGTTCCACAGACTGCATAGAACCTAGGTGTCTTTCATCTCTGCACAAGGACCCAACTATATGATTCTGAGATTACTGAATTATGCATAGAAAATTGCCATGATCACACAACAATACCCTCAACACAGCAAAACATGTTTTGAAAGGATGACGTCATCTTTTCATGATCAAAGTAGGAAGGTAGGCTACTGACTGTCAATGAGGCAATAGACTGAAATATATAATTTTAGATTGAGCCAAGAATGCTACACCCATGAAAGCGTCAATGATGGCTTTGTTACATCTACTCGATAAACACTAACTGACAATTCATGTTTAATCTTGTTTTGTTAAACCACCATTTCAAACATTTATTTTATTGTCCTTTGCTTATATTTAGAAAATATTTCCTCTGGCGCATTCATCTGGTTAGAGGCAGAGAGAAACTTTGAGGTATCAAAAAAGGCAGGTGTTTGGTGCTGTTTGGTTCAGGTGCCCTGAACATGTTGTCACAAGCCGGCTCATAGTCTGTGACAAAAATGAGGGGACACGAACAACAGGTATAGGCCAATTAAAAATGTTCTTTATTATAAACCAAACTATTAACTTTAAACTAAGAAAAAGGAATGAGGTGTGGAAGTATTATAATGTAAGGTGTATGTAAAGTGCATGGATGTGTGAATCTATGTGTGTGAATATGACTGAGTGAAAACTATGCAAAACTACAAAGGAACAAACAAAACAGGATCATACCTAGAGGAGCAGAGAGAGAGAGATGATTAGTGAAGCAGCAGTTTAAATACCCTGAGCCCAGGTGGCTCCAATCACTAACGACCCTCCTCTGCCTGCAGGAGGAACCGCCCCTGCAATGCAGAGGAGGGGCCGTGACAATGTGGGATCTGTGTCTTTGAACCTAGTGGCACTACCACTAGGTGTAGATGGGGACAACTTCAATAGGTTTCCTGTTTCATGCCACATTTAGTTTAAATCTTCCGTTCCAAGCCTAAGATAATAAGATATATGTTAACATTGTTTTAACATGTTTGTACTAAAATAAGAATTGACAATGCACCACCTCCACATCTTTTTCAGGGGATGTCTGAACTCATTGTCTCGGTTTACAGTTGACACACATCTCTGTTCCTCCCTGTCTGACTTTCCAGGGTGTTTGTTTTCTGAGAGAGTGTCACGCCCTGGTCTTAGTTATCTTTGTTTTCTTTGTTATTTTAGTTAGGTCAGGGTGTGACATGGGGGATGTTTGTGTTTTTTTGTCTAGTCTTGGGTGGTTGTATTGTCTAGGGAGTTTTTGTAGAGTTCATGGGGTTGTGTTCAGTTTAGGTAAGTCTATGGTTGCCTGGAATGGTTCTCAATCAGAGACAGCTGTCTATCGTTGTCTCTGATTGGGAGCCATATTTAAGGCAGCCATAGGCATTAGGTAGGTTGCGGGTAATTGTCTATGTTTGATGTTAGTAGCTTGTGTCTGCACTTTCGTTTTGTAGCTTCACGTTTTTTTTTGGTTGTCTAGTTTGTATTTTCTGTTCGTTTTCATCTTCAAAATAAAAGATGTATTCATATCACGCTGCGCCTTGGTCCTCTCATTCACCTAAAGACGATCGTGACAGAGAGATAATATTGCTTATTCACAGCATTATATTCATTTTGACATATACATGCAGTGGGATTGCTCATCATCTGGCCATTTATCTAAGATGTCTTGCACTCTATAAAGTACTTCTCTCCGGCTCTACTTTCACATTGACACACACGGTTTGACTAAACCCCTTCTGGCAAAGTCTTAAATCATCATGACCCAATCTTACATTCTAGGTTTGCTCAACTGCCTTTTGATTGCCACAACACAGTTTCACGTCTGTCTTCCTGAAGCATTGTTGTCAACTTCACCTCTTCCTTACCTCAAGCATTGTTGTCAACTTCACCTCTTCCTTACCTCAAGCATTGTTGTCAACTTCACCTCTTCCTTACCTCAAGCATTGTTGTCAACTTCACGTCTGTCTTCCTGAAGCATTGTTGTCAACTTCACGTCTGTGTTCCTGAAGCATTGTTGTCAACTTCACCTCTGTCTTCCTTCTTGAAGCATTGTTGTCAACTTCACCTCTGTCTTCCTTCTTGAGTCTTGTGTCACTTCACCTCTGTCTTCTTCTTGCAGAGCCATGTTGGTCAACTCTCACTCTGGTCTCCTTCGTTGAAAGCTACTTGTTTGTCAACTTTCACCGTCGTCTATCACTGAAGCATTGTTGTCAAACGTTCACCTCTGTCTTCTTCTTGAAGTCATTGTTGGTCATTCACCTATGTTTCCTTGACTGAAAGCATTGGTTGTCAACTCACCTCTGTTTCCTGAGCATTGTTTGTCAACTTCACCTCTGTCTTCCTTAAGCATTGCTGTCAACTTCACCTCTGTCTTCCTCTTAAGCATTGTTGTCAACTTCACGCTTGCCTTCCTTCTGAAGCATTGTGTCAACTTCACCTTCTGTCTTCCTGAAGCATTGTTGTCAACTTCACCTTGTCTTCTGAAGATTCGTTGCTCAACTTCACCCCTGTCTTCTTCTTGAAGCATTGTTGTCAACTTCACCTCTGTCTTCCTGAAGCATTGTTGTCAACTTCACCTCTGTCTTCCCTTGAAGATTGGTTGTAAACTTCACCTCTGTCTTCCTTCTTGAAGCATTGTTGTCAACTCTCACTCTGTCTTCCTGAAGCATTGTTGTCAACTTCACCTCTGTCTTCCTGAAGCATTGCTGTCAACTTCACCTCTGTTTCCTTCTTGAAGCATTGGTTGTCAACTTCAGCTGTCTTCCTGAAGCATTGTTGTCAAACTTCACCTCTGTCTTTCATGAAGCATTGTTTTGTCACTTCCACCTCTGTCTTTCTTGAAAGTTGGTTTGTCTAACTTTCACCTAGCTTCCTGAAGCATTTGTGTCAAATTCACTCTGTCTTCCTGAAGGCATTGTTGTCAACTTCACTATGTTGCTGAAGCATTGCTGTCAACTTCCTCTGTCTTCCTGAAGCATTGTTGTCAACTTCATTTCTTTACATTGCTGTAATACTTTTCTTCCGAAGCATGGTCTGGCAACTTCACTTCTGTCTTCCTTCGAGATTGTTGTCAACTCACCTGCTGTCTTAGGCCTTCTTGAAGGCATATGTTTCAACTTCACCTCTGTCTTCCTGAAGATTGATGTCAACTTCACGCTTTCTTTCCTATTTGAAGCTTGTTTTGCAACGTTACCTTTTCTGTTAGGACATTGTGTCACATACTGTTTCTTTCTTCTGAGTCTCATCGTCACCTTGTCTTCTGAAGCTTGTTGTCAACTTCACTCTGCTCTTCTTGACCAGCTATTAACTTACCCGTTCTCTTAATGCAATTGTTGTGTCAACTTGCACTCTGTCTTCTTCTGAGCACCGACATTAGCGTTGTTACAACTTACCTCTTGTCTTTCCTGAAGCTGCATGTGTCAACTTCACTTGCCTGTTTCCTTCTTGAAGCATTGTTGTCAACTCACACTCTGCTCTTCCTTTTGAAGCTATGTGTCAATTCACTCTTGGTCTTTCCCTGTAAGCATTGACTTTGCTCAATTCACTCTGTCTTCCTGGAAGCATTGCTGGTCACTTCACCTCTGTCTTCCTTCTTGAAGCATTGTTGTCAACTTCACCTCTGTCTTCCTGAAGCATTGTTGTCAACTTCACCTATGCCTTCCTGAAGCATTGCTGTCAACCCAACCTGGTAAATGGTAAACAATTGTTCTTTATTTACATGCATTTTTATTTATTTTTATTTAATCGGGTAGACCTAAGTTGACTGACAATACATTATCATTTGCAGCAACGACTTGGGAAATTGTTGCAGGAAAAAAGACAATTGGAAACTGGATGTATTGACCTAAAACGTGATTTATTACCTGTAATATATTTAATGTTTTGTTTTTAATTAGATAAAGACCATCAGGAAACACAATGGAAAAGAACTGGGAAGTAAAAATCAGTAACTAACAGAGAAGGAAAGATAACCCCCTGTTTTTTAATAACATACTATACCTTTGAATAACTGTTTTATTTTCTCTGTAGCTGAGGAATAATATCTAAGAAACAAGCCTCAGAATCATCGATAGACAGGAAAATATCTAATACTATAGGTTTCACAACCTGCTTATATACAAAATAATAGTAATAAACAGGAATACAGGTCAAATGTAATTTATCCTGAAATAAGTGAATCGAGGCTGTTTGGAGATAAAAGTGAGTTATATTGTACACATCACCCATTGAGCGGAGAGTGTTGCGGGGGTCCTCGACACATTGATGGACTGCAATTTAAATAAAGCTTGGCTAGCTGGAACTGAATAGCTTTTTAATTGCAGCCATTTTCTTTAAAAAATTGTGACTGTCAGGGACTACAGATGCTAGGCAAACAGTTTTTATACCCGTCTCGGTGGCACCAGATGTTTGTCTGTCATTTTAGCTATTACATTAATTACCTAGAAAACTCATTGTTTCACTGCATGCATTGAGTTACTGAAGTGGTGATACTAAACATGAGCAATAAAGCTCATTTATTCGCATCACCAACCCTCGTGAATTTACGCAGTCACAGAGCATGGCATACCAAGTGATAAGAATAACACATATCAGTCATATCATATGCAGTGATGAAGTGTTTGCATACTGTAGGTTCCTGTAGTAGTCTGATATTTACAGTAGCTAACACCATATAACCCCATATAATAGCTTGATCTATACCTAACCCCATATAATACCATGATTATTTCCTAACCCCATATAATAGCTTGATCTATACCTAACCCCATATAATACCATGTTTTTTCCTAACCCCATATAATAGCCTGATCTATACCTAACCCATATAATAGCCTGATCTATACCATCACTGGGACCAAGCTTCCTGCCATCCAGGACCTCGAAACCTCTATAAAAAGGTGTCGGAGGAAGGCCTTAAAAATTGCCAAAGACTCCGGCCACCCTAGTCATAGACTGTTCTCTCTGCTAACGCACGGCAAGCGGTACTGGAGCACCAAGTCTAGGTCCAAAAGGCTTCTTAACCTTTCACGAGTATCAACCCCGGATCCGGGAGCACCCCCCACCCCCCACACACTGATTAGCATAGCTAGCATAGCTTCAGAAGTAGATAGTAGCATCTAAATATCATTAAATCACAAGTCCAAGACACCAGATGAAAGATACA